>NC_091343.1:6550787-6635787 GCF_038502225.1 Cherax quadricarinatus | reverse complement strand
GAGGAGAGGATGAACCAGCAAGGCTGGACTTAGTATTCACCTTCAGTAGTGCAGATATCGAGGACATCACATATGAAAGACCCCTTGGGGCCAGTGACCATGTGGTTGTAAGCTTCGAATACACAGTAGAGCTACAAGTGGAGGGAGAAGCAGGAAGGCCAGGACGAATGAAGCCAAACTACAAGAAAGGGGACTACACAGGAATGAGGAACTACCTGAACGGGGTTCAGTGGGACAGAGAACTGGCAGGGAAACCAGTTAATGAGATGATGGAATATGTAGCAATAAAATGCAAGGAGGCTGAGGAGAGGTTTGTACCCAAGGGTAACAGGAGTAATGAAAAAGCCAGGATGAGCCCATGGTTTACCCAAAGGTGCAGGGAGGCAAAAACCAAGTGTGCTAGGGAATGGAAGAAATATAGAAGGCAAAGGACCCAGGAGAATAAGGAGAACAGTCGTAGAGCCAGAAATGAATATGCACAGATAAGAAGGGAGGCCCAAAGACAATATGAAAATGACATAGCAGCGAAAGCCAAATCTGACCCGAAACTGTTGTACAGCCACATCAGGAGGAAAACAACAGTCAAGGACCAGGTAATCAGGCTAAGGAAGGAAGGAGGAGAGACAACAGGAAATGACCGGGAAGTATGTGAAGAACTCAACAAGAGATTCAAAGAAGTGTTCACAGAGGAGACAGAAGGGACTCCAGAAAGACGGAGAGGTGGGGCACACCACCAAGTGCTGGACACAGTGCACACAACCGAGGAAGAAGTGAAGAGGCTTCTGAGTGAGCTAGATACCTCAAAGGCAATGGGGCCAGATAACATCTCCCCATGGGTATTGAGAGAGGGAGCAGAGGCGCTATGTGTACCCCTAACAACAATATTCAATACATCTATCGAAACAGGGAGATTGCCTGAGGCATGGAAGACAGCAAATGTAGTCCCAATCTTTAAAAAAGGAGACAGACATGAAGCATTAAACTACAGACCAGTGTCACTGACATGTATAGTATGCAAAATCATGGAGAAGATTATCAGGAGAAGAGTGGTGGAACACCTAGAAAGGAATGATCTCATCAACAGCAGCCAGCATGGTTTCAGGGACGGGAAATCCTGTGTCACAAACCTACTGGAGTTCTATGACATGGTGACAGCAGTAAGACAAGAGAGAGAGGGGTGGGTGGATTGCATTTTCTTGGACTGCAAGAAGGCGTTTGACACAGTTCCACACAAGAGATTGGTGCAAAAACTGGAGGACCAAGCAGGGATAACAGGGAAGGCACTACAATGGATCAGGGAATACTTGTCAGGAAGACAGCAGCGAGTCATGGTACGTGGCGAGGTGTCAGAGTGGGCACCTGTGACCAGCGGGGTCCCGCAGGGGTCAGTCCTAGGACCAGTGCTGTTTCTGGTATTTGTGAACGACATGACGGAAGGAATAGACTCTGAGGTGTCCCTGTTTGCAGATGACGTGAAGTTGATGAGAAGAATACACTCGATCGAAGACCAGGCAGAACTACAAAGGGATCTGGACAGGCTGCAGAACTGGTCCAGCAATTGGCTCCTGGAGTTCAATCCCACCAAGTGCAAAGTCATGAAGATTGGGGAAGGGCAAAGAAGGCCGCAGACGGAGTACAGTCTAGGGGGTCAGAGACTACAAACCTCACTCAAGGAAAAAGATCTTGGGGTGAGTATAACACCAGGCACATCTCCTGAAGCGCACATCAACCAAATAACTGCTGCAGCATATGGGCGCCTAGCAAACCTCAGAACAGCATTCCGACATCTTAATAAGGAATCGTTCAGGACCCTGTACACCGTATACGTTAGGCCCATATTGGAGTATGCGGCACCAGTTTGGAACCCACACCTAGCCAAGCACGTAAAGAAACTAGAGAAAGTGCAAAGGTTTGCAACAAGACTAGTCCCAGAGCTAAGAGGTATGTCCTACGAGGAGAGGTTAAGGGAAATCAACCTGACGACACTGGAGGACAGGAGAGATAGGGGGGACATGATAACGACATACAAAATACTGAGAGGAATTGACAAGGTGGACAAAAACAGGATGTTCCAGAGATTGGACACAGTTACAAGGGGACACAGTTGGAAGCTAAAGACACAGATGAATCACAGGGATGTTAGGAAGTATTTCTTCAGCCACAGAGTAGTCAGTAAGTGGAATAGTTTGGGAAGCGATGTAGTGGAGGCAGGATCCATACATAGCTTTAAGCAGAGGTACGATAAAGCTCACGGCTCAGGGAGAGTGACCTAGTAGCGATCAGTGAAGAGGCGGGGCCAGGAGCTCGGACTCGACCCCCGCAACCTCAACTAGGTGAGTACAACTAGGTGAGTACACACACACACACACACGCGCGCATGCACACATGCCAGGAGCCGAGTCTCGACCCCTGCAACCACAATTAGGCGAGTACAATTAGGCGAGGTGAGTACACATGCACACACGAACACACACAGGTGTGTGTGTGTACGAGTGGGGTTCCACAGGGTTCAGTCCTAGGACCGGTGCTGTTTCTGGAATATGTGAATGACATGACGGAAGGAATAGACTCAGTGTCCCTATTTTCAGACGATGTGAAGTTAATGAGGAGAATTCAATTGGAGGAACACCAGGCAGGACCACAAATAGATCTGGAACGGATGCAGGTCTGGTCCAGCAACTGACTCCTGGAGTTCAACCCCAGTAAGTGCAAAGTCATGAAGATCGGGGAAGGGCAAAGAAGACCGCAGACGCAGTACAGTCTAGGGGCCGAAGACTACAAATCTCACTCAAGGAAAAGGATAATGGGATGAGTATAATACCTAACACATCTCCTGAGGCGCACATCAACCAAATAACTGCTGCAGCATATGGACGCCTAGCAAGCCTATGAACAGCATTCTGACATCTCAGTAAGGAATCGTTCAGAGCTCTGTACACCATGTACGACAGACCCAAATTGGAGTATGTGGCACCAGTTTGGAATCCACACCTGGAAAAGCACATCAAAAAATTTGAGAAAGTGAAAGGTTTCCAACGAGACTAGTCCCGGAGCTATGGGCTTGTACTATGAGAAGAGGTTAAGGAAAATCGACCTGACAACACTGGAGGACAGGAGGGATAGGGGGAACATGATAACGACATATAAAATACTGAGAGGAATCGACAAGGTAGACACAGATAGGATGTTCCAGAGATGAGACAGAGCAACAAGGGATCACAATTGGAAGTTGAAGACTCAGACGAGTCACAGGGAGGTTCGGAAATATTTCTTCAGCCACAGAGTTGTCAGGAAGTGGAATAGCTTTAAGAAGAGGTATGATAAAGTTCACGAAGCAGGGAAAGTAACCTAGTAGCGACCAGTGAAGAGGCAGGGCCAGGAGCTATGACTCGACCCTGCAACCACAATTATGTGAGTACACACACACACACACACACACACACACACACACACACACACACACACACACACACACACACACACACACACACACACACATGGGTTCACGGAAGGCAAATCCTGTGTCACAAACCTACTGGAGTTTTATCACAAGTTAACAGAAATAAGAAACGAGAGAGAGGGGTGGATTGATTGCATTTTCTTGGACTGCAAGAAGGCCTTCGACAGTTCCTCACAAGAGATTAGTGCAGAAGCTAGAGGATCAGGCATGTATAACAGGAAAGGCACTGCAATGGATCAGAAAATAACTGACAGGGAGGCAACAAGTCATGGTACGTGATGAGGTATCACAGTGGGCGCCTGTGACGAGCGAGGTCCCACAGGGGCCAGTCCTAGGACCAGTGCTATTTTTGGTATATGTGAATGACATGACGGAAAGGATAGACTCAGAAGCATCCTTGTTTGCAGATGATGTGAAGTTAATGAGGAGAATTAAATCACATGAGGATTAGGCAGGACTGCAAAGAGACCTGGACAGGCTGGACGCATTGTCCAGCAACTGGCTCCTCGAATTTAACCCCGCCAAATGCAAAGTCATGAAGATCAGGGAAGGGCAAAGAAGACCGCAGACAGAGTATAGGCTAGGTGGCCAAAGAGTGCAAATCTCACTCAAGGAGAAAAATCTTGGGGTGAGTATAATACCGAGCACATCTCCGGAAGCACACATCAACCAGATAACTGCTCCAGCATATGGGCGCCAGGCAAACCTGAGAATAGCGTTCCAATACCTCAGCAAGGAATCGTTCAAGATTCTGTACACCGTGTACGTCAGGCCCATATGCACCACCAGTTTAGAACCCACACCTGGTCAAGTACGTCAAGAAATTAGAGGAAGTGCAAAGGTTTGCAACAAGGCTAGTCCAGAGCTAAGGGGAATGTCCTACGAAAAAAGGTTAAGGGAAAACAGCCTGACGACACTGGAGGACAGGAGGGTTAGGGGAGACACGATAATGACATAAAAAAATACTGAGAGAAATAGATAAAGTGGACAGAGACAGGATGTTCCAGCGAGGGGACACAGAAACAAGGGGTTACAAATGGAAGTTGAAGACTCATACGAGTCAAAGGGATGTTAAGAAGTATTTCTTCAGCCACAGAGTTGTCAGGAAGTGGAATAGTCTGGCAAGTGGAGGCGGGAGCCATGCATAGTTTTAAGACAAAGTATGATAAAGCTCATGGAGCAGGGAGAGAGGCCCTAGTAACGACCAGTGAAGAGGCAGGGTCAGGAGCTTAGTCTCAACCCCTGCAACAACAATTAGGTGAGTACAATTAGATGAGTACACCCCCCCACACACACACACGATAACGACATATAAAATACTGAGAGGAATCGACAAGGTGGACAAACAGGATGCTCCAGAGATGGGACACAGCAACAAGTGGTCACAGCTGGAAGTTGAAGACTCAGATGAATCACAGGGATGTTAGGAAGTATTTTTTCAGTCACATAGTTGTCAGGAAGTGGAATAGTTTGGGAAGTGATGTAGTGGAGGCAGAATCCACACATAGCTTTAAGAACAGGTATGATAAAGCTCATGGAGCAGAGTGACCTACTAGTGGCCAATGAAGAGGTGGGGCCAGGAGCTGTGACTTGATCCCTGTAACCACACCTAGGTTAGTACACACCGGACATCATAGTTCTCACAGAAACCAAGCTCACAGGAATAACAGATGTCATCTTTCCAACGGGATATCAGATCCTGAGGAAAGACAGAGGGAACAGAGGGGGTGGAGTGGCACTGCTCTTCAAAAACCAATGGGATTTTGATGAGTTGGAGAGAGGAAACAGAGGAGAAGCAAGAGACTGCATAATAGGAACACTTCAATCTGGAGGTCCCAAGGTGGTAATTGCATATAACCTACCACCACAAAACAGCTGGAGGCCAAGGCAAGAGTATAATGAGAGTAATAGAGCAATGGTTGACACAGTGGCTGAAGTGGCCAGAAGGGCTCATGTGAATAGTCCAAAACTGCTGATTATGGGTGACTTCAATCACAAGGAAATAGACTGGGAGAACCTGGAGCCACATGGGGGCCCAGAAATGTGGAGGGCTAAGATAATGGAGGTGGTATTGGAAAACCTCATGTACCAACACGGTACAAGAGAGGATGAACCAGCAAGACTGGACCTAGTACGTATTCACCTTGAGCAGTGCAGATATTGAGAGCATCAAATATGAAAGACCCCTTGGGGCCAGTGACTACGTGGTTCTGAGCTTCGAATACATAGTAGAGTTACAAGCAGAAAGGGCAGGATGAATGAAGCCAAACTACAGAAGAGAGATGTGGATAGACTGTATTTTCTTGGACTGTAAGAAGGCATTTGACACAGTTCCACACAAGAAACTAGTGCAAAAGCTGGAGGACCAGGCAGGGATAACAGGGAAGGCACTGCATTGGATTAGGGAATACCTGTCAGGAAGACAACAGTGAGTAATGGTACGTGGCAAGGTGTCAGAGTGGGCGCCTGTGATGAGCGGGGTTCCACAGGAGTCAGTCCTAGGACCAGTGCTGTTTCTGGTATTAGTGAATAACATGATGGAAGGAATAGACTCAGAAGTGTCCCTGTTTGCAGATGATGTGAAGTTGATGAGAAGAATTCAATCGGACAAGGACAAGGCAGAGCTACAAAGGGACAAGGACAAGGCAGAACTACAAAGGGATCTGGACAGGCTGCATGCCTGGTCCAGCAACTGGTTCCTGGAGTTCAACCCCACCAAGTGCAAAGTCATGAAGATTGGGGAAGGGCAAAGACCACAGATGGAGTACAGTCTAGGGGGCCTGAGACAACAAACCTCACTCAAGGAAAAGGATCTTGGGGTGAGTATAACACTAGGCACATCTCCCAAGGTGCACATCAACCAAATAACTGCTGCAGTATAAGGGCACCTAGCAAACCTAAGAACAGCATTCCAACATCTCAATAAGGAATCATTCAGGACCCTGTACACCATGTATGTTAGGCCTATATTGGAGTATGCAGCACCAGTTTGGTATCCACACCTAGCCAAGCATATAAGGAAACTAAAGAAAGTGCAGAGGTTTACAAGACTAGTCCTGGAGCTAAGTTGCATGTGCTACGAGGAGAGGTTAAGGGAAATCAACCTGATGACACTGGAGGACAGGAGAGATAGTGGGGATATGATAACGACATAAAATATTGAGAGTTTGTCTGGATAGAATTTTCAGAGGGGTATGAAAAACTCATTTTAGGCATGATATACCATCCCCCAAACTTAGAGACCAAGGGAGACTGGGATAAAATTGTTAAGGCCACAAGGCATGATAACACAGTAATTCTAGGTGACTTTAACTTTAGTCAGATTGATTGGAATTTTTTGACTGGGAATTTAGAATCTAACGACTTTTTAGAAGTACTTCAGATTGTTTTTTGAAACAGTTTGTGACAGAACTTACAAGGGGAAATAACCTGCTTGACTTGGTTCTGGCAAATAACCCTTAAACTGTCCAAACGTAGATATGTGCTTTTTTTCGTGCTTTCAAATAGGGAAAATCAAGGTCGGAGCGCTATGCACGTGAACGTAGATCTATGTTTGGACAGTTTAAGGGTTAATAATTTAGAAATTACAGAGGAACTCGGCACAAGTGACCACAAATCAATTACCTTTAGCATTAAATGGAAGTATGATAGTAGGAACAACTCAGTAACGGTCCCAGATTTTCACTTAGCAGATTACAATGGGCTTACAGAACACTTACCATCTGTTGACTGGGGTAACGAAGAGAGCTATCAATATGACAGCTTGCTAAACACTATACATGGTGCCCAAAGAATGTTTATCCCGTATAAAGAAATTAGAGCGAATAGAAATGACCCAAAATGGATGAATAGGCTCAAATATCTTTTAGGGCAGAAGAAAGGAATTTATAGGCGCATCAAAAGAGGTGAGGGTCATCTTATGAATCAATATATGTAATACATAAAAATAATAACCGAGGCACATTAAATGTCGAATATTACGTTAATACAGTGGACCCCCGGTTAACGATATTTTTTCATTCCAGAAGTATGTTCAGGTGCCAGTACTGACTGAATTTGTTCCCATAAGGAATATTGTGAAGTAGATTAGTCCATTTCAGACCCCCAAACATACACGTACAAACGAACTTACATAAATGCACTTACATAATTGGTCGCATTGGGAGGTGATCGTTATGCGGGGGTCCACTGTATAAACATTTTTATTAATCCATCTATGACATTTTTTCAAGATCATATAATAAACATGCTACATAACATATAAACATGATAAATACACCCCACAGTAGAATAAATTAACATAAATACGAGATGTTATGTGAAGATGAACGTGTATCAACAAAAAACAGATGCGTTCATCTGTTTGTTCACATCATCCCATCTCTCTCCTCTCTCATTTACTCACTCTCTTTCTCTCTCTCTTGTTTATTTGTTTTATCTCATTTACTCACCTCTCACCCTATATTAGGACTACAAAAATTTTAAGGTAAGTAATGAATGTACTGTATGGGCATTTTTTAGTTCTAGGGCGCCTTAAATGTCCTAGTATATTACGTGTGGGAAGGGTGTTCTGGCTGGCTACCATACCTCCCACAATTGACTTCCTACAAATAAATACTACTCATCTATTTGAGGTAATGTTTCTTCAATATTACTATGATTATTTATCATAGTTGAAAAGTATTCTCCTATTCAGTTTATGGCCCTTAAACGTTCTCATTGCTAAACATTAGTCATTGGGCATGCAGTAGTGATGTAACTGGAGTTTACTCTCCCCCCCATCCCCCCGCCCATGGATTTCATGGGGGTGACACCAAAGATGCCGCCCAGGGTGACACCAACCCTAGCAATGCCACTGCCCTACTGTATACAGTGGTACCTTGACTTATGAGTGCCCCAACTTACGAGTTTTCTGAGTTACGAGCCATCACTCGGTTAATTTTTTGCTTTGAGTTGTGAGCCAAAATCCGAGTTGCGAGTGTGCTTCAGATGCACCGCCACTCGCAGTAGATACTGACGAAATATCAAAAACCTTGATAATAACCAATGTGTAACATCCTTTCAATTTTGATACCACTGGTAGTGTCATCCTGCCAGAATGTTCTATAACATTCTGAAACATGTGTAATACATGTTCGGCAGGCCGATTGGTTGGGTAGCCAGCTGGCTGGCTGATTTACTTTGGCTGTCTCTATCTCCTTCTGTCTGTATCTGTCCCTGTCTATCTCTGTCTCTATCTCACAGGCACACATAAATACAGTTATACATAGTGTAAATTACCTAGGATAACCTAAAAAATCCAGACAAAGTGCTATGCTATGCTTGTCGATATAAGGCATAATAAGCAACGCATGTAATATTGTTGGTTCGTAAGCGGCTTTCTGAGACAGAGAGACAAGTAGAGAGACAGGAAGACAGAAACACAGGCAGACAGAAAGATAAGCAGAGACAGAGATAAACACAGACATAGCCAGACAGACAGAAACAAACAGATCGACAGACATGTTTATGTGTAAGAGCGAAAAATAGAGTCAAGGCAGTGCACAATCATCAAATGTCACCACTGCTGCACTGTCAGCAGTGGAGTGACACTCATCTTACACAGTGCTTCAAGGAGTTTCATATATACTCCAGCAGTCTAAAACATTGCTGGGACCTGGCAAAAAAAAGCAAAAATCATTTATTTATAAATACATTTTTCTTATTTAAAAAACCGTAACAAAAAATTTGGGGTGTTTTTTGGGGGGCTGGAACGGATTAATGGCATTTCAATTAATTTTAATGAGGAAAATTGATTTGATATACGTACGAGCAAACTGAGTTATGAGCTCAGTCATGGAACGAATTGAGCTCGTAAGTCAAGGTTCCACTGCATATAAAACATGAAATAACTGTAAAACACTTGAAATTTTGGAAAGTTTCCAGACATAATGGAGAGATGCGGTCCTCATGGAGCTCGCAGAGAATGTAAACAAACCGGGTGGGGCGTGATGAGCATATTAGAAAGTCAGGTGGGGGGGAAGCTGTATAGCAAGTGTTGGTCATAATTTGAAATGTCTGCATTAGCAGAATACCATAAGGCGAAACATCAAGCAGGGCCCTACTGTACTGTATATGCATTTTTTAGGCCTAACTCTATTGCTCACTTAATATATGATAGTGTAAACATGTTACCAGGTTTTCATATGCATCTGAAAGTGAAAATAAGCTATGTTTCACTTTACAGTGATTTTACCTTTACAACAGTAGCCTAGACCCTAACCTGCTGTATAAGTAAGACCATCCTGTACATTGGAAAGCATCAACAAGTATAACCTTAAATTTCTCATCTTCAATATTGCTATGTCATGGAAAGAAATGAAAAAGACAACATTAGCTAATGGGTGGAATTTTTCTTTTACATAACCTTAATACAGTGGACACCCGCCTTACGAATGCATCGCGTTACGTTAAATCCACCATACGAAGCATTTGAACGTAAACATTTTGCCTCGCCTCAGGATAAAAAACCCGCCTTACGTGATTCATCCAGGACGCGTCCCACGTGTGGCCTCAGCTACCCCGTGGGTGCCAGTGTTTACAAGCCAGCCAGTGCAGTCACATCCACGCATACATTCGGTACATTTCACCTTATCCCAGTGTTTTTTGTGCTTGTAACTGCAAAATAAGTCACCATGGGCCCCAAGAAAGCTTCTAGAGCCAACCATGTGGTAAAAAGGGTGAGAATTAGTATGGAAATTAAGAAAGATTTTGAAGGGTTTGGGGCTAACCCTGAGAAACCTATGCCAGTTGTGGAATCCATTGTGCCTGCTTCAAAGATTAAGGAAATGTGTGCAAAGTGGGTTGAAGTGCAAACCTTTATGGATGAAAATCACCCTAACACAGCTATTGCAAGCCGTGCTGGTGACTATTACAATGACAATGTTGTGGCCCATTTTAGGCAAATCTTAACCCTTTCAGGGTCCGTCCCGTAGATCTACGGCTTTAGGTTCAGGGTCCAAACCGTAGATCTACGTCATGAGCTCAGCTCCCTCTGATAAACTTTGAGTGATACATTTGGGCCTAGATATGAGAGAATACATCTATGTGGTATGTGTGCACCACATAAAACAAATCCTGCAGCACATAGTACATAATGAGAGAAAAAAAAATGAGACCGTAATTTTCGATTAAAACAGCGACTTTGCAGTGTTTTTTATGTTTTTTATAGTTGTATTTGCGATTTCTTGGTCTCATTTGATAGAATGGAAGATATATTACAGGAATAGAGATGATTTTGATTGGTTTTAGCACTGGAAATGGCTTGAACCTGAGCTCAAAGTAGCGGAAATGTTAAATTTTTGCCGATGTTCAAGAGTAAACAAACGACCTCACACGTCTAATACACGCCAGCTAGTGGGTCTAATATACATTCACAAATGTGGGGATGATATTTATGCAATTATTACAATATTGCATAACAGTAAATCTTCTATTTTTTGGTGTGAATAAAAATTCATTATGTGAATAAAAAATAAAAATGGAATTTATTTGTAAAGCCTCAAAATGTAACTAATGAACAGAGGAAATGTTAGTTTAGTGCCTGGAATACCTACATTGTTTATTCTGGACCTTATTTTGAAATTGGAATATTTTGAACTTTGTGTTAAATTGGCCAAATTATCAATTTCCGATCACTTTATTTTGTAGTTGAAACAGTTGACTTGGGGATTTCTTGTGCTCAATCGATAGAATGGAAGTAATACTAGTGAAATAGCTAAGAATTTGGTCAACTGGAATAAGATGGGAGTCAAAGTCGGCAAAATTGCCGATTCGTAACTATCGCTGACACATCAAAATTCGCGAGAGCATAATTTCGTCAATTTTCCATCAAATTTTATACTTTTTGTTTTATTACCTTCACAAAAAGATTCTCTACCATTTCATAAGAAAAAATAACATTTTTTTTTTTTTAAATTCTTGGACACTGGGGCACCACTTCAGATTTTGGCCTTGGACCCTGAAGGGGTTAAAGGAACGAGAGGTACAGACCTCCATGGACAGATTTGTTGTGCAACAGAGGTCCATTGACTCTCAAGCTGGTCCTAGTGGCATTAAAAGAAGAAGGGAAGTAACCCTGGAAAAGGACTTGCTACCGCTTGCATCCAACATTACCCTAACTACGATAGATTTCGAAAAAGCCATTGACAACATGCCCATGCACTCAGCCCCGGGCCCAGACTCATGGAACTCTGTATCCATGAAGAACTGCAAGAAACCCCTCTCGCGTGCCCTAAGTACACTATGGAGGAGGAGCTTAAACATGGGTTTAATTCCACAGTTACTTAAAATAACAGATATAGCCCCACTCCATAAAGGTGGCAGCAAAGCATTAGCTAAGAACTATAGACCAATAGCTCTGATGTCCCACATCATAAAAATCTTTGAAAGAGTGCTAAGAAGCAGGATTGCAAATCACCTGGATTCCCAAAATCTGCACAATCCAGGGCAACATGGGTTCAGGGCAGGTTGCTTTTGCCTCTCACATCTACTGGATCACTATGATATGGCCTTGGATGCACTGGAAGAAAATCAGAATGCAGATGTAATATACACAGGCTTTGCAAAAGCATTTGACAAATGCGATCATGGCGTAATAGCCCATAAAATATGTGCTAAAGGAATAACTGGGAAAGTGGGGAGATGGATCTTCAACTTCCTAACAAATCAAACACAAAGAGTAGTGGTCAACAGAGTTAAATCGGAGGCTGCCATAGTGAAGAGCTCTGTTCCACAAGGCACAGTACTCGCCCCCATCTTATTCCTCATCCTCATATCAGACACAGACAGAGATATACACCACAGCACCATATCATCCTTTGCGGATGACACTAGGATCTGCATGAGGCTGTCATCTGCTGAGGACATGGTTAACCTCCAAGAAGATACGTATAAACAAAGTTTTCCAGTGGGCAATGGTAAACAATATGATGTTCAATGAAGACAAATTCCAACTACTCTGTTATGGAAAACTGGAGGAGATAATAACTAGAACAGAGTATACTACAGACTCTGCCCATACAATAGAGCGGAAAAACAATGTATGGGACCTGGGACTAGTAATGTCTGAGGATCTCACTTTCAAGGATCACAACAGTGCCATGATCGCAAGTGCAAAGAAAATGATAGGATGGATAATGAGAACGTTCAAAATGAGAGATGCCAAGCCAATGATGATCCTTTTCAAATCACTTGTTCTCTCTAGGCTGGAATACTGCTGTACATTAACATCTCCACTCAAAGCAGGTGAAATCGCAGATCTAGAGAGTGTACAGAGATCCTTTACTGCACGTATAAGTTCTGTCAAGCACCTTAACTACTGGGAACGCTTGGAAGCACTTGACTTGTACTCGTTGGAACACAGGAGGGAGAGATATATCATAATCTACACTTGGAAAATCCTGGAAGGAATGGTCCCAAATCTGCACACAGAAATCACTCCCTACGAAAGTAAAAGACTGGGCAGGCGATGCAAAATGCCCCCAATTAAAAGTAGGGGCGCCATTGGTACACTAAAGGAAAACACCATAAGTGTCCAGGGCCCAAGACTGTTCAACAGCCTCCCATCAAGCATTAGGGGAATTGTCAATAAGCCCCTGGCTGCCTTCAAGAGAGAGCTGGACAGATACCTAAAGTCAGTGCCGGATCAGCCGGGCTGTGGCTCGTACGTTGGACTGCGTGCAGCCAGCAGTAACAGCCTGGTTGATGAGGCCCTGATCCATCAGGAGACCTGGTCATGAACCGGGCCGCGGGGGCGTTGATCCCCGGAATAACCTCCAGGTAACCAGGTAACCTCAAGTCCTAATGGAAGGGGATTTCCCTTCTAAACAATAACTTCCACACTCTCCCCTCCTCCCATCCCATCAATCATCACCAGATCTTCAATAAAGGTAAGTGTCATGTATTCTATTCTTAGTACAGTGGACCCTCGCCTAACGATATTAATCCGTTCCTGAGAGCTCATCGTTAGCCGAAATTATCGTTAGCCGAATTAATTTTCCCCATAAGAAATAATGGAAATCCAATTAATCCGTTCCAGACAGCCAAAAGTATTAAAAAAATTTTTTTCGTCATGAAATATACATTTCCCTACAAAGAAAACAATGAGACATGCACAATAACTACATAAATAAATGTTAAAATGACACTTACCTTTATTGAAGAGTATTGATGAGTGATAAGACACTGTTTTTCTTGAACGCTCTGGGATTTTCAGAGTGATACATGAGTAAAGGCTTCATTTTGCAATCCCCACTAGCACTACAACATAACATGCGAGTTAGCCTGTCTTTCATAGGCTTGTCTCCTGGGAATGCCTTTTCCTCCTGAGTAATGTAGGTCCTGTTTGGCATTTTCTTCCAGAACAGGCCTGTTTCGTCACAAATGAACACTTGTTGGGGTTGGAATTTTTTAGCTTCACCATGCCTTATTGCACCGTGTATGCCACTACAATTCTTAAATCTCTCAAACCAACCTTTGCTGGGCTTAAATTCACCAATATGAGCACTAGTTCCAGGCATTTTTTCCTGTTCACCAGGGTGTTAGTCGACTGTTGTAGGTCGCATCCTGGGGGACAAGATTAAGGACCCCAAAGGAAATAAGTAGACAGTCCTCGATGATGCACTGACTTTCTTGGGTTATCCTGGGTGGCTAACCATCTGGGGTTAATTGTTTCTCGGTAATTGTTTCACATTAAGCCACACCAACAACACACTCTCAACAGCTTCGAGCAGTACAGCTGATGGTGGTGGAGCAACAACTAATGGTGGTGCAGCAACAGCTGACTGTGGTGCAGCAACAGCTGACCATGGTGCAGCAACAGCTGACCATGGTGCAGCAACAGCTGACTGTGGCACAGCAAGAGCTGATGGTGTAGCACCAGCTGACTGTGGTGCAGCAGCAGCTAACCATGGTGCAGCAACAGCTGACCATGGTGCAGCAACAGCTGACTGTGCAGCAACAGCTGACTGTGGTGCAGCAGCAGCTGACCATGGTGCAGCAACAGCTGACTGTGGTGCAGCAACAGCTGACTGTGGTGCAGCAGCAGCTGATGGTGGTGCAGCAACAGCTGACGGTGGTGTAGCAGCAGCTGACTGTGGTGCAGCAGCAGCTGACTGTGGTGCAGCAGCAGCTGACTGTGGTGCAGCAACAGCTGACCGTGGTGCAGCAACAGCTGACCGTGGTGCAGCAACAGCTGATGGTGGTGTAGCAGCAGACTGTGGTGCAGCAGCAGCTGACTGTGGTGCAGCAACAGCTGACTGTGGTGCAGCAACAGCTGATAGTGGTGCAGCAGCAGCTGACCATGGTGCAGCAACAGCTGACTTTGGTGCAGCAGCAGCTGACTTTGGTGCAGCAGCAGCTGACCGTGGTGCAGCAACAGCTGATGGTGGTGTAGCAGCAGCTGACTGTGGTGCAGCAGCAGCTGGGCATGGTGCAACAGCAGCTGACCATGGTTCAGCAACAGCTGACTGATGCAGCAACAGCTGACTGGTGCAGCAACAGCTGACCATGGTGCAGCAACAGCTGACGGTGGTGCAGCAACAGCTGACCATGGTGCAGCAACAGATGACTGTGGTGCAGCAACAGATGACGGTGGTGCAGCAGCAGGTGGCCGTGGTACAATAGTACGCATTTCTCACCCTTTTTACCATAGGGTTGGCACTAGAAGCTTTCTTTGGGCCCATGGTGGCTTATTTAGCAGTTACAAGCACTATAAACAATGGAATAATACAAAATGTATCAAATGTATGCATGCAACTGGCTACCCTGGCTTGTAAACAATGAAGGCAGGGATGGATGGACAGGTTTGGGATGAGTCATGTTGGTCAGAAACAGCTGACGGTGGTGCAGCAGCAGCTGACCGTGGTGCAGCAGCAGCTGACCATAGTTCAGCAACAGCTGACTGTAGTGCAGCAGCAGCTGACCATAGTTCAGCAACAGCTGATCGTGGTGCAGCAGCAGCTGACCGTGGTTCAACAACAGCTGACTGTGGTGCAGGAGCAGCTGACTGTGGTGCAGCAACAGCTGACTGTGGTGCAGCAACAGCTGATGGTGGTGCAGCAGCAGCTGACTGTGGTGCAGCAACAGCTGACCACGGTGCAGCAACAGCTGACCGTGGTGCAGCAGCAGCTGACAGTGGTACGATAGTACCTATTTCTCACCCTTTTTACATATGATCGCTTGAGAGATGGTATCTCCTGCTATCTGTTTTTCGTTTATCCACACCAATAACAGTCTCTCAATATCTTCGAGTACTTGCGATCTCTGTTTTGAAAACAAACTTGCACCTTTTGCAAGAACAGCTTCCTTGATTGCTGTTTTGTTGGCCACCACAGTAGCGATGGTTGATTTTGGTTTGGTATACAACCTGGCCAGCTCCAAGACACTCCACTTTCATACTTAGCAATTATCTCTTCCTTCATTTCCATAGTAATTTTCACCCTTTTTACCACAGGGTTGGCACTAGAAGCTTTCTTGGGGCCCATGGTGACTTATTTTGCAGCCACGATCACTAAAAACACTGTGATAATAAGAAATGTACTGAATGTATGTGTGGATGCCACCGCACTGGTTGGCTTGTAAACACTGGCACCCACGGGGCAGCTGAGGTGCGCTCAGGCCACACATGGGACGCGACCCGGACGAATCGTGTGAGGCGAGTTTTTTACAGCGAGGCAAGGCAAAATTTTTGCGTTAAATTGTATCGTATGGCGGATTTAATGTAACACGATGCCATTATAAGGCGGGGGTCCACTGTAGAGTAGTAACTGTGCATGTCTTCTTCAGTTTGTGTGTATTAAAATTAATATTTCATGTAATAAAAAAATTTTTTTTCATATTTTGGGATGTCTTGCACGGATTAATTTGATTTCCATTATTTCTTATGGGGAAAATTAATTCGCCATATGATAATTTCAGCTTACGATGAGCTCTCAGGAACGAATTAATATCATAAGACGGGGGTCCACTGTATTTAGTTGGACTTTGAGGGGTTTGAGGCCAGTGATCTTCACTGCACCTTTCAGAGGGCAGGAGAAACAAAAGTAATGAAAGATGTGGTAGCACAGTTAGAAGAAAGTGCTAGTTATCCTGAATGTTAGTGTCAAGTGATGCAGAAATTGCAGAGCAGCCTCTTGGCATAGAAGAACAGGGTAGTGATGATAATGAAGATGAGACTGCGAGACCACCAAAACTGTCAGATGTACAAGACGCGACTGATGTTCTCATTGAATACACTAACCTTTCTGACAAAAGTCTAAGAGAATGCATCCTAAGGGACCAGCATCAATGTAGCAAACAACTGAAGGAGGATACAGTCTTTAAACCTGTTCCTTTCTCAACATCTTCTCAACCATCTGCATCTTCTCAATCATCCACATCTTCTCAGCCACCTAGGTCTCCTCGGCCACCTACGTCTTCTCAGCCATCTATGTCTTTTTAGCCATCTACATCTCAGTCTACCAACAGCAACCAACAGTAACAAAACCTACAAGAATTACAGAGACCAGTGTTTCCCTACTAGACCACATCTGGAGCAACACCATATCCCCTTTAAAATCAGGCATAATCACAGATAATATCACAGACCACTACCCTACCTTCCTCATAACTAATCTAGGTAAATTACCTCAAGACATTACTAAAGTCACTTTCAGACTTCACAATGAGGCAGCCATTAATAACTTCACAACAGTAGTGACAAACATTGACTGGCACACTGAGCTAGAAATCTATACAGATATTGACGAAAGTATTAATAATTTTCTAAAAAAGACCCAATACCTCTATAACAAGCATTGCTCTAAAAAAACTAAACAGATGACAGCTAAGAGACTGAACAGTCCCTGGCTAACAGCCAGCATCCTCAAATCCATAAATACAAAGCACCTATACAAAAAACAGTACAGAATGGGTTACATAACCAGAGACCAAACAAAACGTTACTCATCATTCCTAACCAGCCTGATAAGAAGGGCTAAAATAATTGTATTATGAGAACAGATTATTCAACTTAAAAGGTGATATAAAAAAGACCTGGAAAACCCTATCAGAAATTCTAGGAACAAAACAGATACAGTGGACCCTCGAGTTTCGGCAGCCTCGACTTTCGTGAAATTCAACCTTCGGCGAGTTTTTTTGGCAAAATTTGGCCTCAAGTTTCATGATTAGACTTGTGTTTCGGCAACCGTCTGGTACCCGTCCGCCCGTCACCACGCACACCAAGCCAGTCTCCCATGCCATTCACGCTCAGTGTGCCATTGTTTACCAACATGTGACCATCACCCTGTGGGTTCATACAATACATTTCATAATAATCCATTGTTTTTTGTGCTTGCAACTGCTAAATAAGTCATCATGAACCCAGGGAAAGCTAGTGCAAGCCCTTTGGTAAATAAAGTGAGGAACACGATCCAGAGGGATTTTAAAGGGTTTGAGGCAGACCCTGTCCCTGCTGACCCTCTGCCTGTTGTGGAAGGTGTTGTGGCATTGGGCAAGTCCATGGGGTTGGAGGTGAGTGACAGGGATGTGGAAGAGTTGGTGGAGGACCACAGGGAAGAGCTAACCACTGACGAACTGCAAGAGCTTCAACTGGAACAGCATCAGACCACAGCCGAGGAACTTGCTTCAGAGGAGGAGGAAAGGAGTGAAGGAGGTTCCTTCTTCAGTGATTAAGGACATGTGTGGAATGTGGAATGAGTTGCAAAGTTTTGTTGAAAATTATCACCATGACCAAACTGAAACAAGCCATATCTGAAACATGTACAATGACAGTATTGTGTCCCACTTCAGGGAAATCTTAAAGAAACGCCAGAAAAAGACCTCTCTGGACAGATATTTTGTGCGACAGGGGTCCAGTGACTCAAGTTGTTCCCAGTGGCATTAAAAGAAGAAGGGAACCCCAGATAAGGACTTGCTATCTAAAGTCCTAATGGAAGGAGATTCTCCTTCCGAACAATAGTGTACACCTTCCTCCTATCCCCTCCTCCAGTCTTTCATCCACCGAGAACTCTTCAGTAAAGGTAAATGTAATGTTATTATTAGTTTTTATATGCATGTACTTGATTTCTCATTGATTTCAGTATATAAATCTTTATTTAATTTGAAAAAAAAAAATTTATTTTAATATTTTTGGGTGTCTAGAATGGATTAATTTTATTTCCATTATTTCTTATGGGGAAAATGGTTTAGAGTTTTGTGAATTTCGACTTTCGGCAGGCTCTCTGGAACAGATTAATCACAAAACTCGGGGGTCCAATGTATCATGAAATAGCGCAACTGAACTAACAAAACCAGATGAAACCCAACTCCCACCAACTGCAATCAAATCTCTGTCCCAGATTTTTGCTTGGCTGACTTCATGGGGCTGAAAAATTACCTGGGTGGGCTAAATTGGGATGTCCTGACTATGGGTCAGGTAGGTGGTCTTGGTTGCCAATATGACGTTTTTCAGAGCATAGTTCTAGCTGCACAGACAACTTTTGTTCCGAGTAGGGAAATTAGATCTAACAAAAATGATCCCAAATGGATGAACAATAGATTAAAACATCTCATTGGTCAAAAGAGAGGCATATATAGGCGTATCAAAAGAGGGGATGGGCAGTTAAGGAATCAATATATTCAATTAGCCCTTAAATGGTCCAAACATATATATACGTTTTTTCAACATCTGAAAGTATGTAAAAAAATGTAGATCTTCTTTTTTGTTTTACATTTGAAAATGTGTAAATAAACTTTTATCTACATTTTTTTGTTATATTTGAAAATATGTAAAAAAAAAAGTAGATCTACTTTTGTAGCACTACGAATATGAACGTCGATCTCTTTGGACCGTTTAAGGGTTAAAGAGAAGAAATAAAGAAAGGAATATGAAAAGCAAAAAGGGATTATGAGGCTAAGGTCGCAAGGGATTCAAAGACTAACCCAAAAGGGTTCTTTCAGGTATACAGAAGTAAGATTAGGGACAAGATTGGCCAACTTAAGAGTAACTCTGGTCAGATCACTGACAGTGATAAGGATATGCGTGAAATTCTAAATACCTACTTCCTCTCAGTTTTCACCCAGGAAAATACTAGCGATATTCCTGAAATAATAGATTATGTAGAACAGGATGATAATAAACTATGTACGACTGCGGTAACTTGGGACATGGTCCTCAGACAAATAGAGAAACTAAAACCTAACAAATCCCCAGGCCCTGATGAACTGTTTGCAAGGGTGTTAACCCCTTCAGGTTACAAGGCCAAAATCTGAAGTGGTGCTCCAGTGTCCAAGAAATTTTGAAAAAAAAAAAAAAAAAAATTCTTATAGAATTAAAGAGTATATTTTTGTGAAGGTAATAAGACAAAATTTTTTTTTTCTGATCAGTACTTACCGAGATACAGCGGTGGGAAGTTGACCCAAAATGATCGGGTGGCGGCAACATCAGTGACTTCCGCAAAATCCCATTTTTTTATTTTACGTTTTTTTATACTTTTTTCTTTTCTTTTCTAAATTTTTTCTTTTTCTAATAACATTTGTGGCCTGTGAGACCAGTATATTGTATAAGTGTACACTCACTGTATTCAACACAAAACTTTTTTACAAGTTTATTGTAAACAAAATGATGAAAATATTAGTGCAGTTACTGTGAATACAATGGTACCATATAGTACCATATGGTACAATGGTGCCATAGGGTGCAATTGTACCATATGGTACAATGGCACCCTATGATACAATGGTACCATATGGTACAAATGGTACAATGGCACATGATACAATGGTACCATATGATACAATGGCACCATATGGTACAATGGCACCACTTGGTACAATGGTACCATATGATACAATGGTACCATATGGTGCAATGGTACCTTATGGTACTATATGGTACCATATGATGCAATGGTACCATATGGTACATTGTACCATACAGTACAATAATACCATATGGTTCATTGTACCATACAGTACAATAATACCATATGGTTCATTGTACCATATGGTACTGTTGTATTCAACACAATAAACACTAATATTTTCATTATTATTTTGTTTACAATAGTTGTTTACAAGAAAAATATGAAAAAATGTTGTATATTAGTAATGTTCTATTATACAAACTGTATTTACAAGTGTACAGGAACTTGACGTGCTCCTTGAGGTAGATGACAAAGCACTTTGTCTCGGAAACTGTGGAGTCAGTAGCTAGCTTGTGTCGCCACTCACTCAGTCTTGGCTGGTGTCTCATGCCACCAACACCTATTGACCATATGGTACACGGTATCATATGTTACAGGGTACCATATGGTACATTGTACTACATGGTATAGGGTACCATGCAGTACAGGATAACATATGGTACAGGGTACCATATGGCACAGGGTACCATATGGCACAGGGTACCATATGGTACAGGGTACCATATGGTACAGGGTACCATACAGTACAGGACACCATATGGTACAGATACAGGGATAACTATGGAATTAAGTCACCCTGACTTTTTTGGGTTATCCTAGGATTTTATACGTATGCTGCTATGTATGATAATCTATGCAACTGTATTTCTGTACACCTGAATAAACTTACTGAAGTGCATGTGGCATCATAAGTAAGTTTATTTAGTTATACACAAATAAAGTTACATAGAATATCATACTTAGCAGCATATGTTTGGAGAACCTAGGATAACCCAAAAAAGTCAGACAGACTTATTTCCATTAGGGTCCCTGTACCCTGTACCAAATGGTATAATGTACCATATGGTACAATGTACTATATGGTACATTGTACCATATGATACCATTGTACCATATACCATTGTACCATATGATACCATTGTTCCATATACCATTGTATGACATGGCACCATTGTACCATATGGTACCATTGTATCATATGGCACAATGGTACCATATGGTTCAAAACCAAAAAATTCGTCTTTAACTCCACTTCCATCAGTCTTAGAACTTAAGTTGTGAAGAGGAGAGTCAGAATTCGCCCGGAGAGTGAGTGGGGAGTGAGAGCTTCCTTGCCGCCAGGCACAATGAACAAAGCTACTTTGCCGGCATTCCCACAATGCCATGCGGGCGTCCAGATTTTTTCTATGGTGTGCACACTGTCCACCCAGACCCATTCTCTCAGATGTAGGCCTACCAGCCTTCTCGCACTAAATTTGACGCCGCTAGAATTTTGGCGTAGATCTACGGTTTGGACCCTGAACGTAAAGCCGTAGATCCACGGGACGGACCCTGAAAGGGTTAAAAGATGTAAAGATAAACTTAGCATACCTTTAACTAATCTTTTTAACCTATCACTACAAACTGGCATAGTGCCTGATAAGTGGAAAATGGCAAATTTATCTCCTATTTACAAGGCAGGTGACAGGTCCTTGGCTTCAAACTATAGACCAATAAGTCTTACCTCCAGAGTGGGAAAATTTATGGAATCAATAATTGCTGAAGCAATTCATAGCCATCTTGACAGGCACAGATTGATTAATAAATCTCAAAACGGTTTTACAAAGGGGCGTTCCTGTCTTACGAATTTACTAACTTTTTTCACTAAGGTTGTTTGAGGAGGTAGATCATGGTAATGAATATGATATTGTGTATGTGGACTTCAGTAAGGCTTTCAATAGAGTTCCACACCAGAGGCTATTGAGGAAACTTAAGGCACATGGAATAGGAGAAATTTTTTCCTGGGTAGAGGCATGGCTGACAAATAGACAGCAGAGAGTTTGCATAAATGGGGAGAAATCAGAATGGAGGCACGTCACACGCGGTGTTCCTCAGGGGTCAGTGGTGGGCCTGTTGTTGTTCACAATTTACATAAACGACATAGATGAGGGAATAAATAGCGACATAAGCAAATTTGCTGATGACACCAAAATAGGCCGTCCAATTCATTCTAATGAGGACACTAAAGCACTCCAGGATGATTTGAATAGACCAGTGTTATTCACTAATTTTTGCAAGAGAGCCACTTCGGTTAAACACATTGATTGAGAGAGCCGCAGCTACTGCAAGTTAGCGTAACTCAACTAAATTAAGTAGTACGGAGCTGCTAGTGCAATATAGTAAATGAGAAAAAGTAGACATGAGCCGTGAATTGAGTCATCGCAAGCCGCTGGCAGCTCGCGAGCTGCACAATGAATACCACTGGAATAGACTGATGCAATGGTCGGAGAAGTGGCAGATGCAGTTTAATATTGACAAATGCAAAGTTCTAAATGTTGGACAGTTAAATAACCATGCCACATATAAACTAAATAATGTAGATCTTAATACTACTGATTGCAAAAATGATTTAGGAGTCCTGGTTAGCAGTAATCTAAAACCAAGACAACAGTGCATTAGTGTTTGCAATAAAGCTAACAGAATTCTTGGCTTCATAACTAGAAGTATAAATAATAGAAGTCCTCAGGTTGTACTTCAACTCTATATATCCTTGGTTAGGCCTCATTTAGACTATGCTGCTCAGTTCTGGTCACCGTATTACAGAATGGATATAAATGCTCTGGAAAACGTACAGGAGGAGGATGACAAAGATGATCCCATGTATCAGAAATCTTCCCTATGAGGATAGACTGAGGGCCCTGAATCTGCACTCTCTCGAAAGGCGTAGAATTAGGGGGGATATGATCGAGGTGTATAAATGGAAAACAGGAATAAATAAAGGGGATGTAAATAGCATGCTGAAAATTTCCAGCCAAGACAGGACTCGCAGCAATGGTTTCAAGTTGGAAAAATTGAGATTCAGGAAGGATATAGGAAAGCACTGGTTTGGTAACAGAGCTGTGGATGAGTGGAACAAACTCCAGAGTACAGTTATTCAGGCTAAAACGTTGTGTAGTTTTAAAAATAGGTTAGATAAATACACGAGTGGGTGGGTGTGAGTTGGACCTGACTAGCTTGTGCTGCTGGGTCTGGTGCAGTGCTCCAACCTTGAGTTTAGGTGCCCAGACTGGGTGGGTCATTGGGCTAATCCCGGGGGGGGGGGGGCATCGGTCTTATCCAGGGGGGGACATGGACCTGCTCCACATGGGTCAGTAGGCCTGTTGCAGTGTTCCTTCTTTCTTATGTTCTTATGTTCTTATTTCTTCTCCACCATAGGAAAAACCTTGCCAATAAAATCCCAAGCTTAAATACTCCACCCAATGACTACCTCACTGGCAACTACCCGAACACACTGTTCCTAGCTCCGACTAACCCAACAGAAGTCTCCCTTATTATCAACACACTAAAAAACAAGAGAGGAGATTTAAATGCCTTACCACCCTTTACTGTATATACAAAAACGCGTCGCAAGTGCTGTCACCAACCATTGCAACACTCTTTAACAAATCCATCAAATCCTCTACCTTCCCTACAGTTCTCAAAATAGCGAGGGTCACCCCGATCCATAAAAGACGAGACCAAACAGACTTGAACAACTATAGGCCAATATCCAACTTACACCCTCTCTCTAAAATCTTCGAAAAATTAATTCATAAGTGAATCTATTCCTACCTCATCTCCCACAACATACTCAACCCCTGTCAGTTTGGGTTCAGGCCTAATAAAAATATGAATGATGCTATTATACACATGCTAGAACAAATATACACTGCACTAGAGAAAAAAGAAGTCCCACTTGGGATCTTCATTGATTTACGTAAAGCTTTTGATACAGTTGACCACGATTTGCTCCACATAAAATTGTCGCACTATGGTATAAGAAGGCACTCCCTCAACTACCTAAAGTCATACCTCAGCAACAGAAGCCAATATGTGTACACAAATGGAGAAAAACTCTTCTGCACAGCCAATTACAGTTGGTGTCCCACAGGGAAGTGTCCTTGGCCCTCTTCTCTGTCTCGTTTACATAAATGACCTACCAAATGCATAGCAACTACTCAAACCCACAATATTTGCAGATGACACTACTTATGTCTTCTCTCACCCGAGCCCAGTCATGCTAACCAATACTGTGAATACCAAATTACAGAAAATATCTACCTGGATGATGACTAACAAACTTACTCTCAACACTGACAAAACCTACTTCAATCAGTTTGGTAACAGGGCTACAGCTGTCCCTCTTAACATAATGATAAACGGATCACCTATCACAAAGCTGACAGAGGGTAAATTCTTAGGAATCTACCTTGATAATAGACTCAAATTTCAAACACATGTAAAACAAATTTCCAAGAAAATTTCCAAGACCGTAGGCATACTATCGAAGATATGGAACTATGTTCCACAGTCAGCCCTCCTGGCCCTATATCACTCACTTATTTACCCCTATCTCACCTATGGAATTTGTGCATGGGGCTCAACAACAATAAACCATCTCAGATCATTAATTACCCAGCAAAAGGCTGCAGTCAGAATGATAACAAATTCCCACTACAGGCAGCACACTCCACCAATATTCAAAACTCTAAACCTAATCACCATACAAAGCATCCATACTTATTATTGTACCTACTACATACATAGAACACCTAACTTGGATATAAACCCTCCCCTCAAACGTCTCCTTACCAACCTCAACAGAACACATGACCATAACACAAGGCACAGATCACTCTTTGATGTTCCTCATGTCCATCTCACACTATGCAAAAACTCAATGCACATAAAAGGCCCAAAAATCTGGAATTCATTACCTGTGAATATAAAAGAAACACTGTCTGTTTATAAATTCAAGTCTCTTCTTAACCCTTTGAGGGTTTTCGTCGTACTAGTACGTCTTACGCGTAGGGGTTTTTGACGTACTAGTACTCATAAATTCTAGCGACCTCAAATCTAGTGGGAGAAAGCTGGTAGGCCTTCATATGAAAGAATGGGTCTATGTGGTCAGTGTGCACAGTCTAAAAAAAATCCTGCAGCACACGGTGCATAATGAGAAAAAAAAAAACTTTTTCCATTTTTTTTTAATAATTCAGCGACTTTGCAGTGTATTTTCGTATAGTATTTATTGTTGTATTCTAGTTTTCTTGGTCTCATTTTATAGAATGGAAGACATATTACTGAAATTGAGATGATTTTGACTGGTTTTACAATGAAAGGTGCCTTGAAATTGAGCTCAAAATAGCAGAAATGTTCGATTTTTACCAAACTTCAAAAGTAAACAAATCGTGCCAAGCGTGCAATACACGTCAACTGGTGAGTCTAATATTCTTTCACAAGTGCACCAATAATATTTATACCATTTTTTACACTAATGCAGTAGTCTGCATAACAGTAAATCTTATATTTTTTGTGAGAATAAAAATTCAAAGTGGAAAGCAAAAGAATATAAGAGGGGGCTTGAGACGTGACTAATGACTAGAGGAAATGTCATTTTAGTGCCAGGAATGTCTTTCTTGTTTATTCTGGACCCTATTCCGAAATTGGCATCTTTTGAAATTTGTGTGAAATTGGCAAAATTGCTAAATTCTGACCACTGTACTGGATAGTTGAATTTATAAATGGGTGGTTTCTTGCACCCATTCGATAGAAAAAAATGGAGTTCTAGCGAAATATTCATGTTTTTTGTCGACTAGTACAGTGAAATTGGCCGAAAATTGGGCTCAAAGTGGGCAAAATCGCCGATGCGTAAACATCGCCGAGACCGCTAACTTTGCGAGAGCATAATTCCGTAAGTTTTCTATCAAATTTCAAACTTTTGGTGTCGTTATGATCGGGAAAAGATTCTCTATCTTTTCATAAGAGAAAATAATTTTTTTTTTTTTTTTTAAATTTGGCCGACCCTGAGAACGAGTTTCGGAGAGGGCCTGTCGACCCTCAAAGGGTTAAAAATCACTTACTCACCCTCAACTAAATAAATACTGAATAATTGTATCTCATAAATGTTTAACCTGTGACCAAATCAAACTTTGCAATTTTTAATTACATTACCTAACAGAATACTCCATTCTACTGAATGCACAGCAACACAGTAAATGACCATATGACCTGTCTTTGAAATACTCATTTGTGCTTAATTGTTATTTGTTTACAATAATGTTTACCACTGAATATATCATTGCTTAGTTAATCTTAAGTTAATTTTAAGCCTGCCCATAATGCTCTGCATACAAGAGGCTTTGGCATGTTATACTTAACCACTGTATTTCTCTGTACTTCTATGTATCATGTTCAAATTAATAAATAAATAAATAAATAAATCTACATCTACTCTGCCATATATGTATTCTCAGCTACCTACATCTCCTCACCCATCCTTGTCTTCTCAGCCATCTATATCCACTCTTCTGTCTACCTCTCAGTCTTCTACATCTCAACCATCCACATCTCAACCATTCACATCTTAACTAGAGTAGAACTCCCGTATCCACCAATTCAGTATCCATGGTTTCAGTTATCCACGGTTTACTGTGGCCCAAAAATAACCCTTAATTATGCTTAATAATGGCCCCAAAGTGCAAAAGTTGTGATGGTGGCAGTTACTCAAAGCTTAACCCTTTCAGGGTCCGTCCCGTAGATCTACGGCTTTATGTTCAGGGTCCAAACCGTAGATCTACGCCATGAGCTCAGCTCACTCTGATAAACTGTGAGTGGTTCATTTGGGCCTAGATATGAGAGAATACATCTATGTGATATGTGTGCACCACATAAAACAGATCCTGCAGCACACTGTGTATAATGAGAGAAAAAAAATGAAATCATGATTTTTCGATTAAAACAGCAACTTTGCAGTGTTTTTTCGTATGTTTTTTATAGTTGTATTTGCGATTTTTTGGTCTCATTTGATAGAATGGAAGACATATTACAGAAATAGAGATGATTTTGATTGGTTTTAGCATTGGAAATGGCTTGAAACTGAGCTCAAAGTAGTGGAAATGTTAAATTTTTGCCGATATTCAAGAGTAAACAAACGACCTCACACATCTAATACACATCAGCTGGTGGGTCTAATATACATTCACAAATATGGTGATGATATTTATACAATTATTACAGTATTGCATAACAGTAAATCTTCTATTTTTTGGTGTGAATAAAAATTCATTATGTGAATAAAAAATAAAAATGGAATTTATTTGTAAAGCCTCAAAACATAACTAATGAACAGAGGAAATGTTAGTTTAGTGCAAGGAATGCCTACATTGTTCATTCTGGACCCTATTTTGAAATTGGAATATTTTGAACTTTGTGTTAAATTGGCCAAATTAACAATTTCCGATCACTTTATTTTGTAGTTGAAACAGTTGACTTGGCAATTTCTTGTGCTCAATCGATAGAATAGAAGTAATACTAGTGAAATAGCTAACATTTTGGTTGATTGGAATAATGTAATTGGCCTAAAATGGGAGTCAAAGTCGGCAAAATCGCCGATTCGTAAATATCGCTGACACATCAAAATTCGCGAGAGCATAATTTCGTCAATTTTCCACCAAATTTCGTACTTTTTGTTTTATTACCTTCACAAAAAGATTCTCTACGATTTCATAAGAAAAAATAACAAATTTCTTTTTTTTTAAATTCTTGGACACTGGTGCGTGACTCCAGATTTGGGCCTTGGACCCTGAAAGGGTTAAGAGAAGCTGTGAAATGCTTCCCATCAGTGAAAAATGATAATTCTAGACTTATTTTGCATAATTTATCAATTAAACTTTATCATGGGTATGTATGTAAATGAAAAATGACTTATATATATAGGGTTTGCTATCACAGTAGTTCTAGGAATGCATCCCATGTAGATACAGGGGTCCTACTGTATCTGCATCTTCTCAGCCATCTATATCGTCTGAGCCATCTACATCTTAGCCATCTACATTTTCTCAGCCATCTATGCTATTTTCACTAGTAGAGCTTTACAGCTCCTCTGACTCAGAATAAAAATTATTCTAAGTCACCACTATCAATCACAGTAGGTTACAATTCATCTCTTCATCACGAAATGTTAAGTAAAATTACTGTAAATTACATACAGTGCTATAAAATTACTATACACACATTACAGTACTGCAATGTAGCACTACAGGATACAATACCAGTATTCTTAGTGTTCAGTTGTCTTCTACATCAGTAGACCAAGTCTGCTAGATCAGAAGAGAACTGGACAATCATAAAAAATTAATTTTATAATTCAGAAGTTCCAAACAACTGCCAATATCCTACACCATCTCCTCCCTATTAAGTTTGTTAATGAGAGGGTTCACTGTAGTCTGAGAAAAAAGACAGATCCCTCTGAGACAGAAGTCTTTAACTGTAGAAAGTGCAGATGAGTCCAAATTCATTACACAGAATACCAGAATAACCAGGGACCCAGCAAAAAGACGATATGGTATTAGGAAAGCAGTAAATGACAAAATCTTAAGAGAGAAAAGGACAAATGTATTGAGAAAAGGACAATTGTATTCACTTAAGGCAGCTTTACTGAAGACATTCTGGTTTTGGAACTTTGATCACTTCAAATCCATGAGAAGTACAAGAGAAAATAAGCTACGGTAGACAACCAACTTTTGTGCGAGATACATTCTAGAAAAATGGTACTATATGTGAAAATGGAATAGGTGGAGTGAGCAACTTTAGGGAAAAATTTTGTTACATTCCATGCCACCTTCAAAACATCCAAACTTTCTTTTAAATACAAAATTCACTTAATACAGGTCCACCATTACAAATCCGGCAATCAGACATCCGATTCCATCAGTTATTCGGCACTAATTTCGGCTAGCATAATTTCAAATTTCCAGGTTTGCCACACCAACCTGCTGGTACTGTTTGGTGGCACTACTTTGCTGCATAAGTCATTCCAATTTTTTTTTCTCCACTTATTGTTATAACCTGCTTAATTTTAGCCTTAGCCATGGTTCCAACGAATAAAAGAAATGCTTCTCATTCTGTAAAGCACCTACACAGTACATTGTCCATTAAAGATAAGGTGGCTTTGAAGCCATTGTCGGTTGCCATGAGCTCAGTCTCATGATGCAGGGGAATATGCTTTATTACACTAATGTCAACACTACGGCTTATTTGCCTATCACAATTGATCTAACGTAACATAATAAACAATATAAATAACATAAAACATGTTAAATACTCCAGAATGAATAATATTTGGCATAATACTGAGGAGTTCGACAGAGGTATGAAGACGATATGGGATACAAGTACCATTCTCCTATCCCGATCTTGGGGGCTTATATTAGATAAAACGGAGTATAGCACAGGGCTGTGATATACACTCGTACTGCACCATAAAACTGAAACAAAAAAGCTATTTTCTCTACAAAGATTATCACACACAGCAGCATATGTATAGAGAATCTAGAATAACCCAAAAAAATCAAACAAAGTGGCTTATTTGTAGCACCTGGCTTGGGCTAGCCATATATGATTTTTGGTAAATACTAAATTCCCAGCCAGGGTAGAAACGCTGGGCGTTTCTTTACACCTGTTGTCTATGTTCATCCATCAGCAAATGGGTACCTGGATGTTAGTGGACTAGCGTGGGTCTTATCCTGGGACACTGACTTAATTTGCCTGAACTGCTTAGTATAACAAGGGGCTTTCTATATAGTTTTATGTCACTAATGTCAGCTAGGCCTGTATACCATGTACATGTAGTAAATATACAGTGGACCCTCACCAAACGATGGCATCGCATAATGTTAAATCCGCCTAGCGATACATTTTAACGCAAAAATTGTCTTGCCTAGTGCTAAAAAACTCGCTCAACGCGATTCGTCCGAGACGCGTCCACGTGCGGCCTGAGCCAGCCTCACTTGTTCTGTGGGTGGCAGTGTTAACAAGCCAGCCTCCGCCGTCACATCCAAGCATACAATCGGAACATTTCATATTATCACAGCGTTTTAAGTGATTTCACCTGCAAAATAAGTGACCATGGGCCCCAAGAAAGCTTCTAGTGCCAACCCTGTGGTAAAAAGGGTGAGAAATACTATCGTACCACAGTCAGCTGCTGCTGCACCACCGTCAGCTGTTGCTGGACCAGTCAGGTGTTGCTGCACCACAGCTGCTGCTGCACCACAGTCAGCTGCTGCTGCACCTCGGTCAGCTGTTGCTGCACTACAGTCAGCTGTTGCTGCACTACAGTCAGCTGCTGCTGCACTACAGTCAGCTGCTGCTGCACCATGGTCAGCTGTTGCTCCACCACAGTCAGCTGTTGCTGTTGCTGCACCACCATCAGCTGTCTTACTCAAAGATGTGGAGAGTGTGTTGTTGGTATGGCTTAACATGAAACGATTACCGAGAAACGATTAACCCCAGAGGGTTAGCCACCCAGGATAACCTAAGAAAGTCAGTGCATCATCGAGGACTGTCTAACTTATTTCCATTGGGGTCCTTAATCTTGTCCCCTAGGATGCGACCCACAACAGTTGACTAACACCCAGATGAACAGAAAAAAATGCCTGGAACTAGTGCTCATATTGGTGAGGTTAGTGGGGAGGATGTGGAAGAGTTGGTGGAGGACAATGAAGAACTAACCACTGATGAGCTGCTAGATCATCTTCAACAGCAAGAGGCCACACCTGAGGAAACTGCTTCGGAGTAGGGGAGAGAGAAATTGAAGAAGTTGCCTACTTCAAAGATTAAGGAAATGTGTGCAATGTGGCTTAAAGTGCAAACCTTTTTTGATGAAAATCACCCTGACACAGCTATTGCAAGCCGTGCTGGTGACTATTACACTGACAATGTTGTGAAACACTTTAGGAAAGTCATAAAGGAATGAGAGGTACAGGCCTCTATGGACAGATATGTTGTGCGACAGAGGTCCAGTGACTCTGAAGCTGGTCCTAGTGGCATTAAAAGAAGAAGGGAAGTAACCCTGGAAAAGGACTTGCTACCTCAAGTCCTAATAGAAGGGGATTCCCCTTCTAAACACTAAAACCATCCACACACTCCCCTCCTCCCATCCCATCAATCATCACCAGATCTTCAATAAAGGTAAGTGTCATGTATTGTACATCTCTTCTTCAGTTCATGTGTATTAAAATTAATATTTCATGTGGTAAAAAAAAATTTTCATACTTTGGGGTGTCTTGCATGGATTAATTTGATTTCCATTATTTCTTATGGGGAAAATTAATTCGCCTAACGATAATTTCGCCTAACGTTGAGCTCTCAGGAACAGATTAATATCGTTAGGCGAGGGTCCGATGTACTACTATTATATTATCATTATTATTTTTTTCTCAGCTGTTTGTTGGGCTATCTTAATGAAACTTGGGCAATGTATGATGGAAAGATGCTTCTGAACGTGCACCAAAAATTAAAGAAATTAGACCATAAATAACAGAGTTCACTTTTCAGGCATTAGCAGCCCTATAGCGGCATACAGTGGTCCCTCGCTAATCGTCGGGCTCGATAGTCGTCCGTTTCAGAAATCGTCGCATTATTTTCATCTAAACATTCGCTCGCAAATGGTCGGTTGACTCGCTAATCGTCGTTCGTCCTGGACACACTCACGGCTCTGAGCCGCCTCGCCCTCCCTTCCCAGCCAGTGTGCCATTGTTTACCAGTGAGCGACGGTCCCCTCACTAGTTCATACAAAATATTTCATAATATTCCATTCATTTTAGTGCTTGCAAGTGCTAAATAAGCTACCATGGCTCCAAAGAAAGCTCCTAGTGCCAAGCCTTTGGTAAAGAAGGTGAGAAATACAATTGAATTTAAGAAAAACATCATTGAACAATATGAAAGTGGCGTACGTGTGGCCGAATTGGCCAGGATGCATAACAAATCCCGTACAACCATATCTTCCATCGTGGCCAAGAAAAAGGAAATCAAGGAAGCTGTTGTTGCAAAGGGGGTAAATATGCTGACAAAAATGAGATCATCAGTACTCGAAGAGGTTGAGAAGTTATTATTGGTGTGGATAAATGAGAAACAATTAGCAGGAGGTAGTCTTATGATGTCAATTATTTGTGAAAAGGTTAGGCAGTTGCATGACAATCTGGTAAAGAAATTGCCTGCAACGAGTACTGATATTTGTGAATTTAAGGCCAGCAAAGGTTGGTTTGAGAGATTTAAGAACAGTGTGATAAGGCATGGTGAGGCTGCCAGTTCAGACAAAATTGCAGCTACAAAATTTGTAAGTGAATTCAAGGAGTACATAGAGATTGAAGGACTGAAACCTGAATACAGTGGTCCCTCGTTTTTCGTAATTAATCCGTTCCTGGAGCCGTTACTATAAACGAAATTTACGATTTGCGAATCAATTTTCCCCATAAGAAATAATGTAAATACAATTAATCAGTTCCTGACACCCAGAAGTATTAAAACAAAAAAAAATTTTACATGAAATATACATGTAGTACATAAACAATACAATGGGAAATGATGAATGAAACATTAACAGCATAACACTTACCTTTATGTATTGGCGATTCTTCTTAGTGTATGGGAGACTAGAAGAGAAGACAGAGTGGGTTGTTTATAGTTTGGAAGGGGCATCCCCTTCCAGCAACACCTCAGGTACCAATTGCTTTTCTGGGGTTGCTTGTCTTCTCTGTTTCTTAATGCCACTAGGACCACCTTGAGAGTCAATGGAGTCCTGTCTCGCAAAATAACTGTGGAGAGAGCTCTGTTTCTGGCGTCTCTTTAATACTTCCCTAAAATGGCCCAAGACTTTGTCACTGTACATGTTGCCAACCTGACTTGCAACAACCTTGTTAGGGTGATGTTTCTCCATAAAGTTTTCCATCTTACCCCACATAGTAAAAATCTCTTTAATTTCTGAAGAAGGCACCTTCTTCCATCTCTCTTCCTCCTCCTCTGCAGCAAGATTCTGAGCTGCGATGTGTTGCTCTTCCTGCTGAAGCTCTTGCAGCTCCTCAGTGGTGAGCTCTTCGTTGTGGTCTTCCACCAATTCTTCCACATCCTCCAAACTCACATCCAACCCCATGGAACTCCCCAGTGCCACAATTGATTTTACAACAGACATAGGCTCATCAGGGTCAGTCCCAAACCCTTCAAAATCCCTCTTGTCGACACAATCTGGCCACAATTTTCTCCAGGCAGAGTTCAAAGTCCTGGTAGTCACTCCCTCCCAAGCCATACCTACAAGGGTTATGCAATGGAGGATGCTGAAGTGTTCTCTCCATTATTCCCTTAGGGTCAATTGAATGTCTGTGGTCACAGTCAAGCACCTGTGAAACATTACTTTTGTGTAGTTTTTTAACCCTTAAACGGTCCAAACAGATCGACGTTCAAATTCAGTGCTACAAAAGTAGATCTACTTTTTTTTTTACATATTTTCAAATATAACAAAAAAAAAAAGTAGATAAAAGCTTTTATTACACGTTTTCACATGTAAAACAAAAAAAAAAGATCTACATTTTTTTACATACTTTAAGATGTTGAAAAACTCCTTCAGAATTAGGTCATCCAAGTTTGGAGAATGAGCAGGTGCATTGTCCATTACTAGCAGACACTTGAGATCCAATTTCTCCTTCACACTAGGGCCAAACACTTCATTGAACCACTCGACGAAAATTTCCCTCGTGACCCATGCCTTACTATTAGATTTCCAAAACACACACAATTTACTCTTCATAACATTGTTTTTCCTGAACACACTGGGATTTTCAGAATGGTACACTAGTAATGGCTTCACTTTGAAATCCCCACTAGCATTAGCACAGAACATTAGCGTCAGCCTGTCTTTCATAGGCTTGTGTCCTGGCATTGCCTTTTCCTCTTGTGTAATGAAGGTCCTCTTTGGCATTTTCTTCCAAAAGAGGCCTGTTTCGTCACAATTGAACACTTGTTCAGGCTTCCGTCCTTCAGCCTCTATGTACTCCTGGAATTCATGCACATATTTTTCAGCCACCTTGTAATCCGAACTGGCAGCCTCACCATGCCTTACCACACTGTGTATGCCAGTACGGTTCTTAAATCTCTCAAACCAGCCTTTGCTGGCCTTAAATTCACTCACATCACCACTATTGCAGGCAATTTCTTTACCAAATCTTCATGCAACTGCCTAGCCTTTTCACAAATAATCGAAGTCATAAGAGTATCTCCTGCTAATTGTTTCTCATTTATCCACACCAATAATAGCTTCTCAACCTCTTCGAGTACTGGTGATCTCATTTTTGTCAGCATAGTTACTCCCTTTGCAACAACAGCATCCTTGATTTCCTTTTTCTTGGCCACTATGGAACATAAGGTTGTGTAGGGTTTCTTATACATCCTGGACAGTTCGGCCACACTTGTACCACTTTCATATTGTTCAATGATGGTTTTCTTAAATTCAATCGTATTTCTCACCTTCTTTACCACAGGCTTGGCACTAGGAGCTTTCTTTGGAGCCATGGTAGCTTATAGTATAGTACTTGCAAGCACTAAAATACATGGAATATTATGAAATATTTCGCTGGAGCACGTGAGGGCACCTTCGCTCACTGGTAATCAATGCCAGACTGGCTGCCGCCACGGCTCACACCATGGGTACACCTCCGGGACGAATTACGACTCGCGAGTCAACTTATAAAAAGCGAGTCCATGTTTATATGAAAATAACCCTATGATCGGCGAAATTTACGATTGCCGGGAACTACGAAAAGCGAGGGACCACTGTACATGTAAGTGTTCAATTGTGATGAAACAGGCCTCTTTTGGAAGAAAATGCCAGAGAGGACCTACATTACTCAGGAGGAAAAGGGACTGCCAGGACACAAGCCTATGAAAGACAGGCTGACGCTCATGTTCTGTGCTAATGCTAGTGGGGATTTCAAAGTGAAGCTGTTATTAGTGTACCATTCTGAAAATCCCAGTGTTCAGGAAAAACAATGTTATGAAGAGTAAATTGTGAGTGTTTTGGAGATCTAATAATAAGGCATGGGTCACGAGGGAAATTTTCATCGAGTGGTTCAATGAAGTGTTTGGCCCTAGTGTGAAGAATTACCTCCTTCGAACTCTGCTTGGAGAAAATTGTGGCCAGATTGTGTCCACAAGAGGAATTTTGAAGGGTTTGTAGCTGACCCTGATGAGCCTATGTCAGTTGTGAACTCTATTGTGGCATTGGGGAGTTCCATGGGGTTGGATGTGAGTTTGGAGGATGTGGAAGAGTTGGTGGAGGACCACAACAAAGAGCTAACCACTGAGGAGCTGCAAGAGCTTCAGCAGGAACAGCAACAGATCGCAGCTCAGAATCTTGCTGCAGAGGAGGAGGAAGAGAGATGGAAGAAGGTGCCTTCTTCAGAAATTAAGGAGATTTTTGAAATGTGGGGTAGGATGGAAAGATTTATGGAGAAACATCACCCTGAGAAGGATGTTGCAAGCCATATTGGCAACTTGTACAGTGACAGAGTCTTGGCCCATTTTAGGGAAATTTTCAAGAGACGCCAGAAACAGAGCTCTCTGGACACTTTTTTTGCGAGACAGGACTCCAGTGACTCTCAAGCTGGTCCTAATGGCATTAAGAAACAGAGAAGAGAAGTAGCCCCAGAAAAGCAATTGGTACCTGAGGTGTTGCTGGAAGGGGATTCCCCTTCCAAACAGTAACTAATTCAATCTCTCTCCTCCTCCAGTCTTCCATACACTAAGAAGAATCACCAATAAAGGTAAGTGTTATGCTGTTAATGTTTTATTCATCATGTCCCATTGTATTGTTTATGTACTACATCTATATTTCATGTAAAAAAAATTTTTGTTTTAATACTTCTGGGTGTCAGGAACGGATTAATTGTATTTACATTATTTCTTATGGGGAAAACTGATTCGAAAATCGTCTATTTTGATAATCGTCGCACTTCCAGGAATGGATTAACGACAATAAACAAGGGACCACTGTATTTTCATATGGTATTTAAGGTTGTATTCTCGTTTTTTTGGTCTCATTTAATAGAATGGAAGACATATTACAGAAATAGATATGGTTTTGATTGCTTTCACGACAAAAGGTACCTTAAAATTGCTCTCAAAGTAGCAGAAATGTTCCATTCTTTAGCGATGTTCAAGAGTAAACAAATGACGTCAGTCTAACACGTGTGCACCTGCCAGTCGAAATTCCAATACGCAGTCAAGAATGGGTTGACATTATACAATTATGACAATAATGCAGTAGTCTGCAAAACATGAAGTCTTCTATTTTTTGTGTGAATAAAAATTCCAAATGGTGAGCAAGAGTAATATAAGAGGGGCCTGGAGCCATGACTAATAAACAGAGAAAATGTTATTTTAGTGCCAGGAATGTCTGCATTGTTTATTCTGGACCCTATTTTGAAATTGGCATCTGTTGAAATTTGTGTGAAATTGGCCAAATTGCCAATTTCTGACCATTTTATTGGGTAGATGAAATAAGTGAATGGTCGGTTTCTTGTACTCAGTCAACAGAATAGAAGTACAGTAAGTAAATAAGTAAACTTATTCAGGTATATGTACACAAATACAGTTACATAGATTATCATACATAGAAGCATATGTATAGAGAACCAGTACCTGGCTTGGGCTTGACATATATGATTTTTGGTAAATATTTTTTTTCTCAGTTGTTTGTTGGGCTACCTTATTGAAACTTGGGCAATGTATGATGGAAAGATGCTTCTTAACGTACACCAAAAATGAAAAAAAAAAAAAAAAAGGACAATAAATAAAGGAGTTCACTTCTCAGCCATCAGCTGCCTCTTTGTGGTATATATTTTCCTATGTTTTTATGGTTGTATTCTCGTTTTTTTGGTCTCATTTGATAGAATGGAAGACATATTACAGAAATAGATATGATTTTGATTGGTTTCACGATGAAAAGTACAGTGGACCTTCAGGTAACGATTTTAATCCGTTCCAGAGAGCTTGTCCTTAACCGATTTTATTGTTAGCCGAATTAATTTTCCCCATAAGAAATAATGGAAATCCAATTAATCCGTTCCAGATACCCAAAAGTATTAAAAAAAAAAATTTTACATGAAATATACAATTTCCTACACAGAAAACAATGAAACATGAAGAATACACCTGCCATCCGACTTACGACCTGCTCGGCATACAACCACTTGACTTACGACCATGTTTTTTATGCCAAATTTCTGGGAAATAAACAACTGTTTGTGTTGTACACAGTGTTTATCCTAAACCTTACAGTGTAAAATACAGTACTAACAGCATAAAAAGTAAAGTAAAACATGAAATACCAAAATAAAACAAAGTCATTACAAAAATGTGATGTTGATATTCAGTAGTAAAGTTCGACTTACGTCCATTTCGACTTACAACTGGTTTCTCGGAACCGAACTCAGTCGTAAGTCGGATGGTACCTGTACATACATGATAAATAAACACAGTGGACCACGCCTTATGATGGCATCGCGTTACATTAAATCCGCCATAAAATACATTTGAACGCAAAAAATTTTGCCTCGCCTCACGTGATTCGTCCAGGACGTGTCCCATGCATGGCCTCAGCTGCCCCGTGGGTGCCAATGTTTCCAAGCTAGCCAGTGCAGTCGCATCCATGCATACAGTCAGTACATTTCATATTATCACAGTGTTTTTAGTGATTGTAGCTGCAAAATAAGTCACCATGGGCCCCAAGAAAGCTTTTCTAGTGCCAACCCTGCAGTAAAAAGGGTGAAAATTACTATGGAAATGAAGAAAGAGATACATAATTGCTAAGTACAAAAGTAGAGTGCATGTCTCGGAGCTGGCCTGGTTGTATACAAAACCCCAATCAACCATCGCTACTATCGTGGCCAACAAAACGGCAATCAAGGAAGCTGTTCTTGAAAAAGGTGCAAGTTTGTTTTCAAAACAGAGGCACCTCCAACAATGTCCCAAACTTCCTTCTCAGCTTTGCCTGGATCTAGTGGGATTCCTCAGGTCTCTTCCACTGGTTCCAATGTTTGGAATTCTGCCCCTCTTGGAGTGCCCCAATCTAACCCTCACCTACAACATACACAAACGCAACAACAAGGTTCAGTCTCATCTCCCATGTCTCAGGTATCCTCAGCCGGGGATATGACGAGAGCGCAACTAATGTATATGATGGCCAAAGACATAGCAGGTGGTGACATTCAACTCTGCTCTAAGATTTTAAATGATTTTTAATAGCTAATGGGATCACTCCCATTACTATCCCAGATAATGTTAGTGTTATTATGGCCCAGCCTTCTCATAACAAGAAGTATGTACCCTACTCTACTTCTACAAATAAGCCTAAGTCATCCCTTGTCCAGGGATCACCCACCTCGCATACCCAGGTTGTCAACTTCCCTCAACCCGATGAGTCAATACCTGACCCCAACGATGCCCCAGAGATTGGTGCTTACTCTTCCGCTATTGCAGCTGATCCTGTTGAACAGGAACTTTCCCAGGGTTATTCACCTGGCCTAACAAATTTTCCCTTGGAGCCTTCACAGTCTCCCATTAACTCTCACGAGCGTCTGCTTCCTGAAACTGGGACTATCACACCTCAGTTTTATGATGATGACTCCAGGACTCTAATGATTCTGTTAATATTACCAATTCTAGCGAGGATGATGACACTTTTAATACACAAGCAACTACGCAGAACTTCCCTCCTCCCCTTGACGAGTCCAGCAGGTGGATACCAACCATGACATTACTTGCAGGCTTTCAGACCACAGTACACGTGCGAAGTGCAAGAAATAATGGGGATTACAATTTTCCAACTTAATGTTAAACATTTCTTTAATAACCATTACCTCCTTGAAGTTGAACTACATAATTACAATCCCGATGTTATACTCTTGAATGAGACAGCTGCGAGAGTTGATCAACATATTAAATTACATGGTTACTCTACTGTGGAGAAATCGAGAGGACCCTATAGTGGTGTAGCCATCTTAGTTAAATTAGGCTATGCATTTAAAAATATTCATGTTGATGAAGATAACATTCTTGCAATAGAAATGATGACGTCTCATGGCCAACTAGTGATAGGAACTGGATATTTTCCCCCCGAGACAACAATATATAGAGTCAATTCCTCTACATAGGATACTAAGCAGAAATATTCCAACAATTCTAGCGGGAGATTTTAATGCTCATCACCCTGCCCTCTTTAACTGTGGAGCTGGTAATCCACTGGGTGACTTGAAAGGAAAACAATTATTTAATATCATGACAGCCAAAAACTTGTCATTTCAAGGCCCATTCTTTAAATCGTATATTGGTCCTCATCCAGGGACACCAGATATAGTCCTGACAAACATAGACTGTGACCTCTTTCATTGTCGTATCTCTCCTGAGGAAACGTAGGTTCTGACCATATAACTTTTAATACAACTACAAACTTCTCCATTTAGAATACCTGTACCTCCTAAACCCAATCTCAACACCCTAGGATTTGACCCCTTCAGGGCATTTCTGGGTGGCGATGAAATTGTGTAGCTGGAAAATCTACCTTCCACTGCAATTGATGACGCGATCAGGTCCCTTCACAATCGAATAATTGATGCTACTAATGCAACTTGCCAATTAGCTTCCACAAAGATCTACCAACAATATAAACCTACGAGGGAAATTAAAGACGCTTTGAGAAATTATCAAACAGAATGTCGAAGGCATCTTCAAACGCGACAACCACCAGTAGCTACATTGCACAGATTAAGGCAAGAATTAATTAACAATTTTCATAAGTCACAAACGTGACTTATGGAAATTGCTAGTTCTCCAAGCTAATCAGTATAAACGTGAGCCAGCAAAATTTTGGAGTAAGATCTGACAACTTTTAGGGGCAAAGCACAAGGCTCCTAACTACCTAATTCATACCTTCACTGACGAGGATGAAGAAGCTGTTGAGATTAAACTTGATGACCCACAGGACCAGGCAAATTTGATGGGTGATGTTTTTTTTTTTTATTATCACACCGGCCGATTCCCACCAAGGCAGGGTGGCCCGAAAAAGAAAAACTTTCACCATCATTCACTCCATCACTGTCTTGCCAGAAGGGTGCTTTACACTACAGTTTTTAAACTGCAACATTAACACCCCTCCTTCAGAGTGCAGGCACTGTACTTCCCATCTCCAGGACTCAAGTCCGGCCTGCCGGTTTCCCTGAATCCCTTCATAAATGTTACTTTGCTCACACTCCAACAGCACGTCAAGTATTAAAAACCATTTGTCTCCATTCACTCCTATCAAACACGCTCACGCATACCTGCTGGAAGTCCAAGCCCCTCGCACACAAAACCTCCTTTACCCCCTCCCTCCAACCCTTCCTAGGCCGACCCCTACCCCGCCTTCCTTCCACTACAGACTGATACACTCTTGAAGTCATTCTGTTTCGCTCCATTCTCTCTACATGTCCGAACCACCTCAACAACCCTTCCTCAGCCCTCTGGACAACAGTTTTGGTAATCCCGCACCTCCTCCTAACTTCCAAACTACGAATTCTCTGCATTATATTCACACCACACATTGCCCTCAGACATGACATCTCCACTGCCTCCAGCCTTCTCCTCGCTGCAACATTCATCACCCACGCTTCACACCCATATAAGAGCGTTGGTAAAACTATACTCTCATACATTCCCCTCTTTGCCTCCAAGGACAAAGTTCTTTGTCTCCACAGACTCCTAAGTGCACCACTCACTCTTTTTCCCTCATCAATTCTATGATTCACCTCATCTTTCATAGACCCATCCGCTGACACGTCCACTCCCAAATATCTGAATACGTTCACCTCCTCCATACTCTCTCCCTCCAATCTGATATTCAATCTTTCATCACCTAGTTTTTCTTCTTCTCTTTTTTAGTAATTGTATACAGGAGAAGGGGTTACTAGCCCATTGCTCCCGGCATTTTAGTCGCCTCATACGACACGCATGGCTTACGGAGGAAAGATTCTTTTCCACTTCCCCATGGACAATAGAAGAAATAAAAAAGAACAAGAGCTATTTAGAAAAAGGAGAAAAACCTAGATGTATGTATATATATATATGCATGTGCGTGTCTGTGAAGTGTGACCAAAGTGTAAGTAGGAGTAGCAAGATATCCCTGTTATCTTAGCGTGTTTATGAGACAGAAAAAGAAACCAGCAATCCTACCATCATGCAAAACAGTTACAGGTTTTTGTTTCACAGTCATCTGGCAGGACGGTAGTACTTCCCTGGGTGGTTGCTGTCTACCAACCTACTACCATGTAGTATGGTGATGTATGGGAGAAAATTCTCTCCCACAATAACAGTCATCGATTTAACAATAATCACTATCAGCTGGTAAATGAATGGAGAGATGAGAACTTAGATGATCTACAACCACTACCTTCCATCGATACATCAATTCTTGAAGATGCCCACCCGCTTACTAGACCTATTACATTACTCAAGATGAGTCAGGTTATTGAAAGAATGCGAAATAGAGCCCCTGGTCTCTCTGGAATAACAATGAAACAAATAAAGTTCCTACCCAGAAATTGTAAACAGTCTTTGGTTAATATCTTTAATGCCATCTTGGCCTCAGGACATTTTCCAGTTGTTTTTAAGACTGCTAGGATGATCTTTCTTGCTAAGCCCAATAAAGACATCCATCAACCAGGGAACTATAGACCTATATCTTTACTTGAAGTCACTGGAAAAGTTCTTGAGAAGATCATTTCCAACAGACTGAACTACTATATGGAGTTTAATCACCTTTTTACTGAAAAACAATTTGGCTTTAGAACACATAGAGGTACCCATCATGCAATAAATATTATTTTTGATACTGTAGCAAGTATAAAACATCAGGGCAATCTTGCACTAATTGCCACCAGAGATGTTCATAAAGCTTTTGACAGCTTATGGCATGATGGTCTTATATATAAACTTAATGACCTACCAGACCATAACTGGACCTTTCTCAGATTAATATATAACTTCTTAACTCAAAGAAAAATCATTCCCACCTTTCACGGCAGGTCGGCAGAGCCTTTTATACCAACAGCTGGTGTCCCACAAGGTTCTTGTCTTAGTCCAATTCTATTCAACATTTATGTGAATGACCTTCCTCAACCAGAGTTTAATGATACAATTATAACGCAATTTGCAGATGATGTTATCCATGTCGTCTCATCAACTCCGGTAACAGGAAAATACAAGTATGAGAGAGTCATAGAAAAAATGAATATTGAACTTCGTCGAGCATCTAATTGGGAAAAGAAATGGAGAATTACAACTAACCCTGACAAAGTCCTTGTTAGCACGATAAGATGTTTTGCATCAACCATCGAAGATAAAGGGGGTATCTCCATCAGAGGTACACCTGTAGCCATTAGAAACCCTAACAAGATCTTGGGATTTGAAATAGACAGGCTGCTCCACTCAACTTCTCATGTAAATAAAAAGATCAACATAGCCAAAGCCGGTCTTAACAGTCTCTTTAGATTTAATCAAGCCCCTCCACATGTCAAAAAACATCTGTATAAAATGATAATAAGACCTATACTCGAATACCCATGTGTCCCAATGTCATTAACAACAAAGACCAACATGCTACGGTTGCAACGGGTCCAGAATAGAGCTCTCTGCTTCATTACGGGCACCAAGAGGAGAGACAGAGTTAAAATGGCAGATTTACATGTACAACAAGATATAACTGCCTTAAATGTACGCCTTGACACCCTGAAGAAGAAACAACTCTATGCAATGCAAGAACTCTACATGCCAGATAGAGAACATCCTCTCCAAGTTGAAAATACCATGGATTATATCATCAATACTCCTCCTCACAGGACTCAAAGAATGACTCTCCCACAGAGGGTCCTTAGTTTTATCCATAAAGATGATTACCATCGACCAATGATGTTGAGCAACCTCCCTGCAAATGAAGATGATTGGGTAACACCAGAATTAGGGAGACCTCTTGTATAATATTCTACTGTTAAAATTATGCTACATTTACTATGGCAGGACACCACCTTGTAAGAAGCTATTGTGTCAAGTAATTCTCTATAAACTGGCCAGAAAATTATTGCCTTCATTGTCATTTAAATATCCATTGTGCAATCGCACAATCGCAAAAAAAAAAAAAAAAAAAAAAAAAAAAAAAAAAAAAAAAAAAAAAAAAAAAAAAAAGCAATTGCAACTTGTATATTTACTACCAATTCAGAGTCATGTACTTATATATCTGTTATATCTAAGTGACTCTGATGGGTTAGTATTATACCCCTTCAAGAATATATTAGGAATAAGTATGTATATATATTGAGGGTTCTTTCACCAATGCACTGGTGTAAGTCTGTTTAGGCACAGGTCCACACAAGTACAATTATCATGCACAGAAATATATGTGTAAATTACCTAGAACAAACCAAAAATAGTCAAAGTGACTATTTCTATTGAGATCTTTGACTTATTTCCATTGGTGCAGCTGGTAGTATTCCTGCTGTCCTACATAACGGCGCTAATAGATAAATTGGAGCACGCATCAATAACTAGGTTTCTATCCTTCAAACTGAACTAGAAAATGTATCTTGTGGTTCTGAAGGCAACACTCGCTTCACACACCGAGTGTCTGTGGTTCAGTCGCTGGCCGGGTAGAAACATTGGGTGTGTTTCCTTACACCTGCTGCCCCTGTTCACCTAGTACTGTAGTTAGGTACCTGGGTGTTAGTCGACTGGTGTGGGTCGCATTCTGGGGGAATGATTGAAGAACCACAATGGAAATAAGACAGGAAGAGACAATCCTGATGACGCACTGACTTTATTGGGTTATCCTGGGGGGCTAATCCTTCTGGTTAAAACTCCGAACAAATCTTACCTTATCTTACATTATCCTTGCCACGACTGGCACTTCCGTGGTGCACAACCTGAGACCCAGGTAACAATTACATTAAGTATTCTCATATGTTTTAATGTGTCATTATCAAAACCTATTGCTAAACACGTCTATACCAAATGCACATTGTAGCTGTATGTGTATGATGACATACCTTGAACTTGTAGTGATGTATCAGGTGCACGAAAAATGTTTGTAGCCACAGTTGTAAACAAACTTGTTACAGTGTTGCCATACACCTGGAAATCACCGCTAACAATGGGGGTAATATTATTTCTGTTTAACATGAGATATTCTTGAGTACTTTGATAATGTCATTCAAATTTCTGAAATATATAAAATTAAGGAAAGTATTTAGTTTACTCATAAAGAATGTATATATATATATATATATATATATATATATATATATATATATATATATATATATATATATATATATATATATATATATATATATATATATATATATATATATATATATATATATAGAAATAACAGTAGAAAATAAAATGATGATGTGAATTTCAACATTAAATGAAACTAGATATGGAAGCTACATGATTTGTAAGAACAGATTTAAAATGGTCAAAATATTTTCTGAATATTAACAATATTACTAACATCGAAGAGCAAATTTACAAGAAATTGCCTATGGTTAAAAAGTGCTACATAACAGCGATATTTGCTACACTTAAATCTTTCAAAGATTGTGCATTTTCTTACAAGTTATCGTATATAATAAAACATTTTTAAAAATATATCAGAATGTATATAAACAATGTTTGTTATATTTATTCTTGAAATTACACAAAAGATTCATTATATAATCTCCCTAGTTTCTTTTTTTTCCGAAACAATGATTATATTTCATTACCTCAATAAATGTATTGACACAGTAGTTTTTTGGTCGTCTTTAAAATCTGATATTATTAATTATTATTATTATCATTAGTATTATTATTATTATCATTAGTATTATTATTATTATTATTAAGATAAGATAAGATAAGATTTCGTTCGGATTTTTAACCCCGGAGGGTTAGCCACCCAGGATAACCCAAGAAAGTCAGTGCGTCATCGAGGACTGTCTAACTTATTTCCATTGGGGTCCTTAATCTTGTCCCTTAGGATGCGACCCACACCAGTCGACTAACACCCAGGTACCTATTTGCTGCTAGGTGAACAGGACAACAGGTGTAAGGAAACGTGTCGAAATGTTTCCACCCGCCGGGAATCGAACCCGGGCCCTCCGTGTGTGAAGCGGGAGCTTTAGCCACCAGGCCACCGGGCCACATCATTGTTGTTGTTGTTGTTATTATTATTATTATTATTATTATTATTATTATTATTATTATTATTATTATTATTATTATTATTATTATTATTATTATTATTATTATTATTATAAGCAGTAGGCTTACAGGACCTTACTGAATTATTATTTGGAAGTAATTTGGGTGAGGTAAGTGGGACTTAAAGTCACAGCAGGTCGCTGAACTGTTACTCCCTCGTTGCCCACTCCCTACCACTCAAGCAAAACGCTAGACCTGACATTAAATTAATAATTATAATATTAAAACTAGCTACTCTGGTATAAATTCAAGTTGTGGACTGTATAGGATTAGGCTTTCTGGGTACACACAATATAATTAATATTAACACTTACCATGTAATTACTGTAGATGGATCACACCACAATACCTGCCTAACACCTAGCCTCTACACTTGCCAAGGACTAATGGTGCACTTCCTTGTGAGTGATGTTCGCATCCCTTATCCACCATCCACACGCAAGTCTTGAGGTCCCACAAATTTCCTGTCCCAGTTCTTCAGCAGCAGACATTAACATGGGTTCCCAATTACAAAGTCAGGCCGAAAACCCCCAATTGCCCTTTGAGAATGCCTGACACATTGCAAAATTTTGTCCCGTGTTCACACATTAAATTTAATATATCTCTCCCTGGCATCACTCCACAGTTCTTCTACACCTCCCCCCCTCACGAAATTTCTCGAAGGGTCCAAATAGCATCACATTTTAATACACAATTATCATATTATTCATTTATATGTTCTACATTTAGGAAATTATGTAAAAATTTTCCACAGATATTATCCTAACACCACAAGACTTCGAAAAGGCAATAAATGACATGCCCATGTACTCTGCCCCAGGCTCGGACTCATGGAACTCAATGCTCATCAAGAACTGCAAGAAGCCCCTGTCACGTGCCTTCAGCAGTCTGTGGAGAGGGAGCATGGACACAGGGGTCATCCCACACTCACTAAAAACAACAGACATAGCCCCTCTACAGAAGTAAAGCAATTGCAAAGAGCTACAGACCGATACCACTAACATCCATGTCATAAAAATCTTTGAAAGGGTTCTAAGAAGCAATATCGCCAACCACCTAGATATCCGTCAGTTACACAACCCAGGGCAACACGGGTTTCGAGCAGGTTGCTCCTGCCTGTCCCAGCTACTGGACCACTATGACGTGGTCCTGGATGCTATTGAGGATAAACGAAGTGCAGATGTAGTATACACAGATTTTGCAAAAGCCTTCGTCAAGTGTGACCATGGTGTAATAGCACACAAAATGCCTGATAAAGGAATAACAGGAAAAATTGGTAGATGGATCTATAACTTCCTAACAAATAGAACACCAAGAATAATAGTAAACAGAGTAAAGTCCGAGGCAGCTACGGTGAAAAGCTCTGTTCCACAAGGCACAGTACTCGCTCCAATCCTATTTCTCATCCTCATATCTGACACAGACAGAGATATAGCTCCACATCTTCCTTTGCAGATGACACCCGAATTGCCATGATAGTGTCCTCCAACGAAGACACCTCAAGACTCCTAGTGGACATCAACCAAATCTTTAAATGGCCCACTCAAAACAATATGAAGTTCAATAAAGAGAAATTTCAACTACTCATACATGGAAAACTTGAGGAAATTAAAACTATATCAGGGTATACAACAAATTCTAACCATACAATAGAGCGAAAAAGTAATGTGAAGGACCTGGGAGTGATAATGTCAGAAGATCTCGCCTTCAAAGACCACAGCAATGTATCTATCGCATCTGCTAGAAAAATGATAGGATAGATAACGAGAATCTTCAAAACTAGGGACGCCAAGCCCATGATAATTCTCTTCAAATTGCTTGCTCTCTGTAGGTTGGAATACTGCTGTACACTAACTGCCCCCTTCAAGGCAGGCGAAATTGCTGACCTGGAGAGTGTACAAAGAACTTTCACGGTACACATAAGTACGATAAGGCGCCTAAATTACTGGGAATGGTTGAAGTATCTTTATTTGTATTTCCTGGAATGCGGGCGAGAGAGATACATGATAATATACACTTGGAAAATCCTAGAGGGATTCGTACCAAACTTGCACACGAAACTCACTCCTTGTGAAAGCAAAAGACTCGGCAGTAAATGCAACATTCCCCCAATGAAAAGCAGGGGCGCCACGAGTACACTGAGAGACAACTCAGTAAGTGTCAGGGGCCCAAGACTGTTCAACTGCCTCCTAGTATACATAAGCGGATTACCAATAGACCCCTGGCTGTCTTCAAGAAGGCACTGGACAGATACCTAAAGTCAGTACCTGACCAGCCGGGCTTTGTTCGTACGTCAGTCTGCGTGCGGCCATCAGTAACAGCCTGGTTGATCAGACCCTGAGCCACCACGAGGCCTGGTGTAAGACCGGGCCGCGGGGGCGTCGACCCCCAAACCCTCTCCAGGCATACTCCAGGTAAGGCCTACTTTTAATGGAAAGTAATCTCCCTCTCTCCTACACACCCTAACCTAAGCCTCATTATCCTCATAAAACCTCTTTACAGCATTTAGTAACTTACTACATATTCCGTACACTTGCAACATCTGCCATATTGCTCCCCTAGTCACCCTATCTTATGCCTTTTCTAAATCCATAAACGCAACGAAAACTTCCCTACCTTTATCTTAATATTGTTCTCTTATATGCCTCAATATAAACACTTGATCTACACGTTCCCTACCCATTCTAAAACCTTGTTCATCTGCGATCCTCCCCTCTGTCATACCTGTAATTCTCTCAATAAAACCCTACTATACACTTTACCTGGTATACTCAATAAACTTATTCCCCTATATTTTTTACATTATCTTTTGTCTCCCTTCCCTTTATATAAAGGAACTAAACACTTTCCACCAGTCCCTAGGTACCTTCCCTCTTTCATACATTTACTGAAGAAAGTACCAGCCACTCCAAAACTATATTCCTACCTGCTTTTAACATTTTTGTCATGGTTCCATCAGTTCCACCTGTCTTACCCATTTTCATTCTACCCAGTGCCTCACGCACCTCCCCTACCCTCACATCCCACTCCTCATCACTCCTAAAAGATGGTATACGTCTCTGGCCAATTCATGAAATTATTGCCTCCCTCTCTTCATCAACATTTAAGTTCCTTAAAATATTCCCAATATCTCCAGCTTCCCATCTACTAATTCCCCTATACTTGAAGTATACCCGGAGAAGGTTTCGGGGGTCAGTGCCCCCGCGGCCTGGTCCGTGACCAGGTCTCATGGTGGACCAGGGCCTGATCAACCAGGCTGTTACTGTTGGCCGCACGTAAACCGACATAAGAACCACAGCCCGGCTGGTCAGGTACTGACTTTAGGTGCCTGTCCAGTGCCTTCTTGAAGACAGCCAGGACAGCCAGGGGTCTATTGGTAATCTCCTTTATGTATGCTGGGAGGCAGTTCAAGAGTCTTAGGCCCCTGACACTCATTGTGTTGTCTCTTAGCGTGCTCGTGACTCCCTTGCTTTTCAATGATGTCGCACCTCCTGCCGAGCCTTTTGCTTTCGTTGGGAGAGTTTTTTGTGTGCAAATTTGGAAGTAATCCCTCTAGAATTTTCCAAGTGTATATAATCATGTATCTCTCTCACCTGCGTTCCAAGGGTTACAAGTCAAGGAACTTCAACCGTTCCCAGTAATTTAGGTGTTTTATCGTACTTATGTGAGCCGTGAAGGTTCTCTCTACATTCTCTAGGTCAGAAATTGCATCTGCATTGAAAGGTGCTGCTAGTGTACTACTGTATTCCATCCTATCCACTTGTTCCTTAGGCTTTCTTAACCTATTTATCTCACTCCATTTTTTTTTTCTTATTTTCAGTAAAATTTGTTGAGAGCACCTCGCTCACTTTATCATTTACTATCCTTTTACACTCCCTCGTACTCTCTTCACCTCTCTTTTACTCTCCATATACTCCATCCTTATATCACTTCTGCTTTGTAAAAATCTATCATAAGCGACCTTATAAGGCCCTAGGCCGAAGCCTTTAACCCACGAGTATTATTTCAGAATAACACTGTCTTAAGCCAATAACTCGACACTAGCATTGATTTCTGTATTGATTCTGTCCTTCCGGGAAAGCAGTGAGATAGATAAGATGACTGAGGCCCGTCAATCATTTGTACTCCAATGTTAATGAGATGGGTGGTATCAGGCTTCATGCTAACAATCTTCTGCTGAAAATAGAAGAACTGGTATTTATGATTATGCTGTATTTTTGGACCAGTGTGCTAGGTCATTTTCACAAGGTTAGCAAAGCCATTCAGAATGTACATAACAGTAAATAATAACAAAGACAATTATTATTTATCAGAGTTACATAGACAAGTAGGAATTTGGGACACCTAGGTCACAAAAAAATGTCCCCCTTTGATACCTACCACTATCATATCCACAAGTTGCTCTAGACCTATTAATTATAAATAAAGGATACATCACCAGGAATTCTGGTAAATATATAAATTTGTGGACTGTATATTAAAATTAATAAATGATTATATATATATACATATTTATATAACAGAAGGAGAATATACCTTAATCATAACACTCACCAATTTGACTGGAGATTAATGTGTATCATACTCAGAAAACCTCACTGTCTAACTATGAAAATAACACTGGCCAGGATTTAAACATAAATTAGACAGCTTATCTGAGGTTCCTGGAGTTGTCCTGTCCTGTCGCCTGATACTCAAATTATGCAGGAATGCACAACCAACAATTTCGCCTCCTATTTGAGAGGTGTCAGCCCAGTTTTAATCTCTAGAACACGAAAATTCTTCACATTAATCACTAACGTTCTGTTCAATTCAAACAATAATGGCGAGTGTCCTGCGCAGGCGCAGCTTTCCGTTTTCGATAACATAAATTTTATTAAATACAGTATGGCCATCTATTTACATATAACTACTGTATTTCTGGAAAATATATACAGTATTTTCCACACAGAAATCAGAATTATGTACTTGTGCATGTTTATACAGTTCACTTCAGGATTTTTTAAGCAAAATTAGGGATACTGATGAGCTTGAACAAGAAGCAAAAGCTACCTTGCCAAATGTTAACTACAGAACTGTCACAAGGAGACAGAGTAAGGAAACTGCATGAAAATGATGGAAGTGCATTTGGCCCTGATGCCTGGCTTAGATGAACTCTCTTCAAGAGATAAGTTTAGGATAAAATTCTTTATTCCTATACTAGATGCACTTGAAGCCAATTTAAGAGGAAGCATTACTGTGTGCAGTGATGTTGCACAAATGTTTTCCTTTCTTGCTAATCTGACAGCATCTAAGTAAGAAATTCAGCAAGGTGTCTCAAGACAGGTTGTCCGCACTCAGCATTGAGAGTGACAAACCTAGACAACCAAATTTTGATGAACTTTTGGATGATTTTGCTGAGGAAGGCTAGAAAAAAACTTTTTTAGTCTTAGTGTGCTTGATAACTGTAGTTTCTTTATTTCTTAATATGTATTTTAAAAGAATATATGTATTTTGAAGAATATAATAGAAAACTTAAAATTTCATTTTCCTATAAATTTCTTATTTCACAAAATGTTACAAGTAACTTACTGCAAAACTTTTTCACAGTGTTAATTTTAACATTTATGTTTTTTTCAGTAACTACAGTATTTAACAATAACATCTTATGTCCTTTAGTGGAGGCATTATGAATTGCTGAATTTTAAGCTCCCATCATCAACCTCGACTTCACTGAATTTTGTTTAAAACACTCTTCCAGCTTCATCTGAGAGGGTGAGGGATTGTGAGGGGCCTCACATATGGAATAGCCTAGGGCCTCCCTTCATCTAAATCCGGCACTGCCTAGAGCCATCATTCAACTCCTCCTTAGTTGTTTTACATCTTGTATTACTTGTTCACAAGTCCCAATATGACTCAGTTTCTAGCAAGCCGCTAACCAGACTGAGAGTCGAAGATCAAAATGAATTTTTTATGAGAGAGCCACAAAATTTGATTAACACAAGCCTATCCGATGTTATCCTGACGCCAAATGACTTCGAACAGGCGATAAATGACATGCCCATGCACTCTGCCCCAGGGCCAGACTCATGGAACTCTGTGTTCATCAAGAACTGCAAGAAGCCCCTATCACGAGCCTTTTCCATCCTATGGAGAGGGAGCATGGACACGGGGGTCGTCCCTCAGTTACTAAAAACAACAGACATAGCCCCACTCCACAAAGGGGGCAGTAAAGCAACAGCAAAGAACTACAGACCAATAGCACTAACATCCCATATCATAAAAATCTTTGAAAGGGTCCTAAGAAGCAAGATCACCACCCATCTAGAAACCCATCAGTTACACAACCCAGGGCAACATGGGTTTAGAACAGGTCGCTCCTGTCTGTCTCAACTACTGGATCACTACGACAAGGTCCTAAATGCACTAGAAGACAAAAAGAATGCAGATGTAATATATACAGACTTTGCAAAAGCCTTCGACAAGTGTGACCATGGCGTAATAGCGCACAAAATGCGCGCTAAAGGAATAACAGGAAAAGTCGGTCGATGGATCTATAATTTCCTCACTAACAGAACACAGAGAGTAGTCGTCAACAGAGTAAAGTCCGAGGCAGCTACGGTGAAAAGCTCTGTTCCACAAGGCACAGTACTAGCTCCCATCTTGTTCCTCATCCTCATATCCGACATAGACAAGGATGTCAGCCACAGCACCGTGTCTTCCTTTGCAGATGACACCCGAATCTGCATGACAGTGTCTTCCATTGCAGACACTGCAAGGCTCCAGGCGGACATCAACCAAATCTTTCAGTGGGCTGCAGAAAACAATATGAAGTTCAACGATGAGAAATTTCAATTACTCAGATATGGTAAACATGAGGAAATTAAATCTTCATCAGAGTACAAAACAAATTCTGGCCACAAAATAGAGCGAAACACCAACGTCAAAGACCTGGGAGTGATTATGTCGGAGGATCTCACCTTCAAGGACCATAACATTGTATCAATCGCATCTGCTAGAAAAATGACAGGATGGATAATGAGAACCTTCAAAACTAGGGAGGCCAAGCCCATGATGACACTCTTCAGGTCACTTGTTCTATCTAGGCTGGAATATTGCTGCACTCTAACAGCACCTTTCAAGGCAGGTGAAATTACCGACCTAGAAAATGTACAGAGAACTTTCACGGCGCGCATAACGGAGATAAAACACCTCAATTACTGGGAGCGCTTGAGGTTTCTAAACCTGTATTCCCTGGAACGCAGGAGGGAGAGATACATGATTATATACACCTGGAAAATCCTAGAGGGACTAGTACCGAACTTGCACACGAAAATCACTCACTACGAAAGCAAAAGACTTGGCAGACGATGCACCATCCCCCCAATGAAAAGCAGGGGTGTCACTAGCACGTTAAGAGACCATACAATAAGTGTCAGGGGCCCGAGACTGTTCAACTGCCTCCCAGCACACATAAGGGGGATTACCAACAGACCCCTGGCAGTCTTCAAGCTGGCACTGGACAAGCACCTAAAGTCAGTTCCTGATCAGCCGGGCTGTGGCTCGTACGTTGGTTTGCGTGCAGCCAGCAGCAACAGCCTGGTTGATCAGGCGCTGATCCACCAGGAGGCCTGGTCACAGACCGGGCCGCGGGGGCGTTGACCCCCGAAACTCTCTCCAGGTAAACTCCAGGTATATATATATATTGTAACCACGAACGAGTGGTATTTAATCAATAACAACATGCGACTAGCCGAGGACTCGAACCCATGTCGTTTTCGCCCACCTCATGGTGAGCGAAAATCACATGACACTTTAACCCACAGATTAGATTTTGCCACCAAAGTGGCAAGTTTATTGTGCACCCCATATCCATCCTGTGGACAGTAGCGCAAGAACATATGTATACACAAAAGGCCTAGTAACTAGGCCCCAAAAGGGTTAACAGGTGTACATTTGGATTTATATCCTACAAAAATCATGCACCCAGCTGAGCTAAGTGTTTTCTGTGATCCGAGGACATACCACTCGTTCGTGGAGGCTAGTACACTAAACGGGGAGTAGAATGCAATTAGCTCAAAGGAACCCACACCACCATATGTCGTCGGATCACGGTAAAACACCTAGCTCAGCTGGGTGCGTGATTTTTGTAGGATCTGGTGGTTCTGTGGGTTAGAGCATTATGTGATTGTCGCTCACCACGAGGCGGGCCAAAACGGCCCGTCGCAGTGTTGTTATTGATGTATGTGTGTATAACTGACTTTTTTGGGTTAGCCTAGGTTCTCTACACATACGCTGCTATGTATGATAATCTATGTAACTGTATTTGTGTATACCTGAATAAACTTACTTAAAAAACTTACTTCAATTCAATTCAATTCAAGTTTATTTTCTATAATGGTTACAATGTGGGGTTTACAGGTTTTCGGTATTTTGTGGTTTACATGTTATAAAATACTAATTACAGAGGGGGCCACTAGGACACTTAGCATGGCTAAGCATTGCTTTTACTGCATTGTCCATTATCCATGATTATATATACATAAAGTTCAAAAGTTCTGTGTGCTCTCAAAACCATTATAAAGTGTGTGTATGATGTGAACGAAAGGCCCATTGAAGAACGCTTAATTGCACGTTTAAATCAGGAATTATTGTACATCGACAAGCAAAAGTAGCAGTTTGCGCTTGATAAGCTAAATTTCTGTTGTTGCTTAACAGAGTCAATGCTGGTCTATGATTGGTTGCTTCGTCTTAGTTTCACCAATCACAGCCAGTTTTTCTAAAGTTATAGCTATTATAAAAAGGCTCTCCATTGGTTATTCTTCACAGAGGCTACCAATTGCAAGAGCGTTGCCATAACTTTTAGCATTTTTCTTTATTTTGTTTGTTCTCTGTCAGTTTGGCAGTGAAGAGGGTGAGGGAAGGTTATGTTAGTTGTTTGTGAGTGTTTTTGTAGTGAATAACCAATTGTAATCACAGGTAAGTTGTTCTTTTATGCTTAATTATTACTTTATCTAGTTTTATAATGATGGTATGTCCCAGACACAGTAAATATGGTGTACTTCAGTTAGTTTTGGCTCTGTAAGATAATAGTCTCAATGAGGCAATGGATATTGCTCCTCACTGTCAGAAAATTTAACTAATATCAATTCAATTTACACAAAAATAAGCAAAACTGGGTTTTACGACTATTAGTTTATGTTAATTATAATTTAACGTTGAGAAATGTCGCGTTACTGCTATTTTATAGCTGCTTTTATGTCAAATATAATACTGTACATTAGAAAACGATTAACCATTGTTAATAAATGTAAATCAGTGATTTCTATTATGTCATACATATAAATAAGAAGTGTTTTAATTAGTTATAGTTAACGTGGCAACGCAAACAAATATATTACTCAAGCCATGTTAGTTATAGTCAGTGTTCACAGGTTTAGTAGTACATACACTGCAAGTAAATTATAATTGTAAAGTTACAGTACTGCATATAATTATACGTACGCAAAGGTGAGATTTTAAGATAACTTATCATAAGATACCCATGCAACGCCTCATAAGTTTTCGTTCAGATTTTTAACCCCGGGGGGGTTAGCCACCCAGGATAACCCAAGAAAGGCAGCGTCATCGAGGATTGTCTGTCGTATTTCAGTTGGGGTCCTCAGTCTTGTCCCCCAGGATGCGACCCACACCAGTCGACTAACACCCAGGTATATATTTGCTGCTAGGTAAACAGGACAACGGGTGTAGGGAAACAGGTTGAAATGTTTCCCCAGTGGAAATAAGTTTCGCTGACTTTTTTGGGTTATCCTAGGTAAGATAAGATAAGATTTCGTTCGGATTTTTAACCCCGGAGGGTTAGCCACCCAGGATAACCCAAGAAAGTCAGTGCGTCATCGAGGACTGTCTAACTTATTTCCATTGGGGTCCTTAATCTTGTCCCCCAGGATGCGACCCACACCAGTCGACTAACACCCAGGTACCTATTTGCTGCTAGGTGAACAGGACAACAGGTGTAAGGAAACGTGTCGAAATGTTTCCACCTGCCGGGAATCGAACCCGGGCCCTCCGTGTGTGAAGCGGGAGCTTTAGCCACCAGGCCACCGGGCCACCATACACATATGCTGCTATGTATGATAATCTATGTAACTATTTGTGTATACCTGAATAAACTTACTTATTTCACCCCGCCGGGAATCGAACCCGAGCCCTCCGCGTGTGAAGCGAGACCTTTGCCAGCCAGGCCACGGGGCCTGCCGGGTTGCCTTTTTTTTTTTTTCATTTTGTATTTTGGCAGCTGATGCTGGTTATATGATCCTGGTATTTGTGTATTGACAGTACGTAAATAAGAAACATCTGTAACACTAGACCTGTATGACTTAGGGGTTTAATGCTTAAATTTAATTATAATAAGAATGTAAGTGGAACATCTGTAACAATCAGAATTATGAGTCCTGGGATTTAGTGACTATAACTTCAGGCCCGATATTGTATTACCTATCCAATATATTTAGATAATGGGTTGGCAGTAAACATAGATAAGTGGAATAGTCTGCTAAGAAGAACTATTGAAGCAAATATTATTGGGGGAAGCTTTAAAAATGTTAACCCTAAGGGAAGTGTCTTGATGCCACCCATGAGCTCTTGATCCAAGGAATTAGACTTATCCTTCCTCTCCTCGGATTGAACCTAATTGCTCCCCATTCCCCCCAGGTGCTGTATGACTCGTATGGGTTTTGTGCTTCCCATGAATATAATTTAAAAGTTAGATAAGGACCCCAATGGAAATAAGTCACTTCGACTTCTTTTTGGGTTATCCTAGGTAATTTACACTGTATGATAATTGTACTTATGTGTACCTGTGCTTAAATATAATTAAGGTGGGAATGATTGGCAGATAGTCTGCCTAGCATTGCCCAGTATTACATAATAAGAATGAAGGAACATTGGAAGAGGCTAATACTAACTTATGCTACAAGTGCTTCTCAAACTCAAAACTCTTCATTCATGAATGTACCCAACCTGTTTTAAAACTACCTGGCAGATTGTTCTTCTCATCTATGACTTTTGCCAAATCATTATTTCTATTTGGTTAGATATTCTCAGCACCCTACTTTATTTATTTATGCCTATCTTCCACCAGTGTACTCCAGTCATATCTTCTCTAATTCTAAATCTTTCAAGAGTGTAGGTTCAGTACTCTCACTCTGTCTTCATACTATTGCTGGAGTGGCATCTTTATTATTTGTTTTTAGGTCACAATCACTATACAGAAAATTTACTGTGGTTCATGTTAGTCATAAACAAGGTAGGTATACAGAAGAATGACAAATAATGATTTAACAAAGGATAGTCGAAAAACGATTATAAATTTGAATTGATTGATTGATTGTTGGTGTATCTATATTTGATGAGGGTTCTTTCATTTCCTAATCAACCCTTTTATATGTACTTCAAGAGAACTTTTTTGTACAGTAACAGGAAGCAGTAGACATGACTTAAGAAATCGTAATGACACGATTGCAAATAAACCATACCCCCGGCCGGGATTGAACCCGCGGTCATAGTCTCAAAACTCCAGCCCGTCGCGCTAGCCACGGGCTAGCGCGACGGGCTGGAGTTTTGAGACTCTATGACCGCGGGTTCAATCCCGGCCGGGGGTATGGTTTAGGAAGCAGTAGCATAGTCAGTTATTATAGATAGCTTAGTAGTTCACGAATGCAAGTAAATTTACTGTTCATATATATATTCTCTCTTGCATTTTTTGCTTTTAGATGAAACATTTGTATTAATTGAAACCTACTGTAAATAAATTTCTGTCGTATCTTATACCAAGTGAATGAGTCTGTATCTCAATAGTAGTTAAATTTATATTTGCTCAGGATATTCATTCTTGTATAATTTGTTTTTTTTTTTTAATCCATGATTAGAGATAATGTTAAAGCCCACACCTAAATATCACACGGGTGATTACTTTTAGCTAAGAAAAGAAATTTAACACAGCGATCCATGAAATATTAGGTACATACTGCTATTGTCACAGAATCTGTAGACTGATCTTGCATGACCAACTGGAGGCAGAACTTGCCATTAAAGCCATTAATAACAAATAACCTATTGTCAGTATCAGTGGAATACCACTAGGGATTACACTGCCCCCCCTCTTACTACAAGGTATATAAATTGTATGCCCTCCAGTATCAAGTAAAACTCTTATTGTATGTTGATGACTGTGCCCTTTTAGTGTCAAGTAAATATTTAGACAGTATAACTAACATCTCTCAAGGGCGGTTCCTTGACGCTGGCAAAGGGCTTTTGATCTAGGGAATGGGATCTGTGCTCCAGTTCGCTGAATTAAACCTTAATACCTTCCATCCCCCCCTCTGCAGGTACTGTGTAATCTTATGGGTTTAGCGCTTCCCCATGATTATAATAATAATATAGCTAACATATCTTAATTATTAATTACAAATGGTTAATGAACAACAAATTGCCTCTACATCTTTGGTCAAGGAAAACAACGTTATTTTGATTTAAAACAAACTGAAGAGTACGTAAATATTTTTAACATTTTAATGAGCACTCTATAAAGAACAAAGATGCACAATACTGTGACTGGAACCTCTGTGAAATATCTAGAAATATTCTTTCTTATTAACAATTGATGTAATTAGTTGTGAACAATGTAATATAAAATGCAAAAGCATCATCGTAAGGTAAAGTTTCATTATAGGCAGCCAGAGTGCTTGCCTGCTGAGGCACAAAAGACCCCGTGTTTGTCTCCTGTACAATGCCATGTAGATAAGATAAGATTTTGTTCTGATTTTTAACCCTGGAGAGTTAGCCACCCAGGATAACCCAAGAAAGGCAGTTCATCATTGAAGGACTGTGTATGTGATTTCCACTGGGGCCCTCAACCTTGTCCCCCAGGATGTGACCCACACCTAGGTACTTGCTTGTTAGGTGAACAGGACAACAGGTGTAAGGAAACACACCCAATGTTTCTACCTTTGCCGGGGATCAAACCACAGACATTGTGTGTGAAACGAGCGTTGCCTACCAGGCCACAGGCCTGGTAGGCAAAGAATTGGAACATGAGAGTGGTATGCATAATATCTCTAAAGGAATTCAAGACGACTAGTTAGCTAGGAGGTAGGAAGTATAAACAGTACCAACAGTTTCAGTTTGATTTGCCAGTGTAGCCCTGGCCTAGGTCTTGTTACAATGCCAGCACTTTGAAAGTAGGCCCTGGATGTTGCTGTTTGATGAGTCCTCATTGGATCATACTCTAATGGAAAGATAGCTGCTGATGTTAAGTGTATTGTCTTCTTTGGTCCCTCATTCTTTTAGTGGGAAGTGACCAGTCTTGTTAAAAGAAAAGTTAAAATTTAAGTTATAATATAGCAATGTTTTCCAATCATGACCAGATATTTATAGTGATTCTTGGCCATTTCAGCATGACATCACATTATGTAACCTGCATCCACAAGCAGTATTTATATGTGGTTTAGAATATTCTTTAAAACTATGTTGTATGTTTTCTGTCATCGCACCTTCTGTGATGTGATTTTAGTATTAATGTCAGCACTTTTTAAACAAAAGAATACGATAAAAAATGGTAGAGAATATTTTTTAAAAGGTAATGATGCCGGAAAATGCAAAATTTGATTTGGGGTTATGGAATTAAGCAAGTGCACAGTTGAAGGCTGAGGTACTCTACTCAAAAGCTATTTCACCCAGTTTGAGGCCAAATCCAGTACGAAATCAATCCAGCTCCTTATTTTGCTCATTTGCCTTCCATACTATCCATAGATTGTAAGAAACTCCTCATTTAACTTTCAGAACTATCCCAATTTAGTGCCCAGAAATTGTTAATTTGGTCAGTTTTACACAATTTTACAAAAAATTTGAAGCTCAAAACAGATTCCAAAACAAAAATTGTGGCCATTTCAGCCACTAAAGAATCCTTCCCCTATGTCTCTCCTACATAACTCTTGCCCTCAGGTTTGAATCCATCATTACACAGAAAAACTGACATTTTTTTTCTCCTCATTTCTCAGCTAAATAACTAACCAAGAATGCTAGTTCATGGTTTAGGCCATCCCAATAATTGAAGCGGATATAGTAAAAACCCATGAAACAGACTGGGGAGAAAGATTATAGAACCTCTACCCATTCCCAGAATCACCCATTTGCCACATGGCATAAGTCTACTGCACTACCAGTTTACCAGTTAAATAGCTTAATTCTGTAACAACTTTTACCTTGCAGGAAAATTAATGAAGTTTGCCTTGCAAATTAGGTATGTCATATTGAACATTTAGAGCTGAACTAAAAATCATCACATAGCAGGTTTTTATGTAAGTTGCACATGGGCTTCATATATCAACTGTATTGGCAGGAAATTGAATTCAGATCACAGTGCAAATAAGCTTATAATGTTCGATTTTAGTGACTTTGCAGAGTGGCTGTGCCAAGTCAAATCAGTCCATGTCTTCATAGTGTATTCTGTCTTTCACTTGAAAGTTTTCCTTCCAATAACACAATCATTAAGTTTCTTGATAAAAAATGGAACATTGGCACAAATAGTCTATACATATACAGTGCATAATTTGTTTTTGCTATAAAATAATAGAATTTTCTATTTTATTTGTTAACATTCGTTTTTTCTCTGTATAAATCACGGGAAAAGCCTGTGCTTCTTGTTTTTGTATTGTAAGGCATTTTTGCTTTAAATAATGTCTATAATTTACTCAAATTTTATTATACCCTCGTGTGTTTCCTCATTCTACAAAGTGTTACAGTTTAATATAGCGAACCCTGGATTTAACAAACTGATAGGGAGGGGTTGCCTGTTAAAGCTGATTGTCCGTTAATTCCAAATTTTAATCGTAACAATAATGGACAATTTTCAGATTTAATGGACTTTGTCAGTTTAATTTTGAATTGTCAGTAAAACTAATGAACAGTTATGATACAGCATTTGATAAAGTGGACCACAATCTCCTGCGCCAAAAACTAAATCATTACGGCATCAGAGGACATTTCCTTGATTACCTAAAATCTTACCTTAATGATAGATACCAGTATGCATACGCAAATAGTCAACTCCACTATCCAACCTGTAGCTGTTGGAGTGCCCCAGGGTAGTGTCCTAGGCCCACTCCTCTTTCTCATCTACATTAATGATCTCCCCAGTGCATTCCAACTTCTTAAACCAGTTCTGTTTGCAGATGACACTACTTACATTTACTCTCACTCAAACCCAGCTATTCTGAGAAGCACTGTAAACAACGAGCTGCTAAAAAATATATACTTGGATGATGACAAACAAACCTATTCTCAACATAGACAAAACATACTTCATGCTGTTTGGAAGCAGCCTTATATATCCAAATTAATAGTACAGTGGACCCCCGGAGTATGTAGTCATTGGATTTCGTAATATTCGGAATAAGTAACTTTTTTTTCATCAAAATATTGGCTTGGTGATCGTCATTGAACTCGGTATTAGTCATTCGTCCCAAACATGTCCGCATGGCCCAAGTGGTCCGACACACCATTTACAACCAGTGTGCCATTGTTTATCATCAGTGAGAACGATCCCACACGTTCATATGATATATTTTGTATTATTCCATTCTTTTTAGTGCTTGTAACTGCTAAATAAGCCAACATGGACCCAAAGAAAGCTTCTAGTGCCAGCTCTTTGGTAAAGAGGGTGAGAAACACTATAGAATTCAAGAAAGACATCATTGCAAAATGTGGAAGTGGATTGTGTGTGGCCGAGCTGGCCAGGTTGTATAACAAACCCCATACAGCCATCGCTTATATCGTGGCCAAGAGAAAGGAAATCAAGAAAGCTGTTGTTGAGAAAGGTGCAAATATGCTTACAAAACAGAGATCGCAAATACTGGAAGATGTGAAGACTTTGTTGTTGGTGTGGATCAGCGAGAAACAATTATCAAGAGATAGTATTACGTAGTAAGTAATTTGCGAAAAGGCAAGGCAGTTGCATGATGATCTCGTAAAGAAAATGCCTGGAACTAGTGCTGATATTGGTGAATTTAAGGCCAGTAAAGGCTGGTTTGAGAGATTTAAGAATCATAGTGGCATACACAGTGTGATAAGGCATGGTGAGGCTGCCAGTTCTGACAAAAAAGCTGCTGAAAAATATGTTCATAAATTCAAGGGGCACATAGAGGCTGAAAAATTTCAACCCCAACAAGTGTTCATTTGTGATGAAACAGGCCTCTTTTGGAAGAAAATGCCAAAGAGGACCTACATTACTCAGGAGGAAAAGGCACTCCCAGGACACAAGCCTATGAAAGACAGGCTCTCATGATGTTTTGTAGTAATGCTAGTGGGGATTTCAGAGTGAAGCCTTTACTGGTGTATCACTCTGAAAATCCCAGTGTTTTCAAGAAAAACAGTGTTGTCAATAGTAAATTGTGTGTAATGTGGAAGGCGAACAGTAAGGCATGGGTCACGAGGGACATTTTCCTTGATTGGTTCAATGACGTGTTTGGCCCCAGTGTGAAGAAGAAAAATAAATTGGAACTCGGGTGCCTCCTGGTAATGGACAGTGCTCCTGCTCATCCTCCAGACTTGGAAGAACAAATGGTGCAGGAGCTACATTTCATCAAAGTGAAGTTCTTTTCCCCTAACACCACTCCTCCAGCCCATGGACCAGCATGTCATTTCAAATTTCAAAAAAAACTGTACACCAAAGCAATGTTTCAAAAGTGTTTTCAAGTGGCCTCTCACACTGAATTGACCCTAAGAGAGTACTGGAAAGATCACTTCAGTATCCTCCTTGTAGGTAAGGCTTGGGAGGGAGTGACTTCCAGGACTATGAATCCTGCTTGGAGAAATTTGGGGCCACGATGTGTACAAGAGAGAGATTTTGAAGGGTTTAGGGCTGACTCTGAGGAGCCTATTCCAGTTGTGGAAAGTATTGTGGCATTGGGGAATTCCATGGGGTTGGATGTGAGTTTCGAGGATGTGGAAGAGTTGGTGGAGGACCATTAAGAGCTAACCATTACAGAGCTGCACGAGCTTCATCTGCAACAGCAGCAGACCACAGCTCAGGAAGTTGTTTCGGAGGAGGAGGAAGAGAGATGGAGGAAGGTGTCTTCTTCAAAGATTAAGGAGATTTGTACAATGTGGACAAAGGTGCAAACATTTATGGATGAACATCACCCTGACAAAGCTGTTGCAGACCGTTTTGGCAACATGTACAATGACAATGTTGTGCCCCATTTTAGGGAAGTTTTAAAGAAATGCCAGATACAGACCTCTCGGGAACACTTTTTTGAGCGACAGGGGTCCAGTGACTCAAGCTGGTCCTAGTGGCATTAAAAAACAAAGAAGGGAACTAACCCCAGAAGAGGACTTGGTACTTGAAGTCTTTATGGAAGGGGATTCCCCTTCCAAACAGTAGTACACCTTCATGCTCTCCCCCTCCTTCTGTCTCATCACTCATCAATAAGTTCAATAAAGGTAAGTGTCATTTAGTATTGTTTTATTTTGCATGTCTCATTGTTTTCTGTGTAGGGAAAACAATGTTGGAATTTGTGGTTGGAATTTGTTTTATACTCTGATGAAGTGCAACTTCAAGATTATTATTATTATAAACCTCCACCTTGACTTCCTCACATTAGTATTGTCACATTATTAAGAATACGTAATGGATAATTCTGGATTTAACCCTGTCCTGGTGGCTAAAGCTCTCGGTTCACACAGCAAGGGTCTGGGTTCGATTCCCGGCCAGGGTAGAAACATTGGGCGTGTTTCTTTACACTTGATGTCTATGTTCACCCATCAGTAAATGGGTACTTGGGTGTTAGTCGACTGGTGTGGGTCGCATCCTGGGACACTGACCTAATTTGCCCAAAATGTTCAGCATAACAAGGAGCTTTCTGTATATTAGAATGTTATTGATGTCAGCTAAGCCTTTATGCCATGTACAGTAGACCCCCGGTTTTTGTAACCCTTTATCGGGCAGGCCCAGTAAAGGGTTGGCTTAAATCCCAAAGGGCCGAAAACTAAAGAAATAAGAAATAATGTAAATCCAATTAATCCATTTCAGACACCCAAAAATATTAACAAAAAATACATTTTATAGAGAATAATTATAGTTTTACATACAGAAAACAATGAGAAATATAAATGACTAATTTTAATGATAAATGAACATTACGTACCTTTATTGAAAAGACTTGTTGGTGAGTAGTATTTGTTTGTAGTACCAGAGGGACTACATCCCAGGCGTATAGCTACATACACTGCGGCCTACAGCCATATTATTACCATTGACATACCAGAGGAAACTAGACGAGTATCTTCACCAAGTGCCAGATCAACCAGGCTGTGATGGATATGTGGGGCAGCGGGCCTCCAGCAGCAACAGCCTGGTTGACCAGGCAAGCGCCAGATGAGCCTGGCCCATGGCCGGGCTCAGAGGGTAGATGAACTCTCGAAACTCTTGAAAGGTAAGGTAAGGTATGTTCACCGAGTTTAATCATTTCTAACTACGTACTACCCTTAGATGCCATCATAAACAAAGGGAGAAGTAATGAATAATTCATGCCGAGAATTGTAAACAAAAGCTTTATGTATTATTAAGGTTTTTACTGGGCCAACGCAGATTCATACACGTTTTCCCTGAAGCTGGACCAGAGAAAGCGTAGTGCTTACCCTCCACCGACCCCTTGATCGCATATGAACATTGCATGTTTATATGCTATATCACGTGTTTCTTATACAGTGGACCCTCGACCAACAATATTAATCTGTTCCAGAGAGCTCATCATTAGACGAAATTATCGTTAGTTGAATTCATTTTCCCCATAAGAAATAATGGAAATCAAATTAATCCGTTCAAGACACCCTAAAGTATAAAAAAAAAAATATTGTTACCACATGAAATATACATTTTCCTACACACAAACAGAAGGATAGATGCACAATACATGTATACGTATGTATACAGTATTGTGTAATGATGAATAAATGACACTTTACCTTCATTTTTAATTAAATCGTCATGCAACTGCCTTGCCTTTTCACATATGATCGCTTGAGGGGTGCTATCTCCTGATATCTGTTTTTCGTTTATCCACACCAATAACAGTCTCTCAACATCTTCGATTACTTGCGATCTTTGGTTTGAAAACATACTTGCACCTTTCGCAACAGCAGCTTCCTTGATTGCCTTTCTGTTGGCCAAGATAGTAGCGATGGTCGATTGGGGTTTGTTATACAACTGGGCCAGCTCGGAGACACGCATTCCAGTTTCATACTTTGTGATGATGATCTTCATTTCATTTGTAATTCTCATCCTTTTTACCACAGGGTTGGCACTAGAAGCTTTCTTGGGGCCCATGGTGGCTTATTTTGCAGTTACAAGCACTAAAAACATTGGAATAATACAAAATGTACCAAATGTATGCGTGGATGCGACCACACTGGCTTGTAAACACTGGCACACTAACTGAAGGCAGGGCAGCTAAGGCGTGCTCAGGCCAGACGGGACATGTGGACGCGTTTGGGACGAATCATGTTGGTCGAGTTTTTCATCATTGGTCAGGCCAAAATTTTTACGCTCAAACGCTTCGTTAGTCGAATTTATCGTTAGACAATGCCTTCATTGGTCAGGGGTCCACTGTAGTATATTTTTGAAGAAAATATCATAGATGGATTAATGAAAATGTCTATATTAACGTAAAATAAGACATTTAATGTGCCCAAGAGTGAGTCACGAATGTATGAGTGGCCAGGTGGGTGCGTCTGGTACTGTCGATTTCTGAGCCGATGTACGAAACCCGGGGGAAATTTCACCAAGAAAAGTGCTCAAAATCCGAATTGTACAATTTCCGCACCAGCCGAAAACTGGGGCAAAGTGTAGTAAATAAAGATAATACAGTGGAACCTTCGGCTTATGAATGCCCCACCATGCGAATTTTTCAGGATATGAACCGTCATTCCGTTGATTTTTTTGCTTCTTGATACAAACGAAATTTCAGGATGTGAACCTCCCCTTCAAGGGAGGTTCCTTAAATAAATAAATAAATAAATAAATAAAATATTTATTTCTTTGCAAAGGTTACAGTGTGTGTTTACATATAATATGAATGGAGCAAAGAAAGCCTCTATCATGCTGAGGCATTTAAGGCAAACTTAACCTAATACTAATAGACTACTAAAGTCTAGACTGGTGAAAAGTGTACTAGTAGTGGTTACCAATGTTTTGCTGATGGTGGCATCAACTACTGGCTGCCTTTTGAAGTTTCTCCTCACTGTTATTATTATTACTATTGTATTATTATTATTATTGTTGTTTTAATTATTATTATTAGTAGTAGTAGTAGTACATACATGGCGAGGTGCTCTTGATCTAGGGAATTGGATCTGTGCTTCAGGTCCCTAAATTAATAATAATGATAATAATTATTATAGTAATTTATATGTACTACTAATAATGATAATACAGTGGTCCCTCGATAATAGTTGGGCTCGATAGTCATCCTTTTCGGAAATCGTTGCGTTATTTTCGTCCAAACATTGGCTTGCAAATGGTCGGTTGACTCGCTAATCGTCGTTCGTCTTGGACCCGTACTCACGGCTCTGAGCTGCCTCGGCCTCCCTTCCCAGCCAGTGTGCCATTGTTTACCAGTGAGCGACGGTCCCCTCACTTGTTCATACGAAATATTTCATAATATTCCATTCATTTTAGTGCTTGCAAGTGCTAAATAAGCTACCATGGCTCCAAAGAAAGTTCCTAGTGCCAAGCCTTTGGTAAAGAAGGTGAGAAATACGATTGAATTTAAGAAAAACATCATTGAACAATATGAAAGTGGCATACGTGTGGCCGAACTGGCCAGGATGTATAACAAACTCCATACAACCATATCTTCCATCGTGACAAAGAAAAAGGAAATCAAGGAAGCTGTTGTTGCTTGGAGAAAATTGTGGTCAGATTGTGTCCACAGGAGGGATTTTGAAGGGTTTGTGGCTGACCCTGATGAGCCTATGTCAGTTTTGAAATCTGTTGTGGCATTGGGGAGTTCCATGGGGTTTGATGTGAGTTTGGAGGATGTGGAAGAGTTGATGGAGGACCACAACGAAGAGCTAGCCACTGAGGAGCTGCAAGAGCTTCAGCAGGAACAGCTACAGATCGCAGCTCAGAATCTTGCTACAGAGGAGGAGGAAGAGAGATGGAAGAAGGTGCCTTCTTCAGAAATTAAGGAGATTTTTGAAATGTGGGGTAGGATGGAAAGATTTATGGAGAAACATCACCCTGAGAAGGATGTTGCAAGCCATATCGGCAACTTGTACAGTGACAGAGTCTTGGCCCATTTTAGGGAAGCTTTAAAGAGGTGCCAGAAACAGAGCTCTCTGGACACTTTTTTTTTTTGTGAGACAGACTCCAATGACTCTCAAGCTGGTCCTAGTGGCATTAAGAAACAGAGAAGAGAATTTTGTAACCCCAGAAAAGCAATTGGTACCTGAGGTGTTGATGGAAGGGGATTCCCCTTCCAAACAGTAACTAATTCAATCTCCTCCTCCAGTCTTCCATACACTAAGAAGAATCGCCAATAAAGGTAAGTGTTATGCTGTTAATATTTCATTCATCACGTCCCATTGTATTGTTTATGTACTACACCTATATTTCATGTAAAAAAAATTTTTGTTTTAATACTTCTGGGTGTCAGGAACAGATTAATTGTATTTACATTATTTCTTATGGGGAAAATTGATTCAAAAAGTCGTCTATTTCGATAATCGTTGCGCTTCCAGGAACGGATTAACGACGATAAACGAGGGACCACTGTATATAATAATAATTACGTATAATAAATAATAACAATATAAAAATAATACTTTGTACGTACTGCGTATAATTTAGTTTGGCAGCACCACCACAGTGCTCACCAGTGCATGTGTGCTTACCAAGCTACCCTCGCGGTCCAAGGAATTCTCGTGATTTCCTTACATTTCGTGCAGTTAATTCGCCAGATTTCTTTCTTCTAACCATGGGTCCTATGAATCCAAGTGCAAAGTACAGTGCCGAGAAGAAAAAGAGGATGATTTGCATGGAATTAAAGCAAGAAATCATTGATAAGCACAGACCAGGTACATAGTGTAATGAGCTAAACATAAAAATTGTACACAGCAACCACACTCGCAACCACAATCCTCCTCCCTCCGCCATCCACATAATGATATATTTTATTCATTCTAGAGTGTATATCAGGTTTCTATGTTATTTATATAGTTTGTCATATTAGATGAATTGTGACAAATAAATAAGCCATAAAGTTGATATTAGTCTTATTTTGTCATGCCTCCTGAGAGCAGGAATTCAGCTGGAACGAATTAATTGCATTTCGGTTAATTTAAATGAGGAAAATTGACTCAGCATACGAACAAATTAGGATACAAACAAGTCCACGCAATGGATTAAATTCGTAAGCCGAGGTTCCACTGTATTATTATTATTTTACATATTAGATTTATGCAATTTGGGTCAGTGTTACTTATACAGTGGACCCTCGCCTAACGAACGCATCGCATAACGTTAAATCTGGCTAGCGATACATTTTAACGCAAAAATTTTGCCTCAGCTAGCGCTAAAAACTTGCCCAACGTGATTCATTCCGTTCGAGACGCGTTCACTTGCGGCTTGAGCACGCCTCACTTGTCCCGTGGGTGCCAGTGTTTACAAGCCAGCCACTGCGGTTGCATCCAAACATACAATTGGAACATTTCATATTATCACAGCGTTTTTAGTGATTGCACCTGTAAAATAAGTCACCATGGGCCCCAAGAAAGCTTCTAGTGCCAACCCTACAGCAAAAAGGGCGAAAATTACTATGGATATGAAGAAAGAGATCATTGCTAAGTATGAAAGTGGAGTGCATGTCTCCGAGCTGGCCAGGTTGTACACAAAACCCCAATCAACCATCGCTACTGTTGTGGCCAAGAAAATGGCAATCAAGGAAGCTGTTTTTGCCAAAGGTGTTTTCGAAACAGAGATCGCAAGTGATAGAAGATGTTGAGAGACTGTTATTGGTGTGGATAAACGAAAAACAGATAGCAGGAGATAGCATCTCTCAAGCGATCATATGTGAAAAGGCTAGGAAGTTGCATGACGATTTAATTAGAAAAATGCCTGCAACTTGTGGTGATGCGAGTGAATTTAAGGCCAGCAAAGGTTGGTTTGAGAGATTTAATAAAGAGTCGTAGTGGCATACATAGTGTGATAAGGCATGGTGAGGCTGCCAATTCGGACCAAAAAGCAGCTGAAAAATACGTGAAAGAATTCAAGGAGTACATAGACAGTGAAGAATTGAAACCTGAAGTGTTTAATTGTGACAAAACAGGCCTGTTTTGGAAGAAAATGCCAAGCAGGACCTACATTACTCAGGAGGAAAAGGCACTCCCAGGACATAAACCTATGAAAGACAGGCTTACTCTGTTGATGTGTGCTAATGCTAGTGGTGATTGCAAAGTGAAGCCTTTATTGGTGTATCACTCTGAAACTCCCAGAGTGTTCAGGAAAAACAATGTCCTCAAGGCTAATTTGTGTGTGATGTGGAGGGCAAACAGTAAGGCATGGGTCACTAGAGACCTTTTCTATGACTGGTTACACCATGCATTTGCCCCCACTGTGAAAAATTACCTCCTGGAAAATAAATTGGACCTTAAGTGCCTCCTGGTATTAGACAATGCTCATGGTCATCCTTCAGACGTGGCTGAGCGACTTTCTGGGGACATGAGCTTCATTAAGGTCAAGTTTTTGCCTCCTAATACCACTCCTCTCCTGCAGCCCATGGACCAGCAGGTCATTGCAAACTTCAAAAAACTCTACACAAAAGCTATGTTGAAAGGTGCTTTGTAGTGACCACAGAAACTCGATTGACTCTAAGAGTTTTGGAGAGATCACTTTAGCATCCTCAATTGTGTAAACATTATAGGTAAGGCTTGGGAGGAAGTGACTAAGAGGACCTTGAACTCTACTTGGAAGAAACTGTGGCCAGAATGTGTAGACAAAAGGGACTTTGAAGGATTTGAGGCTAACCCTGAGAAGCCTATGCCAGTTGTGGAATCAATTGTGGCATTGGGAAAGTCCTTGGGGTTGGAGGTTAGTGGGGAGGATGTGGAAGAGTTGGTGGAGGAGGACAATGATGAACTAACCACTGATGAGCTGCAAGATCATCTTCAACAGCAAGAGGCCAGACCTGAGGAAACTGCTCTGGAGGAGGGATAGAGAAATTGAGGAAGTTGCCTACTTCAAAGATTAAGGAAATGTGTGCAATGTGGCTTAAAGTGCAAACCTTTTTTGATGAAAATCACCCTCGCACAGCTATTGCAAGCCGTGCTGGTGACTATTACAATGACAATGTTATGAAACACTTTAGGAATGTCATAAAGGAACGGGAGGTACAGGCCTCTATGGACAGATATGTTGTGCGACAGAGGTCCAGTGACTCAAAAGCTGGCCCTAGTTGCATTAAAAGAAGAAGGGAAGTAACCCCGGAAAAGGACTTGACATCTCAAGTCCTAATGGAAGGGGATTACCCTTCTAAACATTAACACCATCCACACACTCCCCTCCTCCCATCCCATCAATCATCACCAGATCTTCAATAAAGGTAAGTGTCATGTAATTGTACATGTCTTCTTCAGTTTGTGTGTATTAAAATTAATATTTCATGTGGTAAAAATTTTTTTTTTTCATTGGGGTGTCAGGAACAGATACCCCACCAAATGACTACCTCACCGGCAACTACCCGAACACACTGTTCCTAGCTCCGACTAACCCATACGAAGTCTCCCTTATTATCAACGCACTAAAAAACAAGGCAGGAGATTTAAATACCTTACCACCCTTTATATACAAAAAAGTGTCACAAGTGCTATCAGCAATCATTGCAACACTCTTTAACAAATCCATTGAATCCTCCACCTTCCCTACAGTACTCAAAATAGCAAGGGTCACTCCGATCCACAAAGGAGGAGACCAAACAGAGTTGAATAACTATAGGCCAATATCCAACTTACACCCTCTCTCAAAAATCTTTGAAAAATTAATTCATAAACGAATCTACTCCTACCTTATCTCCCAAAACATACTCAACCCCTGCCAATTTGGATTCAGGCCTAATAAAAATACTAATGATGCTATTATACACATGCTAGAACATATATACACTGCAATAGAGAAAAAAGAAGTCCCACTGGGGATCTTCATTGACTTACGTAAAGCTTTTGATACAGTTGACCATGACTTGCTCCACGTAAAATTGTCACACTATGGTATAAGAGGGCACTCCCTCAACTACCTCAAGTCATACCTCAGCAACAGAAGCCAATATGTGTACGCAAATGGGGCAAACTCTTCTGCGCAACCAATTACAGTTGGTGTCCCACAGGGAAGTGTCCTTGGCCCTCTTCTCTTTCTCCTATACATAAATGACCTTCCAAATGCTTCGCAATTACTCAAACCCACACTATTTGCAGATGACACTACATACGTCTTCTCTCACCCGAGCCCAGTCACGCTAGCCAATACTGTAAATACCGAATTACAGAAAATATCTACCTGGATGAGGACTAACAAACTTACACTAAACATTGACAAAACCTACTTCATTCAGTTTGGTAACAGAGCTACAGATGTCCCTCTTAACATAATGATAAACGGATCACCTATCACAAAACTAACAGAGGGAAAATTCTTAGGAATCCACCTTGATAATAGACTCAAATTTCATACACATATACAACAAATTTCTAAGAAAATTTCCAAGACTGTAGGCATACTATTGAAGATACGGTACTATGTTCCACAGTCAGCCCTCCTGGCCCTATATCACTCTCTTATTTACCCCTATCTCACCTATGGAATTTGTGCATGGGGCTCAACAACAATTAACCATCTCAGACCACTAATTACTCAACAAAAGGCTGCAGTTAGAATGATAACAAATTCTCACTACAGGCAGCACACTCCACCAATATTCAATACACTAAACCTACTCACCATACAAAACATCCATACTTATTACTGCACCTATTACATACATAGAACACTTAACTCTGATATTAACCCTCCCCTCAAACATCTCCTTGCCAACCTCAACAGAACACGTGACCATAACACAAGGCACAGATCACTCTTTGATGTTCCTCGTGTCCATCTCACACTATGCAAAAACTCAATGCACATAAAAGGCCCTAAAATCTGGAATTCATTACCTATAAATATAAAAGAAACACTACCTGTTTATAAATTCAAGTCTCTTCTCAAAGATCACTTACTCACCCAAAACCAAATAAATACTGAATAACTGAACCTTATAAATTGTATATCTTAAATGTTTCTCACAATTATATCACATAAATGTTAAACCTAAAACCGAATCTAACTTTATTATTTTTTAAATACACTACCTAACTGAATGCAACCATATGACCTGTCTTTGTAATACTCACTTGTGCTTTATAGTAATCTGTTTACATTAATGTTTTATCACTGATTTCATCATTGCTTAGTTAATCTTAAGTTAATTTTAAGCCAGCCCGTAATGCTATGCATAGTATAAGTGGCTTTGGCATACTGCTCTTATCTGTATTTTTTTGTACCTCTGTATGTGTGCTCAAATTGTAAATAAATAAATAAATAAATAAATAAAATTTGATTTCCATTATTTCTTATGGGGAAAATTTATTCGGCTAACAATAATTTCGCCTAACGTTGAGCTCTCAGGAATGGAGTAATATCGTTAGGCGAGGGTCCACTGTATACCCTTAACCCTTAAACTGACAATGGGAGTAAAATGAAATTGTATTATGGTTCCAAAATATTTTTCTGAACTTTCTTTTTTATATAAAAAAATTGGCCCTTATAGTAATTTTACAAAAACAAAATGAAAATTGGGTTGAAACTTTTCAAGATATTGTACTGTACAGCCTCTCCTTACTTAACGATGGAGTTCCATTCCTAAGACCATGTCGGTAAACGAATGTGTGTCTAAGTGAGGAGTGTGCTATGATGGTGGTGAGTTTGTGTCTGTGACATGCAGACCTGGAGAGTGTACAAAGAACTTTCACGGCATACATTCAAATTCAAATTCAAAGTTTATTCTCTATAAAGATTACAATGTTGAATTTACAGAATTTGGTTGTTGTGTGGTTTACATGTAGTTAAATAATGATTACAGAGTGTACCACTAGAACGCCTAGCATGGCTAGGCATTTCGGGGAGACTTAGTTTAATTCTTTATTTTAAAATATTACAAATTATGAGGTAAGTTGGTATTATGGCTAAGTGACTAAATACTAGCTTGTGAGTTTAGCAATGTGAATGCTTTTGTTTTGGCACAGTACATAGTTTCAGTATTGGAGTATCATAGGATTCATTATTTTAAGATTGAGATTAATATTTCTGTTTATGGTCAAATGGGTGAGTGAGTGTAAGTGTGAACCACCAGGTGGTATTCGTGTAGTTAGTTGATGGGGTTTATCAGGGAGATAAGATGTTTTCTAATGGTAGTTTTGAAGGTGATGAATGTGTCTGCAGTTCTAGAGTTCTCAGGTAGGGTGTTCCAGATTTTAGGGCCTTTGACATACATTGAATTTTTGTAAAGGTTTAGTCGGACATGGGGAATGTCGTAGAGATGTTTGTGTCTGGTGTTATGCCTGTGGGTTCTGTCACAACTATCAAGAAAGCATTTTAGGTCAAGGTTGATATTGGAGTTTAAGGTCCTGTAGATGTAGATTGCACAGTAGTAAGTGTGGATGTACTGAACAGGGAGTAAGTTTAGATCTATGAAGAGTGGGGGGGTGTGTTGCCAGGGATGGGATTTAGTGATTATTCTTACTGCAGCTTTTTGTTGGGTTATTATTGGCTTTAGGTGTGTTGCTGCAGTTGATCCCCAAGCACAAATAGCATAGGTGAGGTATGGATAAATAAGTGAGTGGTATAGTGTGAGAAGGGCATTTTGCGGCACGTAGTATCGTATCTTGGAGAGGATCCCAACTGTTTTGGATACTTTTTTGGTTATGTGTTGGATATGGGTGCTGAAATTCAGGTTGTTGTCAAGGTATAGGCCTAGGAATTTGCCCTCATTATGTCTGGTAATTAGAGTGTTGTCGATCTTAATGTTAATTTGTGCATCTCCTGCTCTGCTACCAAACATAATATAGTAGGTTTTGTCAGTGTTAAGCGTAAGTTTATTGGCTGTCATCCAAGTCGATATTTTGATCAGCTCCTCGTTAACAATGGTGTTGAGGTGTTGAGGGTGGCAAGATTAGGGTGAGAGATGACATAAGTCGTGTTGTCAGCAAAGAGAATGGGTTTCAGGTGTTGGGATACGTTTGGAAGATCATTGATGTATATGAGGAAGAGCAGGGGACCAAGGACACTTCCCTGCGGAACTCCAGTATCAAGTGGCCGTGTTGTTGATGCTGTGTCTTTAATGGAAACATACTGATACCTATTAGTAAGGTAAGATTTGAAATAAGCAAGCGCATGGCCTCTTATACTGTAATGGTCAAGTTTGTGGAGTAGGATGTCGTGGTCTACTGTGTCAAAAGCTTTTCTTAGGTCAATAAAAATTCCTAGTGGATATTCCTTATTTTCCAATGCTGTGTAAAGCAGATCTAGCATTTTTATGATTGCATCATTAGTGCTTTTATTTTTCCTAAATCCAAATTGGCAGGGGTTGAGTATGTTTTGTGCTGTTATAAATGAATATAGTCTCCTGTGCATGAGTTTCTCAAAGATTTTGGATAGCAATGGTAAGTTTGATATTGGCCTATAGTTGTTTAAGTCTGTAGGGTCACCACCTTTATGTATTGGTGTAACCCTTGCCATCTTGAGTAGTTTTGGGAAGGTGCTAGTTTCTAGTGACTTGTTAAAAAGTAATGAAATAGCATGCGAAAGGATATGGGCCGCTCGCTTGTACAGTAATGGTGGGACATTAAACAGATTCCCCGAGTTGTTTTTAAGTGACTTTATAATCTCGGTGACGTCTGAGGGCTCAGTTGGTGCAAGATAGAAGGAATTTGGGAAATTCCCATCTAGGTAGTCCCCGGCATGGGCATTAGTATGTGGGATTTTATTGGCGAGATTAGATCCTATGGTTGAGAAGAAGTCGTTTATCTTGTTAGCTGTGTCAGTGGGATGTAGTGGTGTTTCATTAGGTTTAGTTAGGACAATATTCTTGTTTTTTTTCAGTTTGTGGGTCCCTAGAATCTGAGTGTGTTTTCCAGGTCTTTTTTTATATCTCCTCTAGTGTCTGTGAATCTACTGGAGTAGTATAGTTGTTTGGCTTTCTTTATTACTTTGGTGAGAATTGATGAATAGTGTTTAAGAATATCTTTGTGTATTAAGCCCTGTCTATATTGCTTTTCATATTGGTGTTTCTTGTCAGTGGATTTCAGAATGGTGCTGGTTAGCCATGGGCAACCAAGCCGTTTGTTTGTGATCTGTTTCGTTTTTATAGGACAATGTTTGTTGTATAGTCTAAGTAATTTGTTAAGATAAGGTACGATAAGGCACCTAAATTACTGGGAACGATTGAAGGTCCTTGATCTGTATTCCCTCGAATGCAGGCGAGAGAGATACATTATAATATACACTTGGAAGGTCCTGGAGGGATTGACGCCAAACCTGCACACGAAAATCACTCCCTATGAAAGCTAAAGACTTGGCAGGAGATGCAACATTTCCCTGATGAAAAGCAGGGGCACCACGAGTACACTGAGAGACAACACAATAAGTGTCTGGGGCCCGAGACTGTTCAATTGCCTCCCAGCATACATAAGTGGTTTACCAATAGACCCCTGGCTGTCTTCAAGAAGGCACTGGACAGGCACCTGAAATCAGTACCTGACCAACCGGGCTGTGGTTTGTATGTCAGCTTGCATGCTGCCAGCAGTAACAGCCTGGTTGATCAGACCCTGATCCACCATGAGGCCAGGTTTCAGACCTGGCCGTGGGGGCGTTGTCCCCCGAAACTCTCTCCAGGTATACACCATTTATAACATTTCTGGTATATTTTTAAATGTTTATACAGTAATGTACTGTATATTGTAATTAAGAGAATAGAGGAAATCAGCTCTAATATACATTATTTAAGTACAGTGGAACCTCAAAAATCGAACTGCTCCCAACACGACCAATTATGTAAGTGTATTTTTGTAAGTGCTTTTATAAGTGTATTTTTGAGGGTCTGAAATGGACTAATCTAATTTACATTATTCCTGATGGGAATAAATTCATTCGGTAAAGGCACTCAAACAGCCTTCTGGACCTAAGAAAGTTCTATATTTGAGGTCCCACTGTATGCATACTGGTTAGAGAGCCCGTCGTAAGTCCGAGTTGTCGGAAACGAGTACATTGTTAAGTGAGGAGAGATTATAGTTTAAAGTTTCTGGAAGTGACCCTCATGGTAATATGGTTGCATCCTGCACATTTGCAGTTGCATGCTATTACTGCTGTTGCCCAATTTTTTCAATTTTATCTTTTCAAGATTTACATGTGTCATTAGTACATATATTTTCAGACCATATACACAGAACATTTAGTGCCCAGTAACTAATTATTTCTTATTTGAAGGAAAAGTTTACCAACTTTTTCATTGTCACCACCTTTTTTTTTTATATTTGTATATATATATTATGTGGAGTATACAATGCACACACACTGTACCCACAATATAGATATATACTCACCATACACACTGTATATATATATATATATATATATATATATATATATATATATATATATATATATATATATATATATATATATATATATATATATATATATATATATATATATACACACACACATATATATACAGTGGACCCCCGGTATTCGACATTAATCCGTTCCTGAGAGCTCATCGAATACCAAAAATATCGAAAAGCGAATCAATATTCCCCATAAGAAATAATGGAAATCAAATTAATCCGTGCAAGGCACCCAAAAGTATGAAAAAAAAAATTTTTTACCACATGAAATGTTAATTTTAATACACACAAACTGAAGAAGACATGCACAGTTACATGACACTTACCTTTATTGAAGATCTGGTGATGATTGATGGTATGGGAGGAGGGGAGAGTGTGGATGGTGTTAGTGTTTCGAAGGGGAATCCCCTTCCATTAGGACTTGAGGTAGCAAGTCCTTTTCCGGGGTTACTTCCCTTCTTCTTTTAATGCCACTAGGACCAGCTTGAGAGTCACTGGACCTCTGTCGCACAACAAATCTGTCCATAGAGCTCTGTACCTCCCGTTCCTTTACGATTTGCCTAAAATGGGCCACAACATTGTCATTGTAATAGTCACCAGCACGGCTTGCAATAGCTGTGTTAGGGTGATTTTCATCCATAAAAGTTTGCACTTCAACCCCACTGTGCACACATTTCCTTAATTTTTGAAGTAGGCACAATGGATTCCACAACTGGCATAGGCTTCTCAGGGTTAGCCCCAAACCCTTCAAAATCTTTCTTAATTTCCATACTAATTCTCACCCTTTTTACCACAGGGTTGGCACTAGAAGCTTTCTTGGGGCCCATGGTGACTTATTTTGCAGAAATAAGCACCAAAAACAGTGATAATATGGATAATATGGAATGTACCGAATGTATCCTTAGATGCGCGCACACTGGCTGGCTTGTAAACACTGGCACACAAGGGGCAGTTCAGGCCACACGTGGACACGTCTTGTACGAATCGTATCGAATACCGGGTTTTCAATCGGATACCGAGGCAAAAATTTTGCATTAAAATGCGTCGAATACCAGATTTATTGAATACCGATGCCATCGAATACCGGGGGTCCACTGTATATGTATACACTCATTGTTCACTATGCCAACTGCAGTTGGTTGAGTTTATGGCACTCTTCAAAGCAGGGTTCCATGCAAATGGAGTTTTGCAAGTTTTACACATGAATCATGTGTTTCTGCATTTCCTTGTTTTTCTTGTGGTGTTAGAACATGCATAACACACCTGGTCATATTTCTTTTACTCAAAGGAAGGAAGTTGTGTTGTGTATTGCCTCAAAGATCATAAGAATTTTCCTTGTATGATGGACCCTCTGTAGTGGCAGCAGCACTCTCTTCTCCATCTTCATATTTATACATTTCCAAGTCCTCATCACTGTTTTCAGCCTGGGCAAATAGCAAATGATCAATAATCTATGGAGTGTGGGAATATCAAAGATGAGACAGGTTGGTATGGTACCTTGAAGCAAACTATTCTCACAATGCCCTCTGTGGTGGAGGAATGTTTTGTTAGTGCACATGCTAATGATGCAGGCCTACTTTATCCAGTAGGCCTAACATTCCTGATTGTGGCCATTTTGAGGAAGATACAATTTAAACGTTGATCTACATGTGGCAGTACATACCAAATTCAACTTCAATAACAAAAACATAAGGTGGGACCAACTCAACCAGGTCGTAAATGATATAAACTGGGAAGATATCCTAAGCAACACAGATATAAACCTGTGTCTAGAAAAAATTAACTGTGGCACTCGAGGTATGCTCAGGGCATATTCCTTTAAGGAAAAGGAAAAGAATGTGTAAATTAGAAAGAGAAAGGTGCTCCCTATACAGGCGAAGGCAAAGAATAACAGAGCAGCTAAAAGAGGCCAATATATCTGTAATACAAAGGGAGGCACTGGTCAAAGACAGCAAACATTGAACTTAAGCTAAAGGAATCTTACAGGAGTCAAGAAATGCAGGAAGAACTAAAAACCATAAATGCTAAAAGCAACAGAGATAGCCGCACTCCACAAAGGAGGCTGTAAAGCAGTAGCAAAGACCTACAGACCGATAGCGCTAACATCACATATAAAAAGCTTTGAAAGGGTTCTAAGAAGCATGATCGCCACTCGTCTAGGCAACCATTAGTTACACAACCCAGGGTTGTGTAACTAATGGGATTTAGAGCAGGTCCCTCCTGCCTGTCCCAACTACTGAACAACTATGACAAGGTCCTGGATGCTTTAGAAGACAAATTGCAGATGTAGTTTACACAGACTTTCCAAAAGCCTTTGACAATGTGTGATAAAGGAATAACAGGAAAAGTTGGTAAATGCATCTAGAATTTCCTAACAAATAGAACACAAAGAGTAGTAGTAAACAGAGTAAAGTCTGAAGTGGCTATTGTGAAAAGCTCTGTTCCACGAGGCACAGTACTCCCGTCTTGTTCCTCATCCTCATATTCGATATAGACAGGGATGTAAGCCACAGCACCATGTCTTCCTTTGCAAATGACACCCAATTTTGCATGACTGTCCTCCATTGAAGACACTGAAATACTCCAGGCAGATATCAACCAAATCTTTAAATGGATTGCAGAAAACAATATGAAGTTCAGTGATGAGAAATTTCAATTACTGTACTCCGATATGGAAAACGTGAGGAAATTAAAGCTACCGTATTTTGTGGCATGTTTTTTCCATAAAATGTCTCCAAAAACCACCTGCATCCTATAAACTGAAGGTCAGTGATGGGAGCTATAAGTTTGCGGTGTGAAATGGGCTGTAGCTCTCTGAATTATGTCTGATGCCAAGCCATTGAAACTAAAACAAGTCTTATAAGCTGCGAAATACGGTATATCGGAGTATAAAACAAGTTCCAACCACACGAGCAAAAAAACTAATGTAAATGACCTAGGAATGATAATGTCAGAGGATCTCACTTTGTATCAGTTGCATCTGCTAGAAAAATGACGGGATGGATAATGAGAACCTTCAGAACTAGGGATGCCAAGCCCATGATGACACTCTTCAGGTCGCTTGTTCTATCTAGGCTGGAATATTGCTGCACGCTAACAGCACCATTCAAGGCAGGTGAAATTGTTGACCTAGAAAATGTACATAGAGAACCTTCATGGCAGACATAAGTGCGATAAAACACCACAATTACTGGGAACATATGAAGTTCCTCAACCTGTACTCCCTAGAATGCAGGCAGGAGATATGTGATTATATACACTAGGAAAATCCTAGAGGAATTAGTACCAAATTTGCACATGAAAATCACTCCCTATGAAAGCAGAAGACTCGGCAGACAATACAACATCCCCCATTGAAAAGCTCGCTAAGAGACAACATAGTAAGTGTCAGGGGCCCAAGACTGTTCAGCTACCTCCCAGCAATAGACCCCTGGCTGTCCTCAAGAAGGCACTGGACAGGCACCTAAAGTCAGTACATGACGAGCCAGTCTGTGGTTTGTACGTCGGTTTGCGTGCAGCCAACAGTAACAGCCTGGTTGATCAGACTGATCCACCACGAGGCCTGGTCACAGACCAGGCTGTGAGGATGTTGACCCCCTGAAACCCTCTCCAGGTATACACCCAATGATCAGTGTGTGTGATAGTTTAAAGATTAAATTTGGTATGAGTGGCAAATTTTAATATACAGCTGAGACAGTGGGTATGTGTGTAAAGTGTGCCTAGTTTGAAAAAAAAAAAATCCTGCCCCCACATAGTGCATGATAAGAGCACCTAACCTCCAACCATGAGTCTGGGTTAAAATAGCGACTTTGGGGTGTTTATACTTGGAGTATACCTGGAGAGGGTTTCGGGGTTCACCACCCCCGTGGCCCAGTTTGTGACCAGGCCTCTTGGTGGATCAGGGCCTGATCACCCAGGCCGATGTACAAACCACAGCTTGGCTGATCAGGTACTGATTTTAGGTGCCTGTCCAGCACCACCTTGACAGCCAGGGGTCTATTGGTAATCCCCCATAATATATTCTGGGAGGCAGTTGAACAGTCTTGGGTTCCTGACACGTATTGTGTTGTCTCTTAGTGTACTTGTGACGCCCCTGCTTTTGTTTGCGGGGATGTTGCATCTCCTGCCGAGTCTTTTGCTTTCGAAGGGAGGGGTGGTTTTCAGTTTTATTGGTGTCAATAAATAAATTGAAAGATGTGCTACTGACATGAACAAGATGTGCGTGTATGCCCAGAAATGGCCTGAAACAGACATCAGTTTGGCAAGAAATGTTCGATTTTAGGCAATTTTCCTGGGAAAGGGTGGTGGGGGCAGCCCCACTACCTCCTGGTTTGATTTAAGGGGTTTTACTAGTTTGGCTTCAATTATTAGGATGGCCTAAACCATGATCAAGCATTCTTAGTTAATGGCTTCTTAGCAGAAAAACTGGAAAAAATGTTGATTTTTTGAGTGACGGATTCAAAGTGGAGGGCAAGTGTTACATAGGAGACGCCTGGGGACGTAGTTAATGAACAGAGGAAAGGTTGCTTTAGTAGCTGGCATAATTGTAGTTTGGGCAGTTTCTTGTGCCTAAGTGATATAGGAATTGGGTAAATTTGAGCACTGGAATTGACCTAAAATGGGCTTCAGAAGTGCATAATTCCATAAATATTACATCAAAATTTGAATTTGTGTGTCCTTACATTAGGAAAAGATTCTCAGTTTTTTAAAAAACAGCATCACAGAAGGGGCCTTCAGTTTGGGGGCTGCTGAGAAAAAAAGGGTTAATGGACCTCATCTATTGCTTCCAAATGTTGTCCAGATACAGTTTTTGTCCGTTAAATCAGAAATTTGTTAAATCAGGGTCTTACTGTATTACAAAGCTTGAGAAACCTCTCATTTTACATATGGCTTATTACCATAGTTATATTTATTACAGTATTTGTTATGCAGTTACAGTGTTAAAGCATATATATATTACAACACAGTATATGCATACTGTATGTACAGTATATACCATACCATTTGCAAACACTGGAGCTCAGTACTCTTATGTAATAATTAACCTCCAAATAAAAGGGAAATAGTTTGACCAGTTATTTTACTTGAAATTTTGTTACTAATGGCCAACATTCCTTCATTTCAGAGCTCTGGATTTTTACAGAAAATTGTTATACAGGATCCTGAGAAAAATGGGAACTCTCTTCACTTATTATGTTGGTGATAAAGCTTCCCAGTGATGCTATCAGTTCTGCATGAAATTTAATATAACATACCAAGCCTACAAAAATATTTTTGAAAATAGTCTTTAATTAAATGATAATTAGAATGGCAACAACAAACTCATTTTTCTACAGCTGGTAATTGCTGAAGTGTGGTAATTTGTGTGCCATTAGTGCTTGTAACCTCAGTGGGAGAGGGTAGGCTGATTGGTTACAATATAACAGTGGAAAAGGGCAAGTGCCTCAAGTTAGTATTCTGTGGTGTTGCTGAACACACTTGCCTATCCTTTCAAGATGAATGGGATAATGGTACGCAAGAAGAAGTACCGCTTCCAGGTGGACGTGCGGGTTGAGGAACTGCAGCATGTACCCTTTGTAAACCAGGTACTTTTTGCCAAAGTACGCCTTCTTGATGGGGGCTTCACAGACCATTCTCCAAGGTAAGTGAAATATCATTACCATTTTTCCTGGCATGTAATGTGCATGCGTATATAAGGCATGCCCCACTTTTGGCAGGCATATTCTGGAAAAATACAAATGCAGTACTTGCTAGGCCTAGTGAGTTGAAGGCGAGCTGTTGGTAGATGCTGGTAAGCCATCACCTCTAACTAGACACCAGGGACCAGGAGCTGTGACTCGACCCTTGCAACCACAAATAGGCGAGTACCATTTAGTAATCATATTTGTCCTTAGATCTGGATACAGAGTTGTATGCTAATTTTTGCCTCAATGAAACACGCATTCCACTCTTAAGTAAGTTTTATGGAGAAAATATCTTACTCTGACAAGCTCCAGCTTGTGCAACCTCTCATTTACTCCACTGCCACCAACCACGAAAACAAACATGGCTAATTGTTGTTTACAGATGGTACTGGTAATATGTAAATTATAATGTATAATAGTTACTAATCTAAAATAATCTGGGAAACAGTTTTGTATGGGGTGGGGGGGGGGGTGGAGTTCAGTATACCAGTACTGCTGGAATATTGCTGTACACTAACAGTCCCTTTCAAGGCATGTGAAATCTGAATTACTGAGAACGGTTAAAGTCCCTTGATTTGTACTCCCTGGAATGCAGGCAAGAAAGATGCATGATAATATACACTTGGGAAATCCTAGAGGGACTAGTCCCAAATTTGCACACAAAAATCACTCCCTATGAAAACAAGACTTAGCAGATGTAGCATTCCCCCCAATGACAAGCAGGGGTGCCACGAGTACACTATGAGGAGATACTAAGTGTCAGGAGCCAAAGACTGTTCAACTGCCTTCCAGCATACATTAGGGGGATTACCAATAGACCCCTGGCTGTCCTCAAGAAGGCCGTGGACAAGCACCTGAAGTCAGTACCTGCCCAGCCAGGCTGTGGTGCATGTCGGTATACATGCGGCCAGCAGTACTGGCCTGGTTGATCAGGTCCTGATCCACTGTGAGTTCTGGTCATAGACTGGGCCATGGGGGCATTGACCCCTGAAATTCCCTCCAGGTATATTCCAGGTACAGTGGAACTTAAGTTTTTGTTTGCCTTGGTTTTCGTCGAATTCGGTTTTCGATGGCTTTTTTCGTTCAAATTTTGTCCCAGTTTCCATTCATCACTTTGGTTTTCATCGGTCTGCCGTACTGAACGTGTCCGCCTACCCTCGCCCACACAAAGCATCCCACACGTTCTGAGTCAGTCTGGCTTTGTTTCTCATCGAGTGAGTATTACCCTGTGCATTCTTCCAAAACATTTCGTAATAATCCATTGTCTTTTGTGCTTGTTTATTGAGTGTGACTGCTGAATAAGCCACTATGAAGCCAAAGAAAGTTCCGAGTGCCAGGCCTTTGATAAAGAAGACAAGAAACACGATGGAATTCAAGAAAACTCTTAGCAAGTACGAAAGTGGCGTATGTGTGGTTGATCTCGCCAGGATGTACAGAAAGCCCTCATCAATGGTTAGATCCATTCTGGAGAAGAAAAAAGAAATCAAGGAATCTGATGTCATGAAAAGGGTAAATGTGCTAACGAAATAAGGATCGCAAACAATCAAAGATGTTGAGAAGTTGTTGTTGGTGTGGATCAACGAAAAACAGTTAGCGGGAGGTAGTGTTGTGGAGGCGATAATTTGCGAAAAGGCAAGGCAGTTGCATGCTGATCTCATAAAGAAAGTGCCTGCAATGAGTGCTGCTGTTAGTGAATTTAAGGCCAGCAGAGGCTGGTTCGACAAAATCAAGAAGCACTCTGGCATACACCGTGTGTTAAGGCATGGCGAGGCTGCAAGTTCAGACAAATGTACGGCCGAAGATTTTGTTGATGAATTCAAGGAGTGCGTAGAGGCTGAAGGATTCCTTCCCCAACAAGTCTTCACTTGTGATGAAACCGGCCTCTTTTGGAAGAAAATGCAAAAGAGGACCTACATCACGCAGGAGGAAAAGGCACTGCCAAAACTCAAGCCTATGAAGGATAGGCTAACTCTTTTGTTTTGTGGTAGCACTAGTGGGGATTCCAAAGTGAAGCCTTTACTGGTTGTTACGCAGTATGCTACAGAAAAATATTTTATAAAATAATGCTCCATATATAATGTCATTTTCCGTGTAGTATACGGAAAATGACATATATGGGTCGTTATTTTATAAAATATCTTTCTGTATCGCACTGCGTAACACTGGTATATCACTCTGAAAATCCCCGAGTGCTCAAGAAAAACAATGTCATCAAGAGTAAATTGTGTGTGATGTGGAAGGCTAACAATAAGGCATGGGTCACGAGGCAAATTTTCATTGACTGGATCCATGAAGTGTTTGGTCCGAGTGTGAAGCAATACCTCCTGGAAAATAAATTGCCACTCAAGTGCCTCCTGGTAATGGACAATGCTCCTGTTCATCCTCCAGACTTGGAAGACCAGTTGTTGGAGGAGTTTAGTTTCATCGCAGTGAAGTTCTTGCCCCCTAATACCTCTCCTCTCATCCAGCCCATGGACCAGCAGATCTTTTCAAACTTCAAAAAACTCTCCACCAATGCAGTGTTTCAAATGTGCTTTGACGTGACCTCGGACACTGAATTGACTCTAAGAGAGTTCTGGAGGAATCACTTCAGTATCCTCAGTTGCATTAGCCTTATAGATAAGGCTTGGCAGGAAATGACTTCCAGGACGATGAACTCTGCTTGGAGAAAATTGTGGCCAGAATGTGTCCAAGAGAAGGATTTTGAAAGGTTTGAGGCTGACCCTGATAACCCTACTCCTCTTGTGGAATCTGTTGTGGCTTTGGGGAAGTCCATGGGATTGGACGTGAGTGGCCAGGATGTGGAAGAGTTGGTGGACGACCACAGGGAAGAGCTAACCACTGAAGAGCTGCAACACCTTCAACTGGAACAGCAACAGATTGCAGCTGAGGAAATTGCTTCAGAGGAGGAGGAAGAGACGGGAGAATGTGCCTTTTTCACTGATTAAGGACATGTATGCAAAGTGGAGTGAGTTGCAAAGTTTTGTGGAGAAATATCACCCTAACAGCTGTTGCAAGCCCTTTCAGGCTTTCCTCTCTTTGGTGCC
>NC_091343.1:6473287-6543287 GCF_038502225.1 Cherax quadricarinatus | reverse complement strand
ATTGAACTCTATTTTTTTAAACTTGCACTACGTGCCTTGGTTATTTTCTTTTCAACTACATCTGTCACTTCTCCGTCCACATCAACCTATTTGGATCCTGTAACTCTAGATGGCCTAGTTTATTGTCATCGGCTAATTTCCTTATGTCGTTATTTATTCCTTAATCCATGTTAATTATGACGATTGTAAACAATAGGGGCTAGCCCTGATCCCCGTATTTTCTTCAGCATTCTTCTGTATGGAACTGTAAAACCATGCTAAGATACAGTGATCACATTATGTTTTTCAAAGTGACTTTGAGTGACGTCTGCAGTTATTGCTTTCATTAGTTTTTCCATAACTTAGGAAAAGCTGATTGGTCAGTAATTGAAAGTTAAGGACCTATCCCCTGCTTTGTAAATGGATATTTCTGGAATTTTGTTTGTTTCCTTTTGTGTGAAACGATAGGAAATGTGTTAAAAATGATACATTTTTCGTTTGGGGGCTGTGCTATTCCTATATACCTAAAAGAAACTCTTTGGATTGATTGATTTCCTTGCAACTTTAACTTTAAAATCACTTGGCTTTCCTTATACCATTTTTTTACTTATAAATTATTTATATTAGTCCATAATGTAACCCTCTCTTGATTCTCCTGTAAATGCCTTTCATTTATCCAAGACAGGGTCATTTGTTTGATCTTATTTCTTCATCAGGAATTATAAGCAGCTTGGGCAGCTTGTAAACTGCTTTGAAAATGTCATATTGGTAAGTATCTTCCCATCTGTCCCTTTCTGTAATCCCTAGTAAGGTCACCTCAGTCTACATTACTCAGGTAGTCCATTAGCCTCACAATATTGACTGCATGAAAGTCTGGGATCTTAACTTTGTTTTTTGTTATTAAAATACCGCCATTCTGCGAGAGATTAAAACCAATTGATTTATGATCACGTTCTTCTAGTTTCTTATTAACCTCAAGGTTATACGTTAGATACTCTATTTACCAGAACCGAGTCAAGTAGGTTATTTACTCTAGTTGGCTCCACCACAAGCTGTTTTGTTAAGCAGTTATTGACCACTTGTAGAAAATTGCAAGGCTCCAGATTTCCTGTAAGATTGCTCCAATCTCCCATTAATTATTATTATAATAAAAAAGAAGCGGTAAGCCACAAGGGCTATACAGCAATCTCCCATTGAAAGCACATTTTAATGTCTTAGATGCCCCGGCAGTTTCGTCCCATTGGCGTTTGACATGGTCATTATCTGGGTTTGTGATATGTCAAGATATCGTATTAATGAAAATAAGATAACCAGACATATTTAACAAATTTCCTAAATTTGCTTGCAGTAGATAACTGTAAATATAAACCCAGATGTACTCAACTCCTTTTGGAGCGTAGTTCCTAGGACTTTGTGTATCCATATGCTCGTTCGCTACCTTCTAAGATAAGATAAGATTTCGTTCGGATTTTTAATCCCCGGAGGGTTAGCCACCCAGGATAACCCAAGAAAGTCAGTGCGTCATCGAGGACTGTCTAACTTATTTCCATTGGGGTCCTTAATCTTGTCCCCCAGGATGCGACCCACACCAGTCGACTAACACCCAGGTACCTATTTGCTGCTAGGTGAACAGGACAATAGGTGTAAGGAAACGTGTCGAAATGTTTCCACCCGCCGGGAATCGAACCCGGGCCCTCTGTGTGTGAAGCGGGAGCTTTAGCCACCAGGCCACCGGGCCTACAGGGCCTACAGGATGGATATTGGGGTACACAATAAACTAGCCGCTTCGGCGACAATATCTAAAATCTAATCCTTCTGAATAATGAAAGAAAAGTCACAATGCCATGGCTGGAACAATTCACCAGCAACTGCACCAAGGAAGTGACTATTCCACACAAGGTTAATCATGTAAGTCCGGTTTTTTTGGTGGAAGGTCTACTCTGTATAATATTACCATGTTTCTCTTAGTTATGTCGCATACTTCTGGTATGCGACATATGTATTTCGGTAGTGGGTACCGGCATGTTTGTTAAGCATTTAGCGAGTACACTAAATTCTTGCAAATTTTATTGTTTTACGAGTACACTTTCAGTGTGCATACAAAAACTTTCCCCTCAGAGGTAGGTAAAAATGGTTGTGGATTTGAAACAAAGAGCTTAAGGGGATAGTGTCGGCACAGTGTAAATGGGTTAGGGTCGTTGATGGGAGTTTTTAGTTTACTGCCATTGTTGTCATCACCCAGCTTGGTCTTTCTCTTCTCCCGGGCTAATGACTGGATTTTTGTCATCGTGCACTAGTTCTATATTCTGGTGTAATTCTAACGCTCTACCTTGTACATTAGCGTACATGGTATTGTATACCATTTTCATAAAAACCTGGGTAGTTTAATATGAGCTAATCCTGCTTTCTTGTAAATTAATATAACCAAACCTAGAGCCATGTCTGTAGTTATCTGCAAACAGTTAACCTGTTTCGAAGGGTCTACCGTCACATCCCGAGGTGAAGCCAGTCTTCCCTGTTGACCGCCTGGTCTGCCAGGCTATTGGTGCTAGGGGCCTTCATGCCAGCACCGAGGCTTTGTGAGAAAACTAAAACTCAGATATTGTTACATGGATTCTGCAAAGGTATTTGGCAAATGTGAACGTGGAGTGATAACCCATGAAATAAGATCAGTAGGTATAACAGGAAAGTAGGGGAATGGATATTTAAACTTCTAACAGAGCGCAAAGAGTAGCAGTAAACAAAGCAAAGCTGAGCTCTGCAAAGTGAAGGTTAAATACTCAAAAACATGGTCATAGCCCCTTTGCTGTTTTATTATTATTATTATTATTATTATTATTATTATTATTATTATTATTATTATTATTATTATTATCATCCTTCTCCTCCTCCTCCTCCTCCTCATAGCAGACAACTAAAAACACTAGTCACAGCTTCGTATCATTCTTTGCGAACGATATCTGGTACTAAAATATGTATGTAAGTTAGATGTACATTGGCGACACATTTCAGTTGCTTTTGAATTAATGAAGACGACCACAGAATGCGGAACACAAGAATAATTTAGGTATAATAACGTCAGATATGTCATTTAGAGAACACAGTGAAGTATAGTAAACTCCAGAAAAATGGCACGATGGATTCCAAGAACATTCAGAACATGAAATATAACGCCAATGGTACTTGGTTACCTGAAGGATTTCTGGTGGTCACCTCCCCCAGTTATCAAGAATAATAGTGAACATAGTAAAATCAGAGGCAGCCATAATGAAAAGCTCTGTCCCTTAAGGTATAGTACTCGCCCCAATGACTTCATCATTCTCATATCCTGTATAGACACGAATCTATCTCTATATCTTAGCTGATGATAATAGAATTTGTTTGAGTGGCATCCATTGAGGGTAAATCTTAACGATGCGTGTTCTTTTTACACTGGAATATTACTAAAAGTACCTTTTAAGGCAGGCGAAATCGCAGTGTTGAAAATGTACAGAGAAACTTGACTGCTCTCATAAATTCAATATAGTACCTAAATTATAGAGAATGTTTGATAATTCTGGGGGAATTGATCCCAAATCTGAAAACCCAAATCATTCCTTACGAAAACAAGAGGCTCAGCAGATGGCGCAAAATATATTAAATGAAAATCAGGGGTGCAATAAATACACTAGAGATAACTCAGTGTAAAGGGACCACGATTTTTCAACACCCTCATTTTATACTTAACTGGAATTGCCAACAGACCCTTAGCTGTCTTCAAGAGGGAACTCGATAAATTCCTAAAGTCATTTCGTGATCAGCGTGGCTGTGATACATACGCTGAACTCCGCGCGACTAGCTCTAACAGTCTGATTAATCAGGCCATCAACAAGGAGGCTTGGTCTGGCACTGGGGCACGGAAGCGGTGACCCTTGAAACGTCTTTTAGCAACCGTCAGGTAAGTGTACATACACTTCATCTCAGTGTATAATATACATCTGGATATATACAGTGTAGTTAATGCTAAATGAGATTTATTGCATAAAAATAAGTTGGCCAAAATAATACCCAGCCTAGCTTCACTGCACATCATATCTAGTTATGCAGTGATTTCTCTCTCTCTCTCTCTCTCTCTCTCTCTCTCTCTCACACACACACACACACACACACACACACACACACACACACACACACACACACACACACACACACACAAAGGAATGAGCTTAACGACAGCCAGCACGGTTTCAGGGATGGGAAATCCTGCGTCACAAACTTACTGGAGTTCTATGACAGGGTGACGGCAGTAAGACAAGAAAGAGGGGTGGGTAGATTGCATTTTCTTGGACTGTAAGAAGGCGTTTGACACAGTTCCACACAAGAGATTAGTGCAAAAGCTGGAGGACCAAGCAGGGATAACAGGGAAGGCACTACAGTGGATCAGGGAGGAGAACAGCGAGCCATGGTACGTGGTGAGGTATCAGAGTAGGCGCCTGTAACGAGCAGGGTGCCACAGGGATCAGTCCTAGGACCGGTACTGTTTCTTGTATTTGTGAACGACATGACGGAAGGAATAAACTCCGAAGTGTCCCTGTTTGCAAATGATGTGAAGTTGATGAGAAATCAGTCGAACAAGGACCAGGCAGAACCACAGAGGGATCTGGACAGACTGCAGGACTGGTTCCGCATCTGGCCCATGGAGTTCAACCCCACCAAGTGCAAAGTCATGAAGATTGGGGAAGGGTAAAGACGACCACAGACGGAGTACAGTTAAGGGGGCCAGAGACTACAAACCTCACTGAAGGAAAAGGATCTTGGGGTAAGTATAACACTGGGCACATCTCCTGAGGCGCACATCAACCAAATAACTGCGGCAGCATACGGGCGATTGGCAAACCCGAGAACACCATTCCGACATCTTAATAAGGAGACATTCAGGACCATGTACACTGTGTACATTAGGCCTGTACTGGAGTATGCAGCGCCAGATTGGAACCCTCACCTAACCAAGCATGTAAGGATACTAGAGAAAGTGCAAAGTTTTGTAACAAGACTAGTCTCGAAGCTAATGGGTATGTCCTACGAGGAAAGGTTAAGGGAAATCACCCTGACGACACTGGAAGACAGGAGAGATAGGGGGGATATGACAACGACATATAAAATACTGAGAGGGATCGACAAGGTGGACAGAGACAGGATGTTCCAGAAATGGGGCACAGCAACAAAGGGTCACAGTTGGAAGTTGGAGACTCAGATGAACCACAGGGATGTCAGGAAGTATTTCTTTAGTCACAGAGTTGTCAGGAATGGAATAGTCTGGGAAGTGATGTAGTGGAGGCAGGATCTATACATAGCTTTAAGGAGAGGTATGATAAAGCTCACGGAGCAGGTTGAGTGGCTGATTAGCGGCCAGTGAAGAGGCGGGGCCAGGAGCTGAGATTCGACCCCTACAACCACAACGAGGTGAGTGCACACAATGTGTGTGCGTGTAATATAATATATAATATTTTAATTTCTACAAGTACATACACATGGTATACAGACTTAGCTGACATCCATGACATACTGCTATATAGAAAGCCGCTTGTTATGCACAGCACTTGGGGCAAATTAGGTCAGTTTTGTCCCAGGATACAACCCACACCAGGTACCCATATTACTGATGGGAACATAGACAACCTGTGTAAAGAAACGCCCAATGTTTCTATCCTCGCTGGGAATCAAACCCGGACCCTCGCCATGTACTCACCTAGTTGAGGTTGCAGGGGTCGATTCCAAGCTCCTGGCCCCGCCTCTTCACTGGTCGCTACTAGGTCACTCTCCCTGAACCGTGAGCTTTATCATACCTCTGCTTAAAGCTATGTATGGATCCTGCCTCCACTACATCGCTTCCCAAACTATTCCACTTCCTGACTACTATGTGGCTGAAGAAATACTTCCTAACATCCCTGTGATTCATCTGTGTCTTCAACTTCCAACTGTGTCCCCTTGTTGTTATGTCCCATCTCTGGAACATCCTGTCTTTGTCCACCTTGTCAATTCCTCTCAGTATTTTGTATGTCGTTATCATGTCCCCCCTATCTCTCCTGTCGTCCAGTTTCGTCAGGTTGATTTCCCTTAACCTCTCCTCGTAGGACATACCTCTTAGCTCTAGGACTAGTCTTGTTGCAAACCTTTGCACTTTCTCTAGTTTCTTTACGTGCTTGGCTAGGTGTGGGTTCCAAACTGGTGCCGCATACTCCAATATGGGCCTAACGTACATGGTGTACAGGGTCCTGAACGATTCTTTATTAAGATGTCGGAATGCTGTTATGAGGTTTACTAGGCGCCCATACGCTGCAGCAGTTATTTGGTTGATGTGCGCTTCAGATGTGCCTGGTGTTATACTCACCCCAAGATCTTTTTCCTTGAGCGAGGTTTGTAGTCTCTGGCCCCCTAGACTGTACTCCGTCTGCGGTCTTCTTTGCCCTTCCCCAATCTTCATGACTTTGCACTTGGTGGGGTTGAACTCCAGGAGCCAATTGCTGGACTAGGTCTGCAGCCTGTCCAGATCCTTTTGTAGTTCTGCCTGGTCTTCGATCGAATGAATTCTTCTCTATCAACTTCACGTCATCTGCAAACAGGGACACTTCGGAGTCTATTCCTTCCGTCATGTCGTTCACAAATACCAGAAATAGCACTGGTCCTAGGACTGACCCCTGTGGGACCCCGCTGATCACAGGTGCCTACTCTGTCACCTCGCCACGTACCATGACTCGCTGCTGTCTTCCTGACAAGTATTCCCTGATCCATTGTAGTGCCTTCCCTGTTATCCCTGCTTGGTCCTCCAGTTTTTGCACTAATCTCTTGTGTGGAACTGTGTCAAACGCCTTTTTGCAGCCCAAGAAAATGCAATCCACCCACCCCTCTCTCTCTTGTCTTACTGCTGTCCCCATGTCATAGAACTCCAGTAGGTTTGTGACACGAGATTTCCCATCACTGAAACCATGTTGGCTCCTGTTGAGGGTGCTGTTGTGGGTGCGTGAGGGTTCATAGGCTCGCTCGTGTGCGGGTGCCTTCGTGTGAATGGGTGTGGGCGGTCACCTATGTGTGGTTGCAAGGGTCGAGTCGTAACTCAGCCCCGCCGTTTGCCAATTTTACTTCCTCTGTATCATGGTCCCTATCTTACCTACTCGAAAAACTATTTATGGAGCCTGTGTGCACCATCGAGGTTATCTGCCTTTAACTTCCAGCTATTCTCCTGGGTACCTTTTCTCGCCTCTCCAACAGCCTGTCCCCGCGTGTTTTTTTTTTTTCTCTTGCGTGTTTCTTCGGTAATGTAATGTCGTTAGACTCAGTTCCGCTAGCCTCCTCTTGTACCTCATACCCCCTTATCTCTAGAGCAAGCCTCGTTGCGTATGTCTGCACTCTTTCCAGTTTCTTATCATCCTTTTTCAGGTGTTGGTTTCATAATAGTGCTGTGTGTGGATGGGGGTGTTTTTGTATGTAGGCAGCTAGTAGGAAAGTAAAGTTCATAAAAGATTTAGCTTTTAAAAATTTACCTTTTAAAATGATGATGTTATCATCATTTTAAAAGTTAAATGTTGGTTTCCTAATGTCCTGTGCCATGACAGATTTCTTAGTGTATGGTAGCTTGTAAAAATATAGAAAATAATTCTAACGTTATAGAAAAACTAATCATGTACTGAACCGCGAAGTATGTTTACTGATTTAACAGCGTCCGGGTAACTACTAATAGGAAGCCTAATGGGAGTCAACTTTGGAAAACCACAACTATCATCATTAGGCGAACGTGGCTTAGTAAATTGTTCATAAACTCGCGTTTTCTTTTAGAATGATTTATACATACTGTCATATTCAGCTACAGAAGTTTGATATTTTTCAGTCACATTTGGTGCTAGCAGTTTTTGCAATCTTATTTCCTTGGAGGTGACATGATTACAACAGAAAGCCTTATCAGAAGATTAAATAGAGTGCGTATGGAAAGGTTTATTAAAATACAAGAAGACACCATGGGACATAAATGGCAGCTCAAGACACTTTCAAGCAGCATGGATGTTAAAAAGATCTTTTACAGTCTTTGGGTGGTTACTGTAACAAGTAAAATGAAGAGGTGGTGGCGACCAGTACTACATAGTAGATATGATCGGACCCTGGAGGCCAAGACTCGGTTAAATCGGTTGATAAAAATTAAAGAAGTGGGGACAAATGCGTATGGGTGCGTTCGTGTTGTGTATGAGTGTGCGCGCATGCGTTTGTGTGCATGCGCGTGGGTGCAGGGGGAGGGGGGTTGCGTTCGCGTGCCCGCCCGCCCACTTTCTCACCTAGATGTGATTGCAAGGGTTGAGTCCCATGACTCACGAAATCGTAATGACACGATTGCAAACAAACCATACCCCGGCCGGGATTGAACCCGCGGTCATAGTCTCAAAACTCCAGCCCGTCGCGTTAGCCACTAGACCAGCTAGCCAGCTATGGGTTGAGTCCCATCTCGGCCCCGCCCCTCAACTTGCCGCTTGCAAAGTTGACCCAAGCTGACCCAGGGCCGGGTTGCAAGAGTAGCGACTCTCGAAACACACCAGAGGAACATCAAAGGTAAAGATACAACTGGGTGATTATAACAACCAAACGAACACACATTCCTACTCAATTCTCATTTAAGATTGTATTTAATTCATCACTCTAAACGATACAAGCATGGTGTGTATCTCCACGGTACATCCCATTTGAAAATTTTGCAGTTCGTTGTATCCCACAATTCTGTAAGAGGCCTACAGTATGGATTTATACCAGTCGTTGTCTTAAGCAAATAATTTATAATAATTTACCTTCAGATTCATTGGAAAGATTTAAGAAATTGGTGTACGCGGTGTACAGCTGAATTTGCAAATCTCTCGTTCCTTTGATAACTAGGATGCTCGTCTCGACACAGATGGTTTTATTTTAATCATAAGTTTATAATGTGTAGTCTTCACGAACTCGAGTTGTATTTAGCAGAATAATATTTTGACGATGTTGTAACAGTTGCTATAGGTCTTTATTGGGTTATATCAATAATAAAGGTTATGGTAAACATACCTAAGATTATCTTAGGCACAAACTAGCATATAAAGCTTGCATTTATGGATATTACAGAAACACTTAAGAGTGAGGAGCATATTGCTTAATACTGCAGGCAACCCATCACACTCCAACTGTTTTTTTTTTTTCAAATAAAGAGGCATCTCACTGCATCCTTAGATGTATCACATACATCTAATATCATGAAACCGTAGCATCTTAAAGGTAACTAATCTTGACCTTGCATGACGACTATTTTAGCATTCATCTCTCACCATTTTTATATGGTTTAAATTTCAAAGCCCAGCCCTGTCTAACGTGTAACATCTTGTACTACTCATAATCAAATGTTTGCTGCCTTCACAGATACCCACACAAAAGACCACTATATATATATAGCGAAATATGGATAACAGGGTACAACTTATTTAGATGTGACAGAAAGAGCAAGCAACGAGGGAGGGTTGGCCAATATATCAGAGTCGCACACTTGCACAGAGTTTACTGAACACCACAAATCATGTAATTGAAGTTTTAGCAATAAATATTGAGAGAACCAAAACCTAGTGATTTTGGTTGTATAAGTCGCCAGATGCAACTTCCCAACAGTTCAAGGAACAGTTGAAAATTGATTAGTCTGAAAAATCTTCCATCCCCAGCCCAAAATATTTTGATGCTCAATGACAGTTTAAGACATACACAGGGGAAGAATGTAGCCAATAATGTTAGAGATAATCCCAGGAAGCAGCTCAGATGAAATTTTCTCTCTCTCCCTCTCTCTCTCTCTCTCTCTCTCTCTCTCTCTCTCTCTCTCTATATCTCTCTCTCTCTCTCTCTATCATCTACACTTCTCTCTCTCTCTCTCTCTCTCTCTCTCTCTCTCTCTCTCTCTCTCCTCCTCTCTTCTCTCTCTCTCTCTCTCTCCTCTCCTCTCTCTCTCTCTCTCTCTCTCTCTCTCTCTCTCTCTCTCTCTCGCACGCACGCACGCACGAGCTGCTGAATCTAATAAATTCGTCTTAAACCAGAAAACAGTGGAGCCAACAATTCTGGAAAACACAGTTGACTTTATTTTCACGAATAATGATGACCTGGTACGAAATATAACAGTATCAAAGTTAATTCAGATCACAACCTAATCGAAGTTCAGACTTGTTTGTACAGGGGTCCTGACTAGCAAAATACATATAGTCAAAAATACCTTCATCACAGTCAACAAGAACCTCAACTGGGATAAAAAAAAGTCCTTAATGAAACATGCTGGGAAAGTTATCTTAACACTGATCTGAACCAGTGTCTTTGAAAGGATCAGCTACTTGGCAGTTGAAGTATGCTTAAGGCGCATTTCCCTAAGAAAAAAAGGAGAGTATGTAATCTGGAAAGAGAGCGATGCACCCTCTACAGGTGAAGGTGAAAAATCACTGAGTTTCTCAAGGGGGCTCGACTATCTGAGTAGAAAAGTAGAAAAAATTGAACTTAAATGAACGAACCTGGGCCCCAAGTCCAGACTTGTAGAATTCCGTGTTCGTCAAGAACCATAGGAAATCCCTTTCGTGTTCCCTAAGTATGCTATGGAGAGGGAGCCTGGACACGGGGGTCACCCTATAGTCGTTAAAAACAACGGAAGTAGCCCCACTTCATAAAGGTGGCAGCACAGCAGTAGCAAATAATTATAGACCGACAGCGCTAACGTCCAACATTATAAAAAAAAATCTTTGAAATGCATCTAAGAAGCATGATTGCCAGCCACTTGGATTACCAACATTTGCACAACCCAGGGCAACATGGGTTTAGAGCAGGTCGGTCCTGCCTTTTGCAGCCACTAGACCACTATGACATGGTCTTGGATGAACTGAAGGACAAACACTGCGGATGTAGTATACACAAACTTTTCAAAAGCCTTCAGTAAGTGCAGTTGTGGTGTATTAGAGCACAAAATGTGTGCTAAAGGAGTAACTGGAAAAGTGGGCAGATGTAGCCTCAACTTTCTAACAAACAGAACTCAGAAGAGTAATGGTAAACAATTAAGTTGGAGGCTCACAATGAAAAGTTCTGTTCCACAAGGTACAGTACTTTCCCCCATCCTTTTCCTCATTTTCATATCAGACACAGAGATGTTAACCATAGCACCGTGTGTTCCTTTGCAAACGATACTAGAATCTTCACGAATATCATCCATTGACACGGTAAATCTCCAGGCGGATACAAGCCAAGTTTTCCAGTGGTCCGCAAAATTATAATAAATTTCAGTTACCCCATTAGGGAAAACTTGAGGAAATAATAGCTAGAATGGAATATTCAACAAATTCTAACAGAATAGAACGAAAATCTAATGTGAAAGACTTGGGAGTGATAATGTTAGAGGATATCATCTTTAAGGATCACAACAGTGTCAGCATCACATCTGCGATGAAAATGATAGGATGGATAATGAGAACTTATAAAATAAGGGATTTCGTGCCACTGGTGATCCTCTTTAGGTAACTTGTTCACTCTATACTGGAATACTAATTTACACTAACAGCCACATTCAAGGCAGGTGAAATTGTAGATCTAGAGAATATACAGAGTACCTTCATTGCACTTATTAGTTCAGTCAGGAAACTTTAATTACTGAGAACGTTTGAAATTCCTTGACCTGTACTCCCTGGAATGTATGTGAGAAAAATTTATCGTAAGTTACACCTAGAAAATCCTAGAGGGACTGGTCCCAAATCTAACGCAATTCACTCCCTACGAAAGCAAAAGACTCGGCAGACGGTTCAACATACCCCCAATGAAAAGCAGGGGTGCCATGAGTACACTAAGGAAAAAAACTAAGTATCTGGGGCCCAAGACTGTTCAACAGCCTCCCATCATACATGAGGGGAATTATCAATAGATCGCTGACTGTCCTCAAGAGGGAACAGGACAGATACCTAGAGTCAGTGACCGATCAGCCGGGCTTTGGTTCGTACGCCGAATTGCGTGTTGCCTGCAGTAACAGCCAGGTTGATCAGGCTTTGATCCACTGGGAGGCCTAGTCTAGGACCGGGCCGCGGGGGCGTTGACCCTCAAAATAATCTATAGGTAAACTCCACCCCTAGGATTGAAATCATAAAAGTCATATGCAGTATAATGTGATCCTTTATTGACAACGTTTCGCCCACACACTGGGCTTTATCGAGTCACAAACAGATCTACCTGGGTGGAAGTCGTCTAACACCCAAGTACCTATTTATAAACTGTTAGATAAATACGAGCAGTAGGTAAGGAGACTTGGCTATACAGCTAGCCAAACATGTGAATCGAGCGCTACATATTTCCCTGCACAGTGTATATGAGTCAGCAGTGAGCAGGGTTCACATATCATCTGGCTGACCTTCACCCCACCAGACATCGATGACGACGTCAGGCCTGCACCACCCGTCTGTTGGCCTCAGTGAAGGACGCCTCCAGCTCTACATAACGTGAAAGGCAAGCAGGAAAGGTCGCACAATATGCAGTATTGTTTTGTAATTAAAAAATAAACAACTGTTTTACTTTTAACGCTCGTGTAATTATTTTCCATTTGTTGGTTGACATTAAATTCATCGAACAAGAAATTATCCAAAAATAAACTTCAAAGGTTTTCGGGTGTATACACAATTTGAATATTTTATCTTAGTAAATTGCATGGCTAATAAAATTTTTACTTTTAATATTTTCACATAAGCCTTTTGAGCTTGAACTAGGTCGTCACATTGTTTTAGACAACAAGAGTAGTCTAAAATGTTTACTATTGTTTTATGACCTACACGAGTTTAGAACTTCTTTTTAATATGCTGATCTTTTTGTAGCAGTTGTATTTCACTCTGCTGACAGGGGATGCAAAACTACTAATTTTGAAATGGTTTCTCATAGTTACCTTGATATTTCGTGCTTGAAGCTTAAATAAGTTAGAGCGGTTTCTTCTGATTAGGCGTTCTCATCTCAGACAGGATGTTAGTATAAGAAATATTGCTTTTATATGTCAGAGCTGGTTAATGCTGTAACATGCCTCACCTTGAATAACACTCGAGTTGCGAGTTGCACCTCTCTTGACATCTTTAGCTACATTCCTCTCGTTTAATTTTGTAAATTCTATAAGATACAATACCAGTTAATTTCTTAACCCATTATATTTTAACTACTAAATAATTTCTCCCTATTTTTCGTAACTACTTTATATATAGCTGATTGCTAATATTTTATTGCGCAATGTTGGCTGTTTTTTTTTTGAGTAATATATTGGTGCACAGCAACCATCCAGGGAGGTAAACTGTCAATTCATGCGAGTGTAGAACATAAACTGGAAAGAATTCGTCTTTTTTTCAGTCTTATGAACAAATAAACATCTCCCATCCAGCATACGCATATTTTTGTTTCTTATTCATAATATTTTGTTCCCCATTTAGAAGGTCTGGTCTAAGACCAGGCCGTGGGGACGATGATTCCCGAAACAAGATACGAGCATAGATATCAAGCAAATGTAGTACACTAAAAGATGGACTGTTGTTTATTGTCACTGTCTAACCAGAAAATGGTAAAGTGCCGACACTGTTTTAGGCATTAATTTATTTCTTGTATATGTGTAGGCCTGCGTACGTGAGAGCGTGTATATTATTCTGTAAATGCTTTATTCAAGTCTATTCGTCATCAGATTCTGTAGTAGTATGCATTGCTCCGTTTACCCTTGTAATCGTTTTTAATATTTTAAAGTACCTTACCTTTGATATGCCTTTGATGAGTTGCGAGAATTTTTCTACTCCCAGAGTCTGGCCTTAGACCAGGCTCGTTTCGGGCTTGCCTGATCAACCAGACTGTTGCTGCTGGTGACCCGGTGACCCACATATCCATCACAGTAGAAGTGACTTACGACATTGTATATAATGCTAAAGTTATGTCACTACCTGCCAAATGCCTACCCCTCCCCTGCCATATTTTCTCTTTATCGTCCAAATTATAATCGACATAATTGCCAGTATAAACAGATGGGATATGAGCTATAATACTTTAAAACTTTAATATTTTTTTTTAGGATTCAATCCAGCTTATGGAAGGATGCAAGTTGTACTTGAAGTTAATGCAGGAAATCATTGCATTATCAACTATTTTGCTCGATAGTGTATTTTGTAAAACTAGCAACTGCTCTAACTTTGCAAACTGTCATGTGTCTGTTTATATCTGATTAGGGTTTCAGGATCATTGCTCCCGCGGCCCGATCTCAGACCACGCCAAGTAAATTGTAATGGAATTTTACAGGAAAAAGAAGAAACAGGCAGTAAGTAATGATACGTGTATTGTAGGAGTTTGTAAGATATACGTACTTGTTATCTTAACTGTTGGTGAAAAAAAAACGATAATGCCAGTATAAAACGTTTAAAATGTTTCCGTTTCACGCACGCTTAGCAGGACGGTAGCTCCTCCTTGGATGGTTGCTCTCTACCAATACATTACACTGGTCAACAACCAAAATGCTTCCGAGACCAGAGTAGCAATTTCCAACTAGGTAAGATAATGAATATCATGGCTAAAATTGTTTGTTAGCTTTCCTTTTCAATATACTGTACATCTCCGTGTCACAACAGGTTCCAACAGGCTTGCGGCAGTATGTTTCTTACCACACTCAGTCTCACTGACCTTCATTATTGTTCCAGCAGTCATAGAAGGTGGTTGTGATGTGCAAGCTCATATTTTGAGGTAAAAGGTACGTGATTTTCTTAGCCAAATACCTTTTAAACTTAATATAAATATTCACTGAGCAAGATCTTGATATGCATGTGAGGCATATTATATTAATTTTATTTTCCTGCTGAATGATATAAATACTTATGCTTAATATCATGCTCTGTATTATAATGATAAATTAATGAATAAATTTTCTGTTTCTCTTCTAATTGTTTGTTTTCTTCTTTCAGATGCCTCGTACTTGTGTGACTAGTACAGACAACCTTTGCTACATTTGTGGTGATGTAACCCTTGCAACACAGAAGCGCCATATAACTGATATGATTAGAAAGGCATATCACCTATATTTTGGATGCAAGATTGGTGATCAGGATAAGAACTGGGCTCCACACATAAGCTGCAACAGTTGTGCTACTAACCTTCAGTTTCTCGTCAGGGATTCAAGTATTTACATCAAAATTCCCCTTACTGAGGGACACTAAGATAAGAGAGGGAGTCTTCAATGGTCCTTAGATTCGAGAGCTTCTTAAAGTTGGTGACTTTGAATCAGACCTTCATGGGGAGGAGAAAGCTGCTTGGGAAGCATTCAAGTTAGTGGCGAAGGGATTTCTCGGAAACAGAGGGGAAGGTAACTATGAAGAATTGGTGGAAAACCTCATCAAGGCTCACAAGAACATGAGATGTAACATGTCACTTAAAGTCCACTTTTTGGACTCGCATTTAGACTTTTTTCTAGCGAACTGTGGGGAAGTTAGTGATGAACATTGCGAAAGGTTTCACCAAGATATTTCAACCATGGAAAAATGGTACCAGGCCAAATGGGGCACAAGAATGCTTGCAGACTATTGCTGGACATTATCAAGAGATGATTCTTCAGCCCACTATAAGCGTCATGCAAAAAGGCAGAGAGTAAGTACGGATTAGAGTTTAAACCACACTGACACATATTGTACGTTATAATAAAATAATCAAATATTACATGTATCATATCTTTAAACCTATAGCCAGTAAGCATTTTTCAAGGTGATATTTGGATTCAGAACATGAAAATACATAAGAATTAATCTCATTAAGAAGCATACAACTTTTCAAAAATTGTTGACCAGTGTTACCAGATCAGGGTAGCCGTAAAATGCGTTACTTCAAACTTTTGATAAAAAATAAACATGTTTCGATCATAAACATAATTGGGGTTATATATATTTTTAAATACAAATATTCTTTTAAATTATGGCAAGTAGACATACACAAGCATTAAATGTTAAAAAAGGGTCTTAAAAAATTAGAGCAGTAAATTATATAAGTGCTATAGCACACTTATTTTCTTTCTCGACTAATTACAAGAAATCACTAAGAAGACTGGTATCAAATTGCATTTTTTTTATCCAGGTTCTTTTATAAACGTTGAAATTGCATCATTATCCTTTTTCCCACGTCCGCCTTCTGATGATGGGGGGTATCCTTATCCTCAGTATCGAGTGTGTGGCGTGACACTGCGGCTTCATATTTATTAAAAAAAGTATTGAATAATTGGGTTCTACTTATTATTATAAATAATGGCAATATCTCGGCAAATGTAGTTTGTCGAAATGAAGTGTTCATTGCCTAGAATATTCAACAATGTGTTGTACTAAATTAGCTAAAGCCGATTTCTCAACTGACGTTATTTAGGTTAAGTTAATATTAATTAGCTACATATAACCAATTGTAAAAGTAACATAAACGCAGTAGTACACAATGGGAAGGTTTCTTTTTTATGGGTGAACAGGAAATGAGGAAACATCTAGAGAACTGACGAAGCATGAGAAAATAACATTTGAATTTCAGTGTCCTAAATAAACGTAGGTGTCTCGTTTTGGCTGAAGACTGGTGGTAAATAAATGTAAACGTGATTATTTGAGTGTGTTTGAGTCCTCTCGGTGAATGCACTTAAGCGCTATGAGGATAGTATGCGTAGTATAATATCGATGTTTGTTAAGGCGGTTCCAGAGCCAGCAGTTACTTTTTGCTGAACAGTCACCTTACAAATTTAATATTATTATAATCATAAGTAAGCGCTAAACCCATAAGGGTTATACAGCGCTGCTCCAAGTTTTATAATTATGAGATCAGTAATTTATTTTATACACATTACAGTTATACGTCGCTACAGGAACAGAGCTATGCTCGTGGTGTGTCATTATTTGTCATATAATGTTTAAGTCTCTTGTAGCACATACTACCTCCTACATCCCAGTCTAGTATTCTGCCCTACCATTTGTAATGTATACTAGCAGCACTGTTATCATCGATTTACGGTTATGGCCTCTTGTTCTGCCTGTTGATCCTGTTATTTTGCGTCATTTTATATTAAACGGTTATCATGTCTCATTTTATTGTGTTAAACAGAAGGACATTTTCATTTTTTCATAACTTGCTTTCCAGTTGTGGGAGTCATTGCATGTCAACACTTAAAACAACACAAACTATTTTGTAATATGTCTGGACACTTTACACACATTACCACATTCTTCTTAATGTAGTCTGTTTTTTGCTTTCTTCCATATCTGAGGTGTTTATAAAGATTGTTTTATCCTTTGTCAGTCACTATTTGCTTAACTTATTCTTGTAAGGATTTATAATAATTTATATTTATTATTTTGTATGGGATTCTTTGCATTATTTTGAAACCATTTCTGTAGTGTTTTTTTTACCACGTCTGCCAAGTCATGCGAATGAAACGAAATCCTGTTAAGTGTATGGCACTCTGGAATGAGTTCTGTTATTTGTTCCACGATTGTGTAAGCTGACAGGTAAATCCTACAAACTCTTATCTACATCGAATATACACCTTTCACGAATACTTATTATATCCCTCTATTATTTACTTCTTGAAACTAATATCAAATTCTGTCATATTATTTATATCAGCAGGGCGGATATTGATACTTCGTCATGTTATCCCCGGAGCACAGACGAGGAAGATGTATTTTTAATTTACATATGGAAAATACTGGAGGGATAGGTTCCAAATCTATATGCTAAAATAACCCCTTACGAGAGCATCAGACATGGTAGACTGCACAAATACCCCGATGTAAAGCAGGGGCAATATACAGAGAAAACTTGATAAGGGTAAGGGGGCTCAAAATTTTTCAGCACCCTCCTTACATATGTATAAGAGTAATTGCCGTTTTTGTTTCCGGTCTTATTGTTTTTGTCGTTTCTTATTTTCTATTCTTTGTTTTTTGTTGCTGTTGTACTAGGGTAATCATGATAAAGCACCAGATATATATATTAGTCATACAGCACCTGGAAAATGAGAGGCAATCAGGTTTAATCCATTGAAGGAGAGGATACCTCCAAATCTTTGGCTTAAGATTTCTTCACCAGCATCAAGGCATCCCCCCCCTCTTTGATTGGCATATATAAGGGAAATTATCAAAAGACTGCTGTCTGTCCTCAACAGGGAACTTGTCAAGCTGCTCCTAAAAACAACTGATCAGTTGGGCTGTGGTGGCTATGTTCAAATGTGGGCAGTTATCACCAAACAGCCAGGCTGACCAGGTCATCAGCTAGAAGGCATGGTCCAAGACCTGGCCACGATGACGACGACCTTTCACCCCGGAATCATCTACAGATTGATAGTCTGTCTACACTACAGGTTGACATTTTCCCAGCAAGAACATTTGCAGAGAGTTTGCATATATGGGGAGAAATCAGAATGGGGGCACGTCACAAGCGGTGTTCCTCAGGGGTCAGTGTTGGGCCCGTTGTTGTTCACAATTTACATAAACGACGTGGATGAGGGAATAATTAGCGACATAAGCCAATTTGCTGATGACACCAAAATAGGCCGTCCAATTTATTCTAATGAGGACACTAGAGCACTCCAGGATGATTTGAATAGACATGCAATGGTCTGAGAAGTGGCAGATGCAGTTTAATATAGACAAATGCAAAGTTGTAAATGTTGGACAAGAAAATAACCATGCGACATATAAACTAAATAATGTAGATCTTAATACTACTGATTGCGAAAAGGATTTAGGAATTCTGGTTAGCAGTAATCTAAAACCAAGACAACAGTGCATTAGTGTTCGCAATAAAGCTAACAGAATTCTTGGCTTCATATCTAGAAGTATAAGTAATAGAAGTCCTCAGGTTGTTCTTCAACTCTATATATCCTTGGTTAGGCTTCATTTAGACTATGCTGCTCAGTTCTGGTCACCGTATTACAGAATGGATATAAATGCTCTGGAAAACGTACAGAGGAGGATGACAAAGATGATCCCAAGTATCAGAAATCTTCCCTATGAGCATAGACTGAGGGCCCTGAATCTGCACTCTCTCGAAAGGCGTAGAATTATGGGGGATATGATCGAGGTGTATATAAATGGAAAACAGGTATAAGTAAAGGGGATGTAAATAGCGTGCTGAAAATTTCCAGCCAAGACAGGACTCGCAGCAATGGTTTCAAGTTGGAAAAATTCAGATTCAGGAAGGATGTAGGAAAGCACTGGTTTGGTAATAGAGTTGTGGATGAGTGGAACAAACTCCCGAGTAGTTATTGAGGCTAAAACGTTGTGTAGTTTTAAAAATAGGTTAGATAAACACATGAGTGGGTGAGAGTTGGACCCGAGTAGCTTGTGCTGCTGGGTCTGGTGCCGTGCTCCTTCCTTGAGTGGAGGTGACCAGACTGGGTGGGTCATTTGGCTAATCCGGGGGGGGGACATTAACCTGGTCCGCATTGGTCAGTAGGCCTGTTGCAGTGTTCCTTATTTCTTATGCTCTTAAATGCTCTCATTTTTCGTTCAAGTGGGGAAAATCTTTCCTTGCAGAGTATTATTATTATTATTATTATTATTATTATTATCATCATCATCAAAAGGAAGCACTAAACCCACCAGGGTCATACCGCTCCTTGCACAGTAACAGTTTACCTTCATAAAACCTAAAGTTTGCATAGAAGTCTTTCGTGGAATCCTCCTTAAAAACGTTTTTTTTTTTTTTAATCCAAATAAATGATATCTGCCCATCAGTGTCGTTCTTATATAATTTTATCTATCGTAGTAGCTAAGCATATTATAATAAACATGATTTTGTTGGTCTGAAACCTAACTGTTGCAATGCAAACTTTTGTTGTTCAGATATTTTGAACCACTTTCTCGTATTTTCTTCCCATTTTTACAATACTACGTGTCATTGATTGTACGACTTGTTAGGAGTGTTGATGTCAGTGCGTTTCTGAACGATGAAGTCAGGCGGGTGGACTCGTATCCACGTGGGCGTTCGTTTTCCCTGTTGCTGCTACGTCAACAGCCTTAACAGGAGCCGGGACAGTGTGGCGGGGGTGGTTTGGCAGAATGCCAGCGATCAATAGATCCTACATCCTACAGAAATTCTTGTAACTGTTTTCAGCAGAAATTTTTCTGTAGACATTGTCCCTGGCGCTGCTGAGGATCAACATGCAAACAGCAAAGCTACGGCGGCTGAGGTTCCAAGTACAGCGTCACCGCCGCGTCATAGTTGTGACGTCACTAGTGACAGAGTGGTGACATCAGCGACGCGTGCGTCTCTGGCGCATCAGTGTTATGAATATTGCCGAGTTCACAATTTTTAATGCTAGTCTGAAGACTCGACGGAGTTAGAAGATTTATAGTTTACAGTGTATAACAACAATTGAAGCTTGTGATAGGCATAGTAGTATTTTTTGCGGTTTTATTTCTTATAGCTGCTATATTTTTTTTTTTAGTATGAAAATTCTGTACTATTAAATGGGTTGTGCAGTGAAACGGTTATATTTTGGGTCTATGAACAACAACAAAAAAAAGCATTTTATGGAAAAAAAATGAACCCTCGCCTAATCTAGTATTTAACTCACAATCAAGATTTGATTACCTTGGGTTAGATTTTTTGGGGGCATTGCCCAAATTTACTTCCCATAGGCATAAAAATATTTTTTTGTTGTTTACAACCCGCTTTAATGTTGGAATATATATATAATCAATATTTTCCCAGCAGATAAAGCAAATATTGACCATTTAAAAAATACATATATATGTCGCTCTGAATAGGTAAAACTGGTCAATTAGCAAGAACTCATTTAAAATTAAGTTTTCTAAAATTATCTCTTATACGTTTAAAGATATATTTTTTTTCATTTATGTTAATGTAAAAATTAATTTTGTACCAAAAGAAACTTAAAAACTTACCTAACCTTATTATCACAACCGCAATTTAATTTAGCCTAATCCAACTAAATATATTTTAGATAAGTTTACAATAAATAATCAAACACAATGAAATATATTTTTTTTGTTAGGTTCAGAAGGATTTTTGCGAAATTATTGCATACATAAATTTTTGCTTAACTTATTCAGCAAGAAGAGCGTTGCTATTTAAACCAAAATTGCAAGTTTTACCTATTCGGCCCGACATATATATGCAGACAATCGCAGACAGGCGATCTTAATAACTATGCAAGACAAGCCACGGGAGGTGGAAATCAAAGATTTCCACCTCCCTTTGCTTGTCTTGCATTATATATATATATATTACATACATTCACATTCTTGCACAACGAGTGTTAATCATAAATTTGAACATGTCTGGTTATTTTCGGTCACCTCATTGCCAGACGTATCACTGTACTTATTTTAAATTTGGTAATCTGAAGTTTATTCTTATAGGATAACCCAGTTGAAAATAAATTACCTGCAGTATACCTAGAGAGGGTTTCGGGAGTCAGCGCCCCCGCGGCCCGGTCTGAGACCAGGTGTTGGGAACTTCACAAGAAAAGTAATATAGTATAATAAACTGTATAGACTCCTGTAAGTGATCGCTTCATAGTTGTCAGTGGATTTTGATCCTAGGAGCGAGCTATCCTCGATATGGTGACCCACCCAAGAATTTTAAAGTTGAAAGCGTCTTTCTCCACAAGGCTGTCCATGTCAAATGTTGAAATGAAAGAATACATGCACAAAATTAGACATCTGACAATATTTAGAAGTAGGAATCATTTGCACATATTCCGATATGTAATAATAATGTGCTAATTGTAGGGATCTGTAAATGTGTTGACTAGTAACGATTATTGTCTTAGCGCATTCTTTTTTTTAAATGCGACATTCACTTATAGAAGGTACCAGGCAGGTTGTAATAGCTATGTAGGTTTGCGGACCGCTGACAGCAACCCGGTTGATCAGACAATCAACAATGAAGTTTGTCCCCGCCGAGCTTCCAGAGTAGAACCACTTTTGAAACCTGTAACCTGGTTACAGACGAGAGCTGAAGGCTTTACAGATGCCTTGCTCTCCATCACTTTAGGGTCACGGAAAAATTATCCGGAGTTTTTAAAATTTACCGTAAATAAAAGCCCAAGCCTGAAAATATATTGATGCCTCTGACCTACTTTTTAGTTATAACATGAGTTGAAGGTCTGGGGTGGTGGCGCATAAGGCTGACCGCGTAGCGATGTAGTCAATCATCTTAGATTACTTTTATCCCTCTTCCCTTGAATGTGACACGCATAAAAGCTAAAAGTGCATGAAAGCGTAATTGTGTACATAAATAGTTTGCATTATGATTTTCTTCTCAGTAAGGTCCATGACTTGGAGCACTACACGGTATTCAGTTTTTACTTTGCATGCCCTCCTCGGTACCTAATTGCTGCTTGTCTGTCATGAGCTGTAGGTGTGTGGAGGGTAAGGTGGGTATTGTGGGAAAGAGGGTTTGCACCGCCAGTTGTCCTGCTTCGCTAACACTCCACTCTGACTCTTGTGTCACTACAACTCCCTTGTTATTGCCACCTCCTCCGCTATTGCACTACTGCCACCATCACCACCGCCACCACCATCGCCAATGCCACCACCACCAACGCCGCTACGACCACCACCGCCGCTACCACCACCACCGCCGCTACCACCACCACCGCCACCGCCGCCGCCGCCGCCGCCACCGCCGCCGCTACCACCACCACCACCACCACCACCGCCACCGCCACCTCGTCGTCGTCGTCCTCCTGGCACCCCCCCCTCTCGTGTGTGTGTGTACTCACTTATTTGTGGTTGCAGGGGTCGAGACTCAGCTCCTGGCCCCCGCCTTTTCACTGACCGCTACTGGGCCCTCTCTCTCCCTGCTTTATGAGCTTTATCGTACCTCGTCTTAAAACTATGTATGGTTCCTGCCTCCACTACATCACTTGCCAGACTATTCCACTTCCTGACAACTCTATGGCTGAAGAAATACTTCCTAACATCCCTTTGACTCATCTGAGTCTTCAATTTCCAATTGTGACCCCTTGTTTCTGTGTCCCATCTCTGGAACATCCTCTCTCTCCACCTTATCTATTCCTCGCAGTATTTAGTGTGTTGTTATCATGTCTCCCCTAACCTTCCTGTCCTCCAGTGTCGTCAGGCCGATTTCCTTTAACCTTTCTGGAACTAGTCTTGTTGCAAACCTTTGCACTTTCTCTAATTTCTTGATGTGCTTGACCAGGTGTGGGTTCCAAACTGGTGCTGCATACTCCAGTATGAGCCTGACGTACACGGTGTACAGAATCTTGAACGATTCCTTACTGAGGTATCGGAATGCTATTCTCAGGTTTGCCAGGCGCCCATATGCTGCAGCAGTTATCTGGTTAATGTGTGCTTCCGGAGACGTGCTCGGTATTATACGCACCCCTAGATCTTTCTCCTTGAGTGAGGTTTGCAGTCTTTGGCCACCTAGTCTATACTCTGTCTGCGGTCTTCTTTCCCCTTCCCCGATCTTCATGACTTTGCATTTGGCGGGGTTAAATTCTAGGAGCCAGTTGCGGGACCACGCGTCCAGCCTGTCCAGGTCTCTTTGTAGTCCTGCCTGATCCTCATATGATTGAATTCTTCTCATTAACTTCACATTATCTGCAAACAGGGACACTTCTGAGTCTATTCCTTCCGTCATGTCAGTCACATATACCAAAAATAGCACTCATGCTAGGACTGACTCCTGTGGAACCCCGCTCGTCACAGGCGCCCACTGTGATACCTCATCACGTACCATGACTCGCTGTTGCCTCCATGTCAGGTATTCTCTGATCCATTGCAGTGCCCTTCCTGTTATACGTGCCTGATCCTCTAGCTTCTGGACTAATCTCTTGTGAGGAACTGTGTCGAAGGCCTTCTTGCAGCCCAAGAAAATGCAATCAATCCACCCCTCTCTCTCGTGTCTTACGTCTGTTACCGTGTCACAAAACTCCAGTAGGTTTGTGACACAGGATTTGCCTCCCATGAATCCGTGCTGACTGTTGTTTATAATCTTGTTCCGTTCCAGGTGCTCCACCAGTCCTTATAATCTCCATGACTTTGCATACTATACACGTCAGTGACACTGATCTATAGTTTGGTGCCTCGTTTCTGTCTCCTTTCTTAAAGATGGGGACTACATTTGCCGTCTTCCATACCTAGGTAGTTGCCCAGTTTCAAGGGATGTTTTGAAAATTGTCGTTAGTGGCACACACAGTCTCTGCACCCCCCTCTATGGACCCACGGAGAGATGTCCGGTCCCACCGCCTTTGAGGTGTCAAGCACACACAGCAGCTTCTTCACCTCCTCGGTTGTATGCATTTCGTCCAACACTTGTTTGTGTACCCCTCTGTTTTGTCTTCCCAGTGTCCTTCCTGTCTCCACTGTAAATACTTCTTAAATCTCGTGTTGAGCTCCTCACAGAGTTGTTGGTAGTTTCTCGTGAGCTCCCCACCTTTCCTCAGCCTGATTACCTTGTCCTTGACTGTTGTATTCCTCTTGATGTGGGTATAAAACAGTTTAGGGTCAGACTTGACTTTCGATGCTATGTTTTCGCACTGTCGCTGGGCCTCCTTCATCTGTGCATACTCGTTTCTGTGTGTTTATATGTCGTGCCGAATAGGTAAAACTGGTTAATTAGCAAGAACTCGCTTAAAATTAAGTCATTTCTAAAAATATTCTTTTATACGTTTAAAGATAAATTTTTTCATCTATGTTAATGTAAAAAAATAATTTTGTACCAAAAGAACCTTAGAAAACTTATCTAACCTTATTATAACAAGCTCAGTTTAATTTAGCCTAGTCCAACTAAATATATTTTAGATAAGTTACAATAAACAAACAATGAAATATATTTTTTTCGTTACGTTCAGAATAAATTTTGCGAAATTATTGCATATACAAATTTTCGCTTGCCTTATACAGCAAGAAGAGCGTTGCTTTTCAAGCCAAAATCGCAAGTTTTATTTATTCGGCACGGCATATTATTTATATATATATATATATATATATATATATATATATATATATATATATATATATATATATATATATATATATATATATATATATATATATATATATATATATATATATATATATATATATATATATATATATATGTCGTGCCGAATATGTAAAACTGGTCAATTAGCAATAACTCATTTAAAATTAAGTCCTTTCTAAAAATTTTCTCTTATACGTTTAGATATATTTTTTTTATTAATGTTGATGTAAAAATTTATAATTTTGCACCAAAAGAATCTTAGAAAACTTACCTAACCTTATTATAACAAGCCCAATTTATTTTAGCCTAACCCAACTAAATATATTTTAGATTTGTTTACAGCAATTTAATACTAAACAAACACAGTGAAATATATTTTTTTCGTTAGGTTCAGAATGATTTTGGCGAAATTATTGCATACACAAATTTTCGCTTGTCTTGTATGGCAAGATGAGCGTTGCTATTTAAGCCAAGATCGCAAGTTCTGCCTATTCGGCACGACATATATATATATATATATATATATATATATATATATATATATATATATATATATATATATATATATATATATATATATATATATATATATATATATATATAGTATGATGCCCAAGTCGCATCGAAACGTCGTCTTAAGGTTTTCTCCTATGTGCGGGTTATTTGTGCTTTGTTTCAGTAACGTTAGTGTGCCTTTTTATTCTTATATCTTTTTTTTTAGTGAATAAGGATCCGTTAAGAGTTATGATGTTCTGGTACATGGTAAACAGGGCTAGCTGACATCAGTGACATACTTCTATATATTTAGCCCCTTGTTATGCAGAACATTTCAGGGAAATTATGTCAGTTTTGCCCCAGAATGCGACCCACACCAGTCGACTAACTCCCAGGTACCCATTTTACGGATGGGTGAACAGGGACAGCAGGTGTCTTATGGAAACACGTCCCTAATGTTTTCCAGCCGTACCGGAGGAGATTTGAACTTCGGACCTCAGTGTGTGAGCTGAGTGCGTTAGCGATCGAACTACGGGACACCTTACCTTACGTAGTAAGTTATCATAACATACGATATGTGTTACAATTTACATGTTATTTTTTAACGGTGATTCTACCACTGTACCATTGATTCCCCTTAAGGAATAACGCAATTGTAACAGATTGAACGGCAGGAATGGAACACTGGCCTGCTACTTTCAGGACTGGTTTTCCATTGAATCCTACGCGTTCCGTGAGCTCAGTCTAAGCCTGATTTTAAGTGATGCTCACCAAAACGGTATAAAATTATTAGTTTCACAACCAACACTAGTCTGCTACTAAATGGTATCAACTGCAGTTCTCGTAACAAAATGACCGAAACTCGTCACTAGGGACGAGCTTCGGAGAGAGCTGTTGATCTTTATTATCGAGGCCGTGGCTAATAATGTTTGACAGGTAAATTTACCCTAGCGTCAACCTGCGAGAATGGAAGCGCACGAAATTGTATTCCGGTAATAAGCTTACCAGAAACTTGTAATTGGTGTTCGGGGAAAATCAGAATGTGTATATTAGTAACTTGGATGAGTGTGCGCCTGTGCGTGGTTGTATTTGGGTGGGAGGAAAAGCGTTTGGGAATAATGGAATATGATGTAGTTTCCCCCTGTGTCATCATGAGTCAGTGGGTCTTTACAAGGGAAGCTTGGCGGGATGTGTGGGCTGGCTTCCAAATGCTGTGCTGGCTGTGACATCGCTTCTGCATTCCCATTTCAACCCCTCCTCCCCCTCTCTCCGTCCATTGCTCCATTTCCTTACCCCCGTCCGTTTCCCCCTCCTCTCTCTCTATTGCCTCCCTCTCCCCTTCATTGTCTCCTTCCCCCTTCATTGCCTCCTTCCCCCTTCATTGCCTCCTTCCCCCTTGTCCATTGCCTCCCTTTCCCCGTCCTTCACCCCCATCCCGTCCTTCCTCCCCCCACCTCACATGGGGTCTCGCCCCTCCACTCTTGCTAGTGATGTCATTGCGGGTACACTTGCCAGAAGCAATGCAGTATTGTATTCCTCTCCCATTGTTGTTGGGCTTCTCTGGATGGTATCACAACTCTGTTGAGATACAATCACACTCGTATAACAAAAAAAAAAAGCAGTACTTCACATGTCCTAGGTTACAATATATAAGTTTACTATATTAAGCAATTGTAAAATTATAAAATTATGCTCGAGGCCTAAATAACACTTGAGATCGGTAGTCATGCGCAGAGAAGAAACCTAAATAACACTTGAGATCGGTTGTCATGCGCAGAGAAGAAACCTAAATAACACTTGAGATCGGTAGTCATGCGCAGAGAAGAAACCTAAATAACACTTGAGATCGGTAGTCATGCGCAGAGAAGAAACCTAAATAACACTTGAGATCGGTAGTCATGCGCAGAGAAGAAACCTAAATAACACTTGAGATCGGTAGTCATGCGCAGAGAAGAAACCTAAATAACACTTGATATCGGTAGTCATGCGCAGAGAAGAAACTTAAATAACACTTGAGATCGGTAGTCATGTGTACAGGGGAAACCTAAATAACACTTGAGATCGGTAGTCATGTGCACAGGGGAAACCTAAATAAGAGCAGAAAAATGAATGACGGCAGAAGTTAAGAACTTTGTTTCCTACAGACGTTTGTACTGGCATAAACAGCGCCTCAACACATACGTGAAGAACGTGTAGTTTTAATGGTGGTGTATTTGCAGTGTCGCCCCACAGCCCGAAATGCACTTCATGCTAGTGGCTTTCTTTTGTGCCTAACAATATTTTATTATATGTAAACCACATTATCTGTATATTGCATAAAATAAATTGAGAATATGAATTTGAATTTTGAATATCAGCCAGCTGAGGCTTCTTATGTACTTTCCCCTTTTATCACAACTCGTATTTTTTTTTTTTAGCACTGGAGTCCAATTTGGATCATGTATATTTCTTTCAAAATATACATGGAAGTTACAATGGATGGATTTCTAGTTTAATTACAGTTTGGGTACAATTATTATAACACACGATCTTGTAAGTTTAAAAATAAAATCACTTATACGAAGTATTTCGGGCAAACTTATTGTAAATCTTACAAGTTATTTAATTATATGGTCCGTCTCGGCCTGATTCAGTTTTTTTTTTTTTTAGGTCTGGACACCACACATCAGCTGCATATTCCAGCTTTGAAATAATTTGGAAAGTGAGCATATGTATATTTAACTTCTAAACAAATAGAACCCAGAGAGTAATAGTAAACAGAATAAAGTCAGAGGCTACTCTGTTCCTCAAGGTACAGCACTCGGCCCACTTCTGATTTTCATACATTTGCCATAGACAAGGATTTAGAATATAACTCCGTATTATTTTTATTGATAATACTAGAATGTATGTGATTAACATCTATCGAGGGCACAGTGAATCCTCAAGCAGCTGTAAACCCAGTCTTTCAGTGGGCCTCAACAATGTGATGTACACTAAGGACGAATTTTAGTTGCTCCGCTATGAAAGAATGGAGGAATTGAAGAATGAAACAGAGTACAAGACACACTAATCGTTTAATTGAATGAAAGTTCAGTGTGAGAACCCTTTGAGTGAGTGTCATAGGATCTGACATTCAAGATGGCTAACTAGAACATCTGAAATGAGACACCGAGCGAATGGTGATATTCTTCCACGCTTTTCTGTCCAGGCTAGAATACTACTATATACTAACAGCCCTCTTCAAGGCAGGAGAGATCAGAGCTGGAAAACGTAGAGAGAACATTCATTACTTGTATAACATCAGTCAGGCATTTGTACTACTGGGAATGTTTGAAGTCCACTGACTCCTTGGGACGTAGCTAGAAAGATGCACCATAATTAACACCTGGTAAATCCTGGAGGGACTGGTCCCAAAGCAACACCCTGCATAAGTGGAATTTCCAACAAACCTCTGATTGTTTTAAAGAGGGTACTTGACAAGTACAAGTCGTTTGTGTTGACTAGTTAATAGTCCAACTCGGACCGAAACGTCGTCATAAATTTCCACTGTGTGGGGGTTACTTGTGCATTGAACAGCTTAATCTATCAGGCTAGCAACCTAGAGGCCTTTTCTGTGACCGGATCGCGGGGGCGTTCACCCCCCAAAATAGACGTAGGGTGAACGCAAGGTAGATGGATGAAATCATAAGAAAACGCAATATGTTTTAAGGCGAATTGACTGAGGTTAACCAGGAAATGTTCAGATCGTGGTACAAGAACAAGCTGCAGTAGTACATACCTCCTGAATTTACTGGAAATTTGAGTGGCATTAAATATTTCCTCAATGATAGAAATTATAAACTACATAATATTGTACGTATTAAAGGTAAATTAGATTGAAGTTTCAGATTATGAGAAAAGTTTTTATCCACAGACCGTTCACTAGTGGAGTCCAACGAGGATCAGCGCTATATAACCTTTTTATATTAATTTTATATAAACTAAGCAGAAAGCATAGCAATTCAAGATATGAATGTTTCCTGATCATACAAATAATTGTGTGAAGTAAAGAATCAAACTGATTGTATGATCTGCAAATGGATGATAAAATTTAGAGCTCGGTGTCTTGTAATATAAATGAGTGAACGTGACTTTCATGACGAATGTAAACTGTTAATATAGTCACATGTAACAGCAGTATTTGAGCGATTATAAACATAGTACTCACTGTAGTGGAGAAGAGACCTAATAATATGTACCTGGAAAGTACTTGAGGGACTTGAACCAAATATGCACACTGCCATAACATACTGGGAGTGCAAAATAAACCCAGTGAAAAGCAGGGGTGCAGTGGGCACAATAAGGGAACACTGTATCAACGTCCGTGGCTCCAGACTATTCAGAAACACTGTTGGGACAAGTGTATAGGTTTTCAAGAGGAAGCTGGACAGGTATCGTTAACAGGTGCCAGATCAACCAGGTTGTGATGGGTATGTGGGCCAGTAGGCCTCCAGCAGCAATAACTTGGTTGATCAGGCAAGCACCAAACGAGCCTGGCTCTAGGTCGGACTCTGGGAGTAAAAAAAAAACTCGGAACTCGTCAAAGGTATATGCATTTGTGCTAGGAACTGCAGCCCCCCTGGAAGTCATTTCCTTGGCATTATGCCACTGAATGAAAAAATATTCTGGCAAACATAAAACGAACTTTGAAGATGTAGTAGAGGTCTACCTACCTGGAGGTAGATAGACCTGACTGATGATAGACTAGAGTATTTGGTTTTATTATGTTGTCCACACTTTACACAAAAAATGCAGAAAAACGTGTTATTAAGGACGTGCATCTAAATGGACAGATAGAAGTGCGTGTGTGTGCGCGCGCGCATGTGTGCGCGTCTGAGCGCGTGTGTGGTGCCGAATAGTTAAAATTGGTCAATTAGCAAGAACTCGTTTAAAATTAAAGTCCTTTCTAAAATTTTCTCTTATACGTTTAAAAATATATTTTTTTGCATTTATATTAATGTAAAAAAAATAATTTTGTACCAAAAGTACCTTAGAAAACTTACCTAACCTTATTATAACAAATGCAATTTAATTTACCCTAATCTTCTTGCCTTATTCGGCAAGAAGAGCGTTGCTGTTTGAGCCAAAATCGCAAGTTTTACCTATTCGGCACAACATATGTATTATTTGTATGTGTAATGTATAATGAATATGTGAATATATGTAGGAATGACTTTTGCGCATCAGTAGTAATAAAAGTGCAGAAAACGCTGTAAAAAAAACATTCTTAGGCGCTTATACACGATACGAGAGAGAAGTTTAAAAGAAAGAAAACGTGAATTCGTTGGTGAGAGAGAGAATAACATTAGTTATCTCATAATTGACGAAGGGCTGTTTTCAATGGTTACCAGTAGATACAGGATATATTGTCGGACAACTATCTCTTGCGTGTACTTGATCAGCCGGTTATTGGGCCTGCGGGGCGCTAGCGCCAACAGCTTCTTTGAACAGCCAGTCATCAGGGAAGCCTGGCATCAAGCCAGACTTTTCCCTTGATTGCGTGTTAGATACCTGTGTCACAGGTATAAGTTATTACTTTTTTTGTTCAGTAAATAACTGAAAGCTAAGCTGTTAATATTTAGTGTGGGTAGAATTGGAAGTCGTCAATGCAGTTTGCTTGACGCAACCATTGTTTGCCTATCTGTGACCGCATTGTTCACGTGCTCATGAAAAATGTGAAGTGTCACCCATTGTTTTATTTGTAGCTCGCAGGTATACCGGCGTTTGTCTTTATACAGATATCTATGATACATGAAAGTGACAGTTGCTTTGTTGTTGTTAACTCCGCTCTCCACCGGTAGCTGACTCTGCTGACATTTTCTTGTTTGAGGACACAACTGGTCTAACTCCGTAGACCAGTAAATTAATAAATGAATATACCACATCACCTGACAAATACCCGTGACAATAGAGAGAGATCCTGTTTTTTGACGAACAAAAGTTAACCATCATAGTGTACAGTATTCATACATGTTGCAAGGGGATTTTTATCCTCCTTGTAACGCCTAATTCCTTAGAAAAAATATCTAAAGGTTCGTTAATCATGTTATCGGTGTTGAAATCACTTACTACGTTTTCGCTTACTTCGAGGAAATATAATGTATTTTGTAGCATATTTTCAGGATAGACTCGCTGGTAGCGGTTTTAGCCGCTGTTATTGGTTAGTATTCGAGGCAAAATTGGTATGGGATAGTAGATCACGGCGTTTTATTGGTCAGTCCTTGTGGTTATGCCATGAACTTGGATGGTGTATTATATGTGTTATAATTATTACCAATATTCTGGAGCATTTAGTTTTTACTGAAAGATTATGAAGGCTGTGTCTATAACGCTCATGAAAGACTGACATGTACAGAAACTTGGTCTATAATTTATCTAGATTATTCTATGCATTTTCTTTATATATTCACCTTTCCTAATTCTTGCGAGAAAAGCTCCTCCATATTGTTTGGCGTGATTACATTCCCTGTTTAATATATATATTGGAGGCCTTTAGAGTTGAGACTCCATCTCAGTGTGGCGTGGACCTCGCCCTTATGGAGTAGTCGCGCCACCTTCGCCTGGGAATGGTTTTTATTTCTCGTATTGTGGGTCATTTTGTCGGGCACTTGCTCCACAATTTACGTAGTCGCCCGTCCAATTGGATATTCCGTCCTACTGCTCTCTGAGCTTACTTCCCGCTCTGGTTGTGAGCTTGCAACTATACCACCTAAGGTGACGTTCCTTCAGCTTTTTTTCGAGTTTTATTGTTGGGTTTTGTAGTTTGTTGCTGTGATATGGAATTTATCAGTGGATACCTATAAATTTTATTTCAAAGCATGTAGTGACTGCTTGCTGTGTGGACTAGTGACAGTCAAGTGATTTTACTCTTAAGTGCCAACTGTCTTCCCTTTTTATACATGCAAATACTTATTATTGTAGCAACAACCTCACTCGAGGAAATTTATGATGGTTTAATTTTGTTACCGCTGCGAGGATGTCGCTGGTGTTGGAGCTCGGTCCACGTTAGTCCATGGGTTAGCTGTGTTACTTGGTGAAATGGCCAATGGCTTGGTGGAAGTGATAGGTCAGTTTTATGAGCGGTAAGTTGATTATAGTGTGTTGACAGCGCTGGCTGAGTGTTCCATTAACACGCCACTCCTGGTCTTCACGGGGAAACTTGACATGTTCTTCCATGCCATTTTTAATCAGGGTGTGTTGATTACATTGGAGTACGTATTGTTAACACCAGTAGCTTCACTGATTTAGGCCATCAGTCAGGAGGCCTGTCCTGGATCGGGCCACTGGCGACGAACCATGAAACCATCGGTGATATAAATTAATTGGAAAGCACTAAATCCGTAGGGATCATACAGCATTTCGGGGATTACGTTTGATGCAAGTGATCAGAGCTCCAGTTCCTTGGATCAAGAGTCCTTCATCAGTATTAAACTGCCCCCTTAAAAGGGCACTTATGTTGTTCATGTGTTCATGTGCTGAGCAGGGATAAACATCGGGCAGTCAATTTGACTACCGTCCACAAGTATACTAAAAAATATGTAAGCCTGGTTTATCTTGCCCAAGCTAATTTGAAATTTACACTTAGAAAGGATATCGGGAAGTACTGGTCTGGCAGTAGAGTTGTGGATGAGTGGAACAAACTCCCAGGTAGTGCCATTGTGGCAAGAACTTGGGGTAGCTTTAAATATAGTTTGGCCGGGTACATGAGTGGGTATGGATGGGTGTAAATTGTCCCTGCCTTGCAAGGGTCAGTAGGCCTACGTCAGTGTTCCTTTGTAGGTGAAGCCTACTAAACGTTTGGCACTCTGGCAGCATTGCTTATCCAAGACCGGGCCGCGGAAGTTGAGAAGTCTTGGAGTCATTAAGATGCAACAGAAGCATCTGCTTGATCAAGAATGTGTGGGCGATTGGTTGCGTCAGAAGGCGCTCAACACTCTTACGGGGTTTTCCTGCGCCAGCGTACATGTATGGACATGTATACAGAACCTGTTAGATGAGTGTGTGCGTCCGCTCTCACCTGTACCTGGGTAGGAAGATGTGAGGAGTGGTAGGATGTTGGGTGAGTGGGGTGCTGGCCATTTGTGAGCCGTGTGTGTGTGTGTGTGTGTGTGTGTGTGTGTGTTCACCTAATTGTGGTTGCAGGGGTCGAGTCATAGCTCTTCTGTGTTAGGGTGTACTCGCCTATTTGTACTAATTTTTTTGTGGTTGTAGTGGTCGATTCACAGATCATGGCCCCGCCTTTTCGCTGGTCGCTAGTAGGTCCACGCACTGTCTGCTCCTTGAGCTTTATCGTATATTTTCTTAAAGCTATGTATGAATCCTACCTCCACTCCAGATTATTCCACTTCCTGAGAACTCTATGACTGAAGAAATAATTCCTGACATCCCTGTGCTTCATCAGTTTTCAGCTTCCAGTTGTGACTCCCTTGTTGTTGTGTTGCATCTCTGAAACAAGTTGTCCCTATCTACCTTGTCAATTCCTCTCAGTATATGTCGTTATCATGTTTACCCTATCCCTCCTCTCCTCCAGTGTTGCCAGGTTGATTTCCCTTAATCTCCCCTCGTAGGACATACCCGTTAGCTCCAAGAATAGTCTTGTTGCAAACCTTTGCACTTTAATTTCTCTACATGCATGACTAAGTGTGGGTTCCATACTGGTATTACATACTCCAAAATGGACATGACGTACACTGTGCACAGATATACTTTATCCCTTTGATATTCCTTTGACGAGTTTCGAGAGTCTTACTACTTACAGAGTCCTGATATAAATGATTTCTTACTCAGGTGTCTAAACTCCATTCATAGGTTTGCCAGCCGCCCATTTGCTGCAGCAGTTACTTGGTTGATGTGCTCGGTATTATACACACTCCAAGATCCTTTTTCTTGACTGAGGTTTGCAGTCTTTGGACCACCTAGCCTATATTCTGTCTGCGGTCTTCTTTGCCCTTTCCCAGATCTTCATGACTTTCCACTTGGTGGGGTTAAACTTCAAGAGCCATTTGTTGGACAAGGTTTGCAGCCTGTCCACATCCCTTGGTAGTCTTACCTGATCCACATTCGTTTGAATTACCTGTATTAGCTTCATATAATCTGCAAATAGGGACACCTCTGAGTCTATCCCTTCCATGATGTCATTCACATTATACCCGAAACAGCACTGGCTCTAGGACTGACCCTTGTGGAATCCCGCTCGTCACAGGCACCCACTCTGACACCTCATCACCTACCATCACTCGCTGTTTCCTTTCTATCAGGTATTCTCTGATCCGTTGCAGTGTCTTTCCTGATATTCCTTCCTGATCCTCTAGCTTTCGCACTTGTCTTTTTTGCGGAAATGTGTCGAAAGCGTTTTTACAGTCCAAGAACTGCAATCTACCCACCCCTCTCTCCTGACGTACTTTCTGTCACCTTGTTGTAAAACTCCAATTGGTTTGTGACAGGATTTCCCCTCCCTGAAACTGTGCTGGTTATCGTGTATAATAAGCTCATTCCTTTCGAGGTGCTCCACAACTCTTCTCCTGATAAACTTCTCCATGGCTTTGCATACTTTACATGTCAGTGACACTGGTCTGTAGTTTAATGCTTCCTGTCTGTCTCCTCTCTTGCAATTGGGACTACATTTGCTGTCTTCCACACCTCAGGTAGTTGCCCTGTGTCGATAAATATGTTGAAGATTGCTGTTAGTGGCACACACACAGTGCCTCTCCTTCCTCTCTCAGGACCCACAGAGAGATGTTGTCCGGTCCTGTCGCCTTTGAGGTATCTGGCTCACTTAGCAGCCTCTTCACCTCCTCGGTTTAGTGTAGTGTGTCCAGCACTTGTGGGTGTAACTTACTATTCTGGTTTGTTGGAGTCGTTTCTCTACTGAAAATACTTGACTGTTGTTTTCCTCCTGTTGTGGCTATACAACAGCTTTGGGTCAGATTTGGTTTTCGATGCTATGTCATTCTCGTATTGCCGCTGGGCCTCCCTCCTTATCCATGGGTATTCATTTCTGGCTCTTCGGCTAATTTCCTTATTTTTCTGGGTCCCTTGTCTTCTATACCTTTTCCATTCTCTTAAGCACTTAATTTTGGCCTTTCTACACCTTTGGGTAAACTAAGGACTCATTCTGGACTTCCGATCGTTTCTGTTGCCCTTTGGTACGAATCTTTCCTCTGCCTTCTTACATTTTGTGGTCACATATTCCATCATTTCATTTACTGTTTTTCCCCACAAGTTTTCTTTCCCACTGTACCTCGTGCAGGAAATTCCTCATGCCTGTGCATTCCCTTCTTTTGTAATTTGGCTTTTTCCTTTCTAGTTATGCTGCTTCACTCTCCGCTTTTAACTCTACAGTATTTCGTTTCGAAGCTCAGGACCACATGATCACTAGCTCCGAGGGGGCCTTTCATATGTGATGTCCTCAATGTCTGAACTACTCAAGGTGAATATGAGGTCAAGCCTTGCTGGTTCATCTCTCTCTGGTAATGTCCCTAACATGTTGATGCATGAGGTTTCCAGTGCCACACTCATCATCTTGTCCCCCATGTGGCTTCGTGTGTGTGTGTGTGTGTGTGTGTGTGTGTGTGTGTGTGTGTGTGTACTCACCTAATTGTAGTTGCAGGGGTCGAGACTCAGCTTCTGGCCCCGCCTCTTCACTGAATACTACTAGGTCCTCTCTCTCCCTGCTCCATGAGCTTTATCATACCTCGTCTTAAAGCTGTGTATGGTTCCTGCCTCCAGTACATCGCTCGCCAGATTGTTCCACTTCCTGGCCACTCTATGACTGAAGAAATCCTGCCTAACCTCTCTGTGGCTCATCTGAGTCTTCAACTTCCAAGAATGACCCCTTATGTGTGTGTATTGTGTGTGTGTGTGTATTGTGTGTGTGTGTGTGTGTGTGTATTGTGTGTGTGTGTGTGTGTGTATTGTGTGTGTGCATGCATTCGCACGCGCGTACACATGCGTGTGCGCATACATGTAAGTATACACACACGCACATAATACATAGGGTTCATAAGTAGTTTTAAGAATACGTACGATAGGTCTTCTGAAGCCAGGAGAGTGAACCCAGTAGCTGACAACGAAAACGCTGAACTGGAAGCTGAGATTCGACCTCTGCAACGTCATTTAGGTGAGTATGCACCCATACACGTAACGCAACCATGTCCAGAGCCGTGGTTAGGTGAAGGAGGAAGATGGATAAGGAAGGATGTAAATGGTTGACAAGGAATGGAAGCAAAGATAAGTGGCCCAACCACTTTAGATTTTTACTTGATAATGTGTGTGTGGGGAATACATTTTTCATGATCATGAAGTTTATAGAGGGAGCATACCGCAATGCCCGGGGCTGACACTCACGTACACAGGATGTCTACATACATACAAACATTCTCTCGCACACGGATGTATTCTCACATACATAAAATGCAATTACATGTGACTTGTTTCGAAAGTTTTCTTGTTCTCGCATCCCGTCTGAGCCAGACATCCATGTTGATTACCCGGTCAACCAGGCTGTTGCTATTGGCGGCCCGCCGGCCCACTTATCCATCATAGTAGCTTGATCTGGTACACCGCGAAGGTAGTGATAGTTTTTCTTAATATTTCCACAGGTGGTCCGGCAATGTTTCTGCTTTCTGCTGATTGTAAGGAAAATAGTCGAGGCCCACGAATGTTGACGGTGTTCTCATATTGTGCCCGTGGCTCATATGCTTTTCACTTTCAGTCCAGTACGTTATTATTTGGAATACTTATTTTTCTTCTTTTTTTCTTTTAGTTTTTAGTGTAAGTTTCGGGTTGAAGCTAATAACCACTGGTAGACCCGTTTCAATTATAGCAGCGTTCAAATTGGTAATACTACTCGAGAAACAAATGGATAGCTGTATAGTCATTAGCGTTCTTGCTCCTCCCCCATATTTTCATAATTAGTTTTTCATGTTTATTGCAAATTGCCAAAGGATTTTTGTAGAGGAAATTGCCCTGCCATACCCGTATGAAGTTAATGAAAATACATATCTCTATTAGGTTAGGTAAAGACTTCGGCGTGGAAAGTTTTTGCATCGTTTAGCTGTTAAGCACATACCTGTGACCGATTTCGAGGGTTAACCAGGCTGTTGCTAGTGGCCTGTTAGCAGGCATGACGTGGAACCTGCAGATAACTGTTCAGTTTACTTTTGAATACTTCTATTTTTTTTGTAGCAATATATTTAAAGATATCTGCTTGTAGCCAAACATTTACTGCTAAGATTGCAAATGGTATGGTGATATACAGACAAGCTGTAGCTAAGGACACTTGTGTATAGTTCAGGATATGTATTAAAGGAATGGCTTTCTCTGGCCACCTGATGACTGCTCACATCCCTCGCTCAAGAAGAGTGAAATGTAGTAAGGCAAATTCTTAGATAGATGAGGTAAATTACATTGTTGCATATTAATTAATTTTTAGAGTAGATTTTTGTTTCAGTACAAAATAATAATGGCATACTATATGTCACAGTTTTAAATTTGGGGTGATTGGAGGGTTATGAATCTGTAGGTGGTTTTTAAGGCTTATTCGCTTTGTTGGTCATTCCTGTAACTCACGTTAAGGGAATGACTTGTCAGTCCCGATGGACATATTGACAACATCGTAAAAATAATTTTTCACAAAGCGAACATGCACCCACAAGCTGTTTATTTCATCGGTGTTGACACCGTGTGTTGAGATGGGAGAGGGAGGGGGCGTTAGATGGGGCCGAGGAGGCGTGTAGCTCCAGTGGCTGGTGTAACGTGTCTTGAAGAATGTTGACGGCTGGGAAAATCAACAGTAATCAACGTGACTCATCCTGCAGGCGAGTGGCAGGGTGTAACCGGTGGAAGGGAGGGGGGCGAGAGGGGGGGGGGGTGGGATGTGTTTTTAGAGAAGTGTTTAATAGGAATAAGATGGATTGCGTTTATAAACTTGTAACAAATGAACGCGTGGAATTAATTTTCGCTATCTATTATGGTTACTAGTAGAGAGATCTCAGTCCGCCAACTGAAAATAAACCTTGTCTTCGTTTTGATCCGGTCTGAATCATTATAACTGCAGATATTACTTGCAGTTTAAGGGCTGTTGGAATTTGTGAGTTGATCTTGAAACTGTGTGTGTTGGGATGGCTGCTTAGCGCAGCAAAGCATGAGAGCAGGCAAGCAGGCGAAGCTGAAATGAGATTGGCAAGTAGGGTTATCAGGTGTCTTCATCACCATATTTACCAGCAAATAGCATAAATATTGCCGAAACTAAGAATAAAGTTTTCAAGAAGCTGGTTACTTCTAAAAGTGCCGCATCATCTGGATTGTAATGTCTTTGTGGGCCTTTGGGCCGCTAGCACAAACAACCTGCTTGACCAGGCGGTCAGCGGGGAAATCTGGCCTTAGATCAGGCTGCAAGGGTAGAAGAGCCCAGGAAACCGGTCACAGGTAAATACAGAGTAGCGGAATCGAAGGATGTGGCGTGAATCATGAGTCTACTAGATGTTATACCTATTAATGGTTATAGGTATCATTGCCCCTGTGGCCTAGTGTCAGACAGGGCCTCCTGGTATTTAAAGGAAATATTACAGAATAAAATAAAGAACACAGCAGTAAACACCATAGGAAAGTAAATATTAAGTTTATAAGATTTATGCCCCATCTTTGCATGTTCACGAATCACAGAAGCAATGAACAATCTACCATTACAAACATTTCACACTCATTTGACAGTACAGTAGTATCTGAGTAGATGCTCCCTAAGTTACCGTACTACCAGTGGTGATAAAGTTGCTTGGCTCTAATATAATGTTAGTTACATACAAGTTTTTTTTTTTGCGAAGTAAATTGAATTCATGGTCGTTTTCAATAAATTTAAATTTTGTCCTTTTTTTTTATATAGTCATGTCACAATTTTTGCTGAACTGAAGCCCTTAAGATGTTCATAGTATCAAAGTTTTCTCGCAAATATTGTTAGTCTGGAAAGTTGCAAGTGTGTTGGCCTGGCTCAGTGGAAGTGAGAAGGGAGACTGAGAACAACACTTCCCTTAATGCCAGCTTTTTTTTTTTTTTACTTTATATGTTTAAAATCAAATTCTCTACTTAAGCTAGTTACGTTATATTAGGTTAATGTCGGTAATATATATATATATATATATGTCGTGCCGAATAGGCAGAATTTGCGATCTTGGCTTAAATAGCAACGCTCATCTTGCCATATAGGACAAGTGAAAATTTGTGTATGCAATAATTTCGCCAAAATCATTCTGAACCAAACTAAAAAAAATATATTTCACTGTGTTTGTTTAGTATTAAATTATTGTAAACAAATCTAAAATATATTTAGTTGGATTAGGCTAAAATAAATTGTGCTTGTTATAATAAGGTTAGGTAAGTTTTCTAAGTTCCTTTTGGTGCAAAATTATAAATTTTTACATCAACATTAATGAAAAAAATATATCTTTAAACGTATAAGAGAAAATTTTAGAAAGGACTTAATTTTAAATGAGTTCTTGCTAATTGACCAGTTTTACATATTCGGCACGACATATATATATATATATATATATATATATATATATATATATATATATATATATATATATATATATATATATATATATATATATATATATATATATTTATATTAAAGACAAAATACATTGACAAAACATTCACAAAAATATGATACAAAGTAAAACAACATAAGTAACTCAGAGTTACATCTCGAATACTTCGTCCAGCTCCCCTGTGGTGGGCCGCATGCCCAGAATGCTACAGGCATTTCCTCTCTGGATTGCAACACTGAGTCTCTGAATGAGGAAGCTGGTCGCCCTGTGGTCCTTGGTTTCTATGATGAGCTTTTCACCCAGCTCTTTGAGGAACTTTAGAGCACACTTGCCCCATGCTCCAAGGGTATATATATATATATATATATATATATATATATATATATATATATATATATATATATATATATATATATATATATATATATATATATATATGTGTGTGTGTGTGTGCGTGCAATAATACATAGATCAGCCTATATTTTGATGCGAGAACAGAAAACTGGGAACATTCAAATTTGAGAGCCACAGACTCTTTAACTGCGGACTTACCACGTTTGTTTAGTAGGAATAGGTTAAAAGAGACGGTTTTCATGGTCGAACAGAAAATGGGAAACTGGAGAAAAGACTACTTTACTAAGGTCACAAAACGAGTGTTCACATATTAATGCCGCCGTTGCTTTATCAAGCAAAGTAGGTATCTCGACATACACAAATTAAAACAAAGCATAGCATTATTTTTTCTAGACAGATAACTTGTATTACTTGTATCAGTGTAAATGTTTTTTTATAATTCTTCTAAAAATATTTGTTTGATTGGTTAGTTATGTTATCGTTAATTTGACAAGTATTTTGCAGAGTATCAGTAATGGAACAGCGGACATTAAGTTAAAAATCACATATATGAAGTTATTTATATCTGAAAACGAGAGATATGTTTTTGACTCGTCTTTTTGTTAATATGTTGAAATCCCTACTTAAGTAAATAAGAAACAATGTTGAAACAGGTTGGGTCAATTAAGGTGGTGGAGGGAGAGTGGGGAGAACTCCACTCGTCTCATGCCCAGCCCACCTCTTCTTGGAACTGACATGACTGCCTTCTGGCACAGCTCACTTCTTTGCTACCTCACTATTGCGCCACGCGTCGCTTTATTAAGAGCGTTACTGACGTAATCAGTTTGGAAATTATCTGTTTTAAATACAGCCCTGCCATTAGCGTTAAACAGACTCCTGTTTAATGTATTTCGCTGACAGGGTTGCTGGTCTTCTCTCATGAAAATGAGACGGAAGACCTTACAAATTTCTGATTATATTTAGTTTGAGACCGAGCTGTGGTTTCGATGATCCCAGGAGAAACTAAAAAAGAAAAATATATACGGACAACTTTAGTCGTTATTAATACATCTTTTCCCACACAGGTGGGGAGTTCCCAACAACAAAAGTAGTTTTATAGGAAAAGGTTACCTGACACACGTCTGGCCTCTTCTGCATTACCTTTCCCACACAATACAACCATGGAAACTTACTACCATACGGCATACTTATTCAGATTTATGTCTCGTCCATTTTCATTGACTAATAAAAAATGTATACGTGAATTGGGGCGGAAATAAATTATGAAAGAATTGTTTTTTCTCTCTGCAAAGTACTACCACTCAGTCGTGTTCATTGGCGCACTTATTTTTCTACACTTTAAATTACAGACCATGAGATGTTATCCTGCTTCATCTCATTTCAAAGGCCGACCCTATTTAAGGTCTTTTATCCCTTTTTCCCCAGTTGCGACTCATCACAGTCTACTAAAACTTAGGTATATACATATTTACTGCTAGGTAACAGGCAGCAGACTTAAGAAAATATGCCCACCGTTCCCAACCACCCCAGGATTGAACCCAGGTTCAGGTGCGAGTCGAAGGGACACATTTGTATATAATTTTTCAGGATCACCATATTGGCCTTTTTTTTCTATCCCCAGAATAACTCGGGCTAACATTTCTACCAGTGTAATATTCATCTGATAGTGCCACAGTAGCATGTCAAGTCTCAAGCGCTAGTGCCCTATGAACGAGGGCATAACATTGAATAACTTAACCAGTCCAGCCGAACCGAAGTGTATTCCCACGGGAAAATTATTCGTATTGCCTATATACGCCGTTGCTGTTGATTTTTTTTTCGGTTATGAAGTGACGTCTTAACAAAGATATTTTTGCCTTCCTCCAGTGTGAGTCACATTCGCACTTCTTGTCGGTATCACCATGTTTATTTTGTACCTATAATCTTGTACTCATGATTGCAAGGTCGCCGGTTCTCTCTCTCTCTCTCTCTCTCTCTCTCTCTCTCTCTCTCTCTCTCTCTCTCTCTCTCTCTCTCTCTCTCTCTCTCTCTCTCTCTCTCTCTCTCTCTCTCTCTCTCTCTCTCTCTCTCTCTCTCTCTCGCTCGCTCGCTCGCTAGCACCAGACGAGCCTGGCCCATGGCCGGGCTGCGAGAGTAGTAAGACTCTCGAAACTCATCAGAAGTATATTAAAGGTATATCAAGGGTATGATGCAAGTGAAATAATTGCATAAAAGATAATAAGAGATACAATACTTAAATTTGTGGTTATGGGGAGATGTACTTAGACTCATTGAGCTTAGGTGGTGAGTTAAAAATAGGAGGGTAAGATCATAAAATTTATACAAGAACATTTGGCCAGATATTTACACATAAATAGTTATGCACTTAGCACAATATACTTCACATGCAGCTGGGGACGTTATTGGGCTGCAAATTTAAGGTGAACACCGATCCTCAAAAGCTCCAGAGTTGATGAGGTTTTACATAGATTTTTCGAGTCTTAAGTTACTGGTAACTGGGTATTCAGTTTTTCATAGAGCTTGCATGTATGTAGGTTAGGCAAGGTTAGGAGGTCCACGCGTGCCATCTGTATATATCAGCTAAAGACAGTGTCACAATGCGATGTGTCTTATGCTGCCTATACGGTTTTCTTAACTGATCATCATGCTTGTTGCTAATGCTTTTAAGTATATACTATCCGAATCGTGTTAGGTGGAGTCAAGTCTCGGCTTCTGGCTATGTCTTCCATACACCTTTGATCTACGTTATTGATTTCTATACTCTGTGACCTTATCATACATACATATGTATCGAGTTTGCTTCTTTTCTCACTTTTCAACTATTTCTTACTTCAGCTACCTAGCTATTAAAAAAATACCCAGATAGTCTTACAGCTTATCGGACGTCAACTACAAACGTGTTGGGAAGGCTAATAACAATTCGGGAAGGTATCTTAATAAAAGATATATGAAAGTCAATGTCCTGTGCACCGTTACGTATTCTCTAATAACTTTCCACTATTAGATTTCTGTTTTCTTTTCCGTAGTAATTAAAGTGTTTGACTGAAATAATACGTGCAGTAAAGGTTCACTGTACATTCTTGCTAAAGGAATACTAAAAATAATAGGACAACGGAAGACTTATAAAGCTGAAATATGACCTCATATATGACCTCGCATAGGACCTTACTGTAGTTAAGATTTAGTCGGGTCACATAAATATTTTTTTAAGAGTGAGATGTCAGGTATAGCTTAACATCCTCATAAATTTTATTCATTATAAGTGATGCACCTGTGTGTGTATAAAATGCCTGTATGTTGTGTTATTAGTTGCGTTATAGAAGTGAGTGCGCTGGTGTATTGATCTGGATGAGTCCCCGGCTACTTGTGTAGTGGATACCAGACGTCGCTGTGACCAGTAAACACTCCTCCACACCCCTGTTGCTAACACCGTACACTTATCCAACACACCAAAAAAATCACATCAATTCTTTTCCGTGTAGCAGTGTTAGTTTCCATTTTTGCTGTTGGCATTCTCCGGAGTTAAATCATATTCCCACCAGAGTTTCATACAAACTCGACTCGTTTACAGATACCTAGCCACACGGAAATATATCCAGTATCTGTGATAGTGATTCCAAAGCCGCTTTTGAGAAGGTCAAACTAAGTAGAAAAATCAAGCTTACATGAATTTTGTCAGGTGACTTTACTGGGATAATGTTCAGTCCTTAAAAACTCTGGACAAATACGTAATCTTTGACTGGCTCATGCTTGACTTTTATACTAGTGGGATGACATTTTGGTGTATGTACTGTCGTGGATAAAATGTGGTTCATTTATAACTTGCATAAGTGACTTGAATTCTCCTTTGTCCAGTTTAGTCATACAGTTCATGCACTTTTTGCTGTCTTTTTTTTTCTTTATATTTCACTTTCGGTAGTGTTGAGAATTCTCTGGGATAGGGCGAGCCTCGGCAGTGTCTGTGTCGTCACCATGACCCCTTGCTTCCCCTCCTCGTATATTAAACCAGTGGCCCTGCTAGCCACCATTACCACCCCTCTGTGCCACCACTGTTGCCACTTCCCCTCTGTACCACTACTAGTGTCACCACTGTTGCTACCTCCCCTCTGTACCACCACTACTGCCACCACCCTCACTATCATCCCTCTGTACCACTGTTGCCGCCACCACTAGTGCCACCACCCTCACTATCATCCCTCTGTACCACTGTTGCCACCACTAGTGCCACCACTCCTTTGTACCACCACTAGTGCCACCACCCTCACTATCATCCCTCTGCACCACTGTTGCCACCACAACTGGTGCCACCACCCCTCACTATCATCCCTCTGTACCACTGTTGCCACCACCACTAGTGCCACCACCCTCACTATCATCACTCTGTACCACTGTTGCCACCACCCCTCTGTACCACCACTACTGCCACTGCCCTCAATATCATCCCTCTGTACCACTGTTGCCACCACCCCTCTGTACCACCACTACTGCCACCACCCTCACTATCATCCCTGTGTGCCACTGTTGCCACCACTCCTCTGTACCACCACTAGTGCCACCACCCTCACTATCATCCCTCTGTACCACTGTTGCCACCACCACTAGTGCCACCACCCTCACTATCATCACTCTGTACCACTGTTGCCACCACCCCTCTGTACCACCACTACTGCCACTGCCCTCAATATCATCCCTCTGTACCACTGTTGCCAACACCCCTCTGTACCACCACTACTGCCACCACCCTCACTATCATCCCTGTGTGCCACTGTTGCCACCACTCCTCTGTACCACCACTAGTGCCACCACCCCTCTGTACCACCACTAGTGCCACCACCCCTCTGTACCACCACTAGTGCCACCACCCCTCTGTACCACCACTAGTGCCACCACCCCTCTGTACCACCACTAGTGCCACCACCCCTCTGTACCAACACTAGTGCCACCACCCCTCTGTACCACTACCCCTCTGTACCACCACTAGTGTCACCACCCCTCTGTACCACCACTAGTGTCACCACACCTCTGTACCACTACTAGTGCCATCACTCCTCTGTACCACCACTAGTGCCACCACTCCTCTGTACCACCACTAGTGCCACCACTCCTCTGTACCACCACTAGTGCCACCACTCCTCTGTACCACTACTAGTGCCACCACCCCTCTGTACCACCACTAATGCCACCACCCCTCTGTACCACCACTAGTGCCACCACTCCTCTGTACCACCACTAGTGCCACCACCCCTCTGTACCACCACTAGTGCCACCACCCCTCTGTACCACCACTAGTGCCACCACCCCTTTGTACCACCACTAGTGCCACCACCCCTTTGTACCACCACTAGTGCCACCACCCCTCTATACCACTAGTGCCACCACTCCTCTGTACCACCACTAGTGCCACCACCCCTCTGTACCACCACTAGTGCCACCACCCCTCTGTACCACTAGTGCCACCACCCCTCTGTACCACCACTAGTGCCACCACCCCTTTGTACCACCACTAGTGCCACCACCCCTTTGTACCACCACAAGTGCCACCACCCCTTTGTACCAACACTAGTGCCACCACCCCTTTGTACCAACACTAGTGCCACCACCCCTCTGTACCACCACTCTGTACCACCACTAGTGCCACCACCCCTCTGTACCACCACTAGTGCCACCACCCCTCTGTACCACCCTCACTATCACCCCACTGTATCACCAGACGAGTCTGGCCCAAGACCGGACTCTGGGAGTAGAAAAACTCTTGGGAACTCATCAAAGGTATACTGCAGGGTTGAAGTGTTGGTCTTCATACTGTAGGTTGAAGTGTTGGTCTTCATACTGTAGGTTGAAGTGTTGGTCTTCATACTGTAGGTTGAAGTGTTGGTCTTCATACTGTAGGTTGAAGTGTTGGTCTTCATACTGTAGGTTGAAGTGTTGGTCTTCATACTGTAGGTTGAAGTGTTGGATACTGTAGGTTGAAGTGTTGGATACTGTAGGTTGAAGTGTTGGTCTTCATACTGTAGGTTGAAGTGTTGGTCTTCATACTGTAGGTTGAAGTGTTGGTCTTCATACTGTAGGTTGAAGTGCTGGTCTTCACACTGTAGGTTGAAGTGCTGGTCTTCACACTGTAGGTTGAAGTGCTGGTCTTCACACTGTAGGTTGAAGTGCTGGTCTTCATACTATAGGTTGAAGTGCTGGTCTTCACACTGTAGGTTGAAGTGCTGGTCTTCACACTGTAGGTTGAAGTGCTGGTCTTCACACTGTAGGTTGTTGGCAGTGCTGGTCTTCACACTGTAGGTTGAAGTGCTGGTCTTCATACTGTAGGTTGAAGTGCTGGTCTTCATACTGTAGGTTGAAGTGCTGGTCTTCATACTGTAGGTTGAAGTGTTGGTCTTCATACTGTAGGTTGAAGTGTTGGTCTTCATACTGTAGGTTGAAGTGCTGGTCTTCATACTGTAGGTTGAAGTGCTGGTCTTCACACTGTAGGTTGAAGTGCTGGTCTTCATACTGTAGGTTGAAGTGCTGGTCTTCATACTGTAGGTTGAAGTGCTGGTCTTCATACTGTAGGTTGAAGTGTTGGTCTTCATACTGTAGGTTGAAGTGCTGGTCTTCATACTGTAGGTTGAAGTGCTGGTCTTCATACTGTAGGTTGAAGTGCTGGTCTTCATACTGTAGGTTGAAGTGCTGGTCTTCACACTGTAGGTTGAAGTGCTGGTCTTCACACTGTAGGTTGAAGTGTTGGTCTTCATACTGTAGGTTGTTGGCAGTGCTGGTCTTCGTTCTGTATATGCACATACTAATGTTCTAAAAACAATGAAATCAAGTTTAGCTATTGTAGTGAAGTGAACTCTGACAAGATGATGATGATGCTTGCATCATTACACTTGTTAATGTTTCACCGCCATACTGAGACCTTTGTTTTCCAGAAAAATAAATGTTCAGTAACCGTGGGCGGCTGTATAGAACACAAATGTTTGGTAATGAAATATTGAAACAGCATCTATTGTATTAACAATATTTTATGAGAGGAAGTTATAACCTAGATCAAATACGCTTACCTTAACTGAATCTCTGCACGATAATGTGGTCTAGCAAGTGAAATTCAGCCAGTGTCTCAGCAGGCGTTGAGAAAGACATGAAATGACAGCCAAACTGCCCACAAATGAGGCTAAACAAACTTTGTAGGTGAGTCCTTGATAAACCACACACTTATGGGAGGTATTTATTACCTTTCTCTTATAAGAAAGAATCAACAATGCAGTAGTCTTAAAGGCCTGTATTAGGAAAGTATAATTCACACTCGCCAATATACCCGTTAAACCTATGTTTAAAACTACCCAAAGTTCTCGCCCCATGGATGGTACCTGGGACTTCGTTCTACTCATCTACAACTCTACTGCCAAATCTATGCTTAGCTATATCCTTTCTAAATCTAGATCTGTCCAACTTGAATCCATTACTGCGACTCCTGTCCTGGTTAGATACTTTCAACACATCATTTATGTCCCCCTTATTCCAGTTTTCAACACGAGTGCGAAACGGAAGCCAGTTAAACTCTGCACTGTGGCTGGATGGCTTAACGGTGTCTCATGAACTTGTAAGGTAGCAGGCAAATATTGAAAATTTTTACACACATCCTGTATACATTTCTAATTTATAAGGCCTGGTCTGAGACTGGGTCGCGGGTGCGATGATATCAGGATTCATTAATATAAGAAATGGATATTTCGTGAGAGAAATTTATCCATCAGTGATAGAAATTTGTAGAATGAGAGGGTAAACTTCCAGCAAATGAGGTACAACTTCACCAAGATGAATCCTTGACAAACCACGCACTGGAAAGAAGCTACCTGGGATTTTTTTTTTCGGAATCATTGGTCGCTGTTAAAACTTATCTGTAATATTAGATTTTTCTTGTGTACTTGCCTTCTAATATTCTCCTTGTCTGCAGTGTTCTTATGGTTGATCTGTAGATGCTTTAAAATTTTTAATTACCAGTAATTGTTTTCTCTATATATTGTCTAATGCAGATATTTTTCTGGTAATACATGACAATCTTTCAAAAGTGTTCACAGCAGTGTATAGCGTATAACTTAAAACAATAATTACGCGGATTGTCACAACAGTAGTTACACTTGAAACTATGTTCAGCACAAATGTTCCTCCCGCTGGTTAAGCAAGAAGCGTCCCATGTGAACAGCGAAGCTAGCCTGGATGACAAATGTGCTACTAGCCGAGGCTTTGCAGCAGACGTGCAAGAGGACCTTGCCTTAGGTGCCCCATCTGAGACGGCACAAGGAGGGAGCGTTGTTGGTGCGTATTACCTAACTTGTTCATGCAATATGGACATCCAGTGCATGCAACATTTTAAAGTACCAAGGTAGCCTCATCAGTGATAACTGCCTCATATTTCAGGTGACACTGAATTCATCCTTTGGAGACATTGGTTCAAATTAATGTTAATCATTTTATATTTCAGTTAGGTCATGATTTATTTAGTCCCAGTTAGTGCATTGGCGAAATTAAATTGATTAAATATACGTTCATTTGTTTAATATATCCTTATTAGCGTCTGAGCTTGGCTGTTTGAGTCCAGTGTATGTGCGGGTCTGAAATTTAATAATGTGGTCCGAGATTGTTGTTTGACACCACTGTGTTGCTTACCAGATCCTCATTTGTGAATACAAGGTCGTTTCTGCAATTTACTAACTTAAAGCGAATTTGTCATAGTCCTATCAGTTTATTTATGTGTGACTGCTCATCCAGACTGCTTCTTGAGGCCTTATCTACTATTATTGTTATAGCTTTTGCTATAATATTTTTCCCTTGTAGTGTTTTAAAGTGGAATCACTAAGCAACAGGATGTTTCGGACCGGGTATGAAAGGTTTTCGAGGAAGTGTTCGATTTTCAAGAGCTGATTTTAAACTGCTGGGAAGGTCTGTTTGGGGGTTTACAGAAAGAACCTTCTTTTCCCTGTCGTTTCGCTTTTTTTTACATTTAAATATATTGTACTCAGGTATTCATATTTCAGCGTCCATACAATGTTTAATACAAGTTTGTGTGAAAGCTGCAAATATTGCATTTGGCTTGGTGAGGAGACCAATAATAAAAGGTATTTTGTTTTGCTTGGTTTAAAACCTTATATATCTTAAATCAAGCCATAACAATACCTTGTGTGTGTGTGTGTGTGCGTGTGTGTGCGTGTGTGTGTGTGCGTGTGTGTGTGCGTGTGTGTGTGCGTGTGTGTGTGCGTGTGTGTGTGTGCGTGTGTGTGTGTGTGTGTGTGTGTGTGTGTGTGTGTGTGTGTGTGTGTGGATTCCTCACTTGTAAATTCAGTAGGCTGCAGTTTTTATTCTACTATATTGCTCCCTCTTCTGTTGATCTCAAGAGTCCCAGTTCGCTCTCTTTTTTGGGTATAGGATAATAAATATCAAATGATACTAGACGCGTTGTAACATTTAGCTAATGGCAAATGGTTAGAGACACTCGCAAGTGATTTGACATTTATTATATACATCACACTAGGTAACGAGAGAACATGGTCTGATACCTGGATACCTGAAGGATGTTTACGGGGTTCAACACCCCCTGGGGCCCGGTTCCAGACCAGGCCTCCTGGTGGATTAAGAACTGATGAACCAGGCTGTTACTGCTGGCTGCATACAGTTCAGCGTACAAGCCACAACTCGGTTGATCAGGAACTGATTTTAACCTATCAAAACTCCTCTTGAAGACAGCAATGGGTTTGTTGGTAATCCTCCTTATGTATGATGGGAGACTGTTGAAAAGTCTTGGGCTTCTTACAACTATTATGTTACCCTTTAGTGTACTCATGGCACCCTGATTTTAATCGGGAGCATTTTGCACCGTCCAACGAGCTTCTTAGTTTTCGTAGGGAGTGATTCCTGTGTGCAGATTTGGGACCAGTCCCTCTTAAAATTTTTCCATGTGTAAATTACAATATATCGCCTTCATTCTAAAGAGTACAGATCTAGAGACTTTAAACGTTTCCAATAATTTAGGTGGTTATAAGTACAGCGAATGTTCTCTCTACACTCAAGATCTGCAATTTCTCCTGCCTTTAAGGTTCTATTGATATACAGTAGAAGTGACTTTAAGAGAATCATCATTGGATTGGCATTTCTTTATTTTGAAGGTTTTTATTACCCATTCTGTTATTTTCCTTGTGGTTGTGATAACTAGACTGTTGTGATTCTTGAACGTGAGAGCCTCTTGACATCATCACTAAGTTCTTCACATTAAGGAAAAACTTGAGGAAAAAATAGAACGGAATATAAAACTAATTCTAACCATACAATAAAGTATGGTTAGAATTAGTTTTATATTCCGTTCTATTTTTTCCTCAAGTTTTTCCTTAATGGAGTAACTAAAGTTTGTCCACATTGAATGTTATATTGTTTTCTGTTGCCTGTTGCTTGGGGATTTGCAGTGTCCCCCATGGATGCCACTCATGCGTATTCTAGTAACGTCTGCAAGGATGTCCCTGTCTGTGTTGGACAATAGGAGGAAAAGGATGGGGTAGAGTATTGTGCTCTGAAACAGTGGCAGCATCTGACACAACTCTGTTTACTATTAATCTTGATTAAAAAATCTGCCAACGTTTCCATTTATTCCTTTTCTACGCAGTTACACAACTCTGTTTACCATTAATCTTGATTAAAAAATCTATTTGCCGCAGTTACACAAGGTCGCATTTATTGAAGGCTTTTGCAAAGCCTTCATCTGCAGTTTACTAGTCTTCCAATGCATCCAAGACCATGTCATAATGAGCCAGTAGTTTCCAGCGGCAGGGGCTACCTACTGTAAACCAATGCTACCTTGGGTTGTGCAGTTGTTATGAATCCATATGGTTAGCAGTCACCATTTTTAATGTTCAAGGATTTTTTTTTATATAACATGATATGAGCACTATCGGTCTGTAGTTGTTTGTTATTGCTTTACTATCACCTTTGTTGAGTGAGGCTGTATCTGTTGTTCTTAGCAGCTGTGAGATGACCCACTGTCAAGGCTTCCTCCATAACATATTTGAGGCATATGATAAGGATTTCTTGGAGTTCTTAATGAACATGGAAAAACTACGAGTTTAGGCCAAGGGCAGAGTGGAAAAGAATGCTGTCAATAGCTTTTTCGAAGTCAAGTTGGGTTAGGGTATTGGAAATTTTTGGAGATACTGATTGAGTTTGAGTCTCGTTCATGAAGAATTTATTCGAATTGTCAAGCTGTAGGCTGATTAGCTGCTCACTTACTGAACAGTCATATTGAAACTTTAGTATTTCACTCATTTCTTTGCTATCGTCAGCTTTAGTTCCATCTTGTTTGAACAAGGACCCGATACTAGACGTAGTTTTTGTACTGGAGTTTGCATATGAAAAATATTTTGTGCATTTCTTTCAATTTAATTAGTTGATTTTAGTTCCCTCTTTCCTGAACTCTGATTTATTCATTTTGAGTTTACTGTTTTCTGTTTCCCTAGCCAGTGTTTTCTTCAGCACTTTAGACAGTGTAGCATCCTTGAGAAGTTCTAAGATTCTTCGTATTAATTCGCCTGTAGAGGGAGTATCTCTTTCTAGCTTATATCTCTCTCTCTCTTTTCCTTAGTGGTATATGCCTTGAGCATATTTCTAGTTACACAGAATAAATCCTGTAGGCATTGGCTCGAATCTATGTAATTAAGTGTATCTTCCCAGTATGTGTCATTAAGGACATGATTTATTTGATCGCAGCTGATGTTCTTGTTAAAGTTGAATTTGGTGAAAGCAACTTCATAACTGAACTTCAGTTAGTATGATCTGAGTTTACTGTTTTCGACATCGTTATATTTTGTACCAGATTATCATTATTCGTGAATATAGGTCAAGGATATTCTCTAGTCTTGTTGGTTCTATTATTTGCTGGCTTGAGGTGAATTCATTAAGCTTACAAGTTCATTCGTTTGAAAGTATTCATCCGAACTGGCTCTTGTAATTCTCTCGGATGTGTTACAATATTTGCTACACTCTTCCATTTTAAATGTCTTAAGTTGAAATGTCCAAGCAACGCGATATTTGAGGCCGGGATATTTTCAAGACATCACTCGATTTTCAGTAGCTGGTCTTTAAACTGCTTGGAATTTGCATCTAGTGGGTTATATTCTAGGTTTCAATCTTTACTGCCAAAACAGTGTATATACATTGGGAAAAATAGTGATTGTGAGGGTTGTGAGTCGGGGGTACGGTACGCTGGTACAACCAATGTGTTTTTTGCCAGAAAACTGCAGTGCATGCATGTAGCTGTCCTGAAGGAGACGGCCAATAAGGTAGGCTTCAGTTGATTTTATCTTGAGTGCGAGGCAGCATTAGTTACCAATGTACAGATATTGGCTTCTTGACGCTATCATAATGGAGACAATATTGTCCCACATACCTTTTGCTTATTCTCTGTTATTTGGTAGGTAAGTGATCATTATTTAACCTAAAATAATTTACAGTTTACTTTTAATCGTATGCAGCATAAAGGTAAGACTTTACAGGGCTTCCTATTCTTAACTTGAGGAACATCTTAGCTAATATAGAGGAGGGAAAATAGAGAGGCAGGTCATTCTAGTTCTTAGCCACCTGGAAAAACAGTTTCATGGAGGCACTCATGGTGAATATTTACCTAAGTTGGATGTTGTGACGTATTTCGTATTAAGCACCTGTGCTGTATTGATGGTATGACACTGCCAGGTGTGGTGGATGTGAGTGTATGGGAGAGAGAGTAGGCAACATGGATAAAACGAGTGAACATATGCACTAATTTTTTTTTTTTTTGTCTTCGGGGAGGATCCTTGGTGCTGCTGAGGGGTCCTTGATTAAACGAATTGGACCTGTCATCTTCGTTGGATCAAACCTGATTGCCTCCCATTCCCCAAGCGCTGTATGAACCCTACATGTTTGGGGCTTCTTCCTAATATAAAAAAAAAATATTACTTCAACTCGAGATCAACGGTAAATTTACTTGCACTGATATGTGAACGTCGGTGTTTCACTTTCATTATACTTCGGTCTTGTCTTTTAAGAACGTGTATCGCATTTATATATATTTATTACATTATAGCTGTTAATATATGTTTAATTGGTTAAATTTGGTTAATTGACGTTAACTTAACCCGTTCTGCCAGTGACCTACCAAACCTAAGTAGTGTATATAAAATTTTGTTTTATATACATGAAGTGTGCAAGCAGCGTTGGCTTCGGAACACTGACATGCACCTCCCACTACCAAAAATTTGGTTCACCATCTCTTATTTATTCTGAATTACTTTACCCAAGTTTTACGATCATCATAGTTTCTTCTCATAATTTTCCATTACTGAGTAGTGAACTCAGGAGCCATTTTTGAACCTCTGCTTTAAAGGAAAGAGTGGGTACCAGGGAGGAGAATGAAAGGCAGAGTTGCATCTGCGTTTCCTGTAACACAACCTGTGGTCAGCGACACTACCTCCACAAGCCTCTTCTTGAAACTTGGTTAATTAAAATTTGAGAATATGGTGGATGATTACTGTTCAGTACATAGCCTGCCCACTTAACTCTTGGTACGCACATCATTTACTTATTCCATTGCCGCATCCTCTGCTGCATCCTTGATGGTATCCTTGGCGGTCAGGTCTGTTGCCTCCAGCCCAGCCTAGTTTTGATACTGCTGCCAACCAGAATGTGTAGATAACAATGAGCGTGGTTCTGATAGCTATGTTGGCCTGCGGGTCGCTAGCACAAGTAGCCTAATTGACCAGGAAGCCGACAGGAAAGCCTGGCCTTAGGTCAGGCTGCGAAGGTAAAAAAAACTTGAAACTGGTCGCAGGTATATTCCCATAGTGGTACTGCCGATCCTCTGATACGATTGCTGGTATTTTCTTTTGTATCATAATCATTTAGGATAAGTAAATCGTTTAAATTTCTTAAATTAACTATACATTTATCCGTATTCTGTGTATTAATAGTTTATTTTTGTAGCATTTCCTTACTAACAAAGGAGACCTGGTCTGAGACCGGGCCGCAGGGGCGATAATCCCCGGGACTATTAACACACAATGAAACTGCGATGTGTAACAGACAAAACATCGTCAGCTACCAGAGACATTCCTTCGTACAAGGGAGATCCACCTGTCACTGGCAGTTTTGTTAACTGGTGGTACGGCAGACTACTCACTCTGTACTTCTCTCTCTGCATACTGCCGTCTTCATTCCCCATAGCTGTTCCACCAGTGCTTGTCTATCAGTTCCTACAGCTTCATTTCTTTCCTTATCTAATGCACTGATTTTGCAATGTAATTATTTCAACTAGGCTGCCCAAACTGTTCGGAACATTGTACACATTCTTGCACCCTGAACATGAATTTTACGATTTAACAGTTATCTAGGGAGCTGTATCTCAGCAGGCGCGTGTCTTCACAACAAAAACATGCTAGCGTACTTGTAATTTATTAAGTAATATTAAATATAGGCAAAAAAAAAATTAACAGCTAACTGGAGCCGAGTCGGGACAGAATGTTAAGTAAGCTCAGTATGATTACGAAGGTTGCATTAACTACAAACTGTATAACGTTTTGTGAACCAGTGTATAACTAATAAAATATATATGAAACGCCAACGCTCAGTCACAAAAATGTATATATGGACACCGCTTAAGCTTACGTGTGATGAGCTGTGTACACACAGCTGGTAGGCGACATGTAGTGTCGGAAAGGGTTATCAGTTCAGGTAGCCCAGTTTACATCTTAATTTGAAAAGTCCTTCAAGTAGCCAGTGACATTATTAACAATTTTAAAAATAATTTATATACATAGGTTATGAGAGCACACTTAAGTGCTTTTAAATCCTAAAAATATTTAAAAAAGATGGGTAGAAAATGAGGTAAGTTATTCTTGTTGAGCACCTTGTTTATCTGATATCCCGTGGTGCTAGCACAGCTCCGATTTTCATATCTTGCTTGTGATATCCATCACCTGTCCGTGCAGGTGCTATGTGGGTTATATGATAAAAAATATATTCACGAGGTTCAAGCATATCAATAGTACTAAACATGATTTAGTAACACGGTAACACTCGTCATTAGTGGTAACTCACTCACTAATCTGTGCTCTTCATTTCCGCTGGCTTGCAATGCTTCAAATAGAAAGGACTGTTCTGAAGGAAGGACTCCCAGCGGCAGTGTTGATATGTGCAAGGTAGTGGATCAGTACTCTGGTGTGTGATGGAGCTTTCGTCGTCTTAGAATTGCCACGTTTAATTTAGATTTTATTAATGAGTGCTGCCTAATTCATGCTGTACTCTGGGGAGTACGAGGTCCATTACGACTTGATGCGGCACTTTCCTGCTCTCCCTAACGGTTTTATTGGACATTTAATGGTATTTAGACAAATGGGGTGCTTCTTCACAATTGACAGTAGTCTGCAGTTCTACTATTCTCGATCCAGGCCGGTAATCTAGGGAATCTGTGAACTGCTGACCAGCCTCTGACGAGCAGCATCTACAAGTTGTTGGAAAGGTTGTTGAATGTTAGTCTGGTCTGATGTGTGGGGGCGAAATGCTGCTTATCTTCGGTGCAGTTTGACTTCCGCAAGTTCTGATTTATAACCCACCGTCAGCAACGGCTGAAGAATTCACAGATTAGATGAGGAAACCCTACATTAAATATTAATTTCTCTTGGTAATTTTACCCTCCCAGATGTAAAGTGAAAGATGATACACCGCAGCAGTGTACCACAGAGTTCCTGGAAGCACTCTGGCTCAACAGGAAGATACCAGGGAACTAATGAGGCTTTGTGAAAAATTTGCATTGAACCAACGGATAACAAAGTCCACTAGAAAGGAACATATACTGGATTTGATCTTCACAAACAAGGAACTGATCAGAGATATAACACTGTACTCTGATCACAACATACAGGGTGACCCAAAAGTCTGTGCGCATGTGTGTGTCCAGACTTTTGTGTCACCCTGTAGTACAAATAAGTATTAACTCCAGCAATAATAAACGAGAAAAGATGTTCAGTAACTTGACTGGGACAAAATTAACCAAGAATTGTCAGACACCGGGAAACAGTGATGAGCACTTTCAGTCCTCACCAGTGCCTTGAAAAGCTGAGCACAGAAACATACAAGGTCTTTTTTTTAATATGCACCAAAGACGGATACTAGAAAGAGATGGTAGAAGAATGCATTGAAGGGAATGTTACAACGATGGAAAGACAGTCTTAGCCAAGAACAAAAACTTGGGTTGTACCAAACAGAAGAAACAAAAAGGAAACAAATTGCCATCGAGGATGTTGCAAGAAACCCCAAATATTCTTATACTATGCAAAATCCAAAATAAGAACTACTTGTAGGTACAGGAGGTTCATACACTTACGATGAACAGGAATTGAACAAACTTTTAAAAGACCAATATGAATCTTTGTTCAGCAACCCACGAAATGAAAACAGTTTGGAGAATGCAGAAACCTTTATTTTTTATTTCATCTGAAGGCCACGCAAACCAACTAAGTGAAAGTACTAGTCGAATATATAGAAAACTTGCTCACTCTGCACCTGGACCGGATTTGTGAAATTCCTAAAAAAAAAAAAAAAAAAAATTACCACTACCTGGAGAGAAAAGCACTCAGTATCCTTTGTGGAATAAAAAAAAAGCTCAGATCTAGGTGAAATACCAGAGAACTTAGTGTTCAGACACAGCTCCTTTGCATATGGGAAGCAGGAGAGCGCTGGCCAGAAATTACAGACCAGTAGCCCTACCATAAAAGTCTTTGAAATTGTGACTTGTTACAACTGTTGAACTACTTCGAGAGTAATACGAAAGCTCTGAAAGAAAACCAAAACGCAGATGCGGTGTACATGGATTTTGCAAAGACGTTTGACAAATGCGATCATGGGGTAATTGCACACAGAGTGAGGGCCATGTGCAAAACGAAGAAGGTAAGCAAATGGGATTTCAGTTTTCCGACAGAACATTGCAGTATTATATACAGCGAAATCTAGTATTAGCGATGTGAAAAGCCCAGTACGCCAAGGCACGGTCCTGGCGCCTTATTTGTTTTATTCTCTTAGCAAACATTGATACAAACACCTGCCACAGCTTTGGATCATCATTTGCGGATAACATAGTAAGCATAAACATCACCTCGGTACAAAACGCAGAAAATTGCAAGATAAAAGCTGGGTTTTCCGGTGGGCAGCGGATAACATGAAGGTCAGTGGTGATAAGTTCCAGTTGCTTAGATAAGGAAATAAAGATCTGGAAAGGGACACTGTATACAGGACCCAAGAGGGTCGTCAAATAGAACGAAATAAAGACGTGAAAGACCTGGGAGTAATTATGTTGGCTGACCTTTCATGCAAAGAACACAAGGTAAATGTCACCACTGCCAGAAAAATGGAGTGGATAAAGAGCACTTTCAAAACAAGGGAAATAGTGCCAATGGTTAAACTATTCAGATTACTTGTGCTCTTTCGTTTAGAGTATTGCTCAGTGTTAACGGCCCAGTTCAGAGCGAGGGAGATATCGGGCTGGAGCATATAGAGATCATTTAAGGCCTGCATAGGGCCAATAAAGCACTTAAATTATTGGGAAAGCCTAAGAGTCCTAAATATGTAATCGCTGGAGTAGAGAAGGGTGGTACATGGTAATGTATCCGTGGAAAGTACTTGAGGGCCTGGTCCCAAATCTTCATACTGTCACAACATACTGGAGTGAGAGATAATAGGAGGAAATGCAAGTTGAACCCGGTGAAAAGCAGGGGCGCCGTGGGCACAGTAAGAGAACATTGTATCAACATCCGTGGTTCCAGACTATTCAATATCTTACGAGAATTATTATAATAAAAAAGAAGCGCTAAACCACAAGGGCTATACAGCGCATCTTACGAGAAGATATCAGAAACTGCTGGGACAAGTGTAGAAGTTTTCAAGAGGAAACTGGATAAGTATTTCCACCAAGTTCCACTTCAACCAGGCTGTGATGAATACGTGGGTCATCGGGTCACCAGCAGCATCAGCCTGGTTGACCAGTTAAGCAACAGACAACTCTGGCTCAAGGCCGGACTCCGGGAGTAGAAAAACTCTCGAAACTCATCAAAGGTATATGGTAATCGGCACATCTTAGTGTTCATGAAACTGAAAGTACCAGCAGTTCTTTCCAGAGTGAATCATGTTTAGCAGGTTAGTTTTTCACACTTATGCAACAAAACAATAGTACCTACTTAGCACATCACAGTTAATTTCTTTGTGAAAGTATTATACAAGAGATGTTACAGAAGTGTTAGGTTAAACGAAATGTGATGGAAATCATTAAGTGGTGTGGAAGATGAGTTGGAGGTATTGCCAATAAGGCGTCATCTGTCCCTCCCTCGCCCGAGAAATTCTATTATTGATCATCTGATTGCCCTCCCTCTCTATTATTCCTCTCTCTATCCACACTGCTTCCTCTCATCCACTTCCCTCACACTTTTTCTCTCCATTCATCCTCCACACACACTACTCTCCCTCCACTCTCCTCCATTTCTGTTAACTTAATTTTCCCTTTTCTCACACTGCCTTCTCTCGAATCTCTCCAGCTCTCCCTCACCCCTCCACATACTATTTTACCCCTTACCTTTTCATTCACTCTTTAATCATTGAGCTGATTTACGATCTCTTATTGACGTTTTCACGCAAGATGCATTTGGGAAAAAGTTTCCTATTGAACTTCAGTCAGAAAAGCCTAGAGTCATCAGGTCATAGTCATGCATTCTCTTACGGCATATAAACTAATAATAAAGTGTATTGCGGTCATGGAAACAGCTTTTGGTTCACCCATAATATTGTGATAAATGGGTTAGAAAACCGACAAGTTGAAGAATGAGTCACGTGCAATATTTGGAAATCTTTATTGAGGAAACCTTTCGCCACACAGTGGCTTCATCAATCCAATATACATAAGAACGGTAGAACAAGAGTAGTAGTTTGAGGTAATCAGTCTCTCAGCCTGGAATCGGCGTGTTCAGTCCATCCTGCTTCAACTCGCCTGACTACAGGGACTGATTACCTCAAACTCCTCTTTTTCTACTGTTCTTCTTTATTTTGGACTGATGAAACCAGTGTGTGACAAAAAATTTCCTCAGTAAAGATTCTCACATGTTGCACAAGTGTCTCATTCTTAAGCCCATATTATTATTCCTAGGTTCAGTCTGTCGACTAGTTAATAGGTCAGATTTTTCTTTGAAAATAACTATGATTTACTTCTTGACTTGACATCACAGTGATCTCTGTCAAGAAATTTTCTTCAGTATGTAGCTCGTGAAGGACTTTCATCGTCTCCTTAGTCTACCTCTAGCTGCACGATCCATACCATTTTAGCACTTATTTTTTTAAAGTTTACTTGTATATTTCGAGGGTAATGAAGTATATGATACTGACAAATATTTGGAATAAGACACAGAATGCGAACACTAGGACATTGTTGGAACGTTTCAATCTTGGGCCCTTGATCACTCCCAGGCCCGAAGCACTTCCAATAATGTCCCAGTGTTTGCAGTTTCTTTCCAACCATTCCGGGAACCATTAACCCTGTTGTCCAGTTACACATCAGGCCTCATGGTTTATGGTCTGATCAGTCAATCTGTTGGTACTAGTAGCACGTTGTTCAGCGTAGGAACCTCATCCTGGCTGATCAGGAACCGATTGACTTGAGAAACATATCAAATTTCTTCTTGAAGCCAACTAGGGGTTTGTTGATAATGCCCATTTTATATGAAGGGAGGGACCAGTTTATCCTGGCATGGCCTCTAATTTCCCCTCCATAAAATACGTCTCTGCTTCACACGCCACCCGTCACTGACTCACCACCAGTCGCTGCTAAAGTGTCTTACAAAAAAAAATTATAATGACACTGAAGTTAAGTAAATTGCAGCCGCAGGGCATATGCTAGTAACCATTATCTTTAATTATGACTTGTTTACAGTGATTTGTTCACTGTATATAGTTGAGCATGTGGTTAGGCTGATTGAAGATGTACGCCTTTGTGTGTCTAGTCTCTGCTTTCTATATGTAAAAACAATGTAGTCTACATGTAGATTGTTCCATGGGTCCCTGTCCTCGCGGCCCAGTAATGGACCAGACTTGCTGGTTACTTGCTAGCAGAACAATGTCTAGCATGAACACCAGTGGCCAATAAAGAACTATTGGGAGAAACGCATCAAGTTCCCGCATGAAGATATTTAAGGACTGTTTCATTAAACGAAGTAGAGCAGAGTCAGCACAGGATGGTTGTGAGTGATCCTGGTTACCTGTTGTACATGTAGTTGATTTTTGTGGTTGATTCCTGTAGCTGATTCCCTAGTTGATTCCCAGACAAGGCCTCTTGGCCGTACGCAGTCCAACGAGGGTACCACAGCCCAGTTGATCAGGAACTAACTTGAACTTAAGTTTCTTATTGCAGATCTCTTGGCAGTTCTCTATATGTATGCGGTAAAAGTGTTAAGTTCAATTCAATTCAATTCAAGTTTATTCTCTATAAGGGTTACAATGTGGGGTTTACAGGTTTTGGGTATTGTGTGGTTTACATGTTATAAAATACTAATTACAGAGGGGGCCACTAGGACACCTAGCATGGCTAGGCATTTCGGGCAGACTTAGATTAATTCTTAACATTAAATCCTTACAGATTATGGTATTAAAGCTAAGTGACTACATCATAATTTGTGAGTTTAGCAATGTGAATGCTTTTGTTTTGGCACAATACAAAGTGTCTATATTGGAGTATCATAGGCAAACCTATGACTAGTTAGGATTTATTATTTTAAGATTAAGATTAGTATTTCTGGGTTTATAGTCAGTGGGTGAGTGAGTGTAATTGTGACACCAGGTGGTTATCGTGTAGTTAGTTGTCGGGGTGTATCAGGGAGATAAAATGTTTTCTAACTGTAGTTTTGAAAGTGATGAATGTGTCTGCAGTTCTAGAGTGTCTTGATCCCTTTTCACATCAGTTCTCTCTCGGTGTACAAGCCCCGCTTTTCATTGGAAGCAGTTTACACTGCAAAAAGAGATTTGTGTGTGCAGATTTAGAATAAATCCTTTCAGGCTTTTCCAATAATTGAGATGTCTGACTAAAATTATACGAGCAGCACATAAAAGTTCCCGACATTCTCCAGATCTGCAGTTTCGCTACCTCAAAAGGGGACCTTAGTGTGCAGCAATATTTCACTGTATAGTACAAGTGGGTCAGCAGACTGTCTAGTTGTGGGTGATCGATGGTTGTGTGTCAGTCGAGTTGGCAGACATGCTAAGGTCAGTGGCCCACATTCTCATTGTTACTGTCACGCTGTACTGTTGTTACTCTGGTTGATGGTGCCAAGTTACAATTGCATTACTATATGTATATCTTGATGGTTTCGGATCATCATGCCCAATGCCCTCTCTCAGACTGACATTTTAAATTGGAAAGGAATATTACAGGAGTAAGAACTGTTAAGAAGTACACAAGTGAAGATAAAAACCAAATATAAGTTTGTAGGATTGACCTGTCTCTTATACAGTGCCGGCTTCAGTTTTACATGGAGGTCAATACCTCCTTGGGTGGTTAGAAAAATAAACACAAAAGTAGTATAATGTGATCCATTATTGACAACGTTTCGCACACACAGTGGGCTTTATCAAGCCCACCTCCTTGGGTGGTGATGGTAGTGGTTGTCGACTAACCAGCTACCTGTTCGGAGTGGTGAGCCACATTTAGAGGGTGTTATTGTGATGCTGCTGATTAATTACACACATGTCCAACACTTGGGTATCTTTATTATGGTAACATTTTCCCACACAGTGGCTTCATCAGTCCAATACAAAGAAGAATGGTTGACAGTCAAAAGGAGTTTGGGTAATCACTCCCTCGGCCTGGATTCAATATAATCAGTCCATCAGTCTTGAAAAGAATACAGCATATGCGCGAAGAAGGGGCTTATTTACTTTAGACAGGTGAAGTGGAGCAGTCGTACGAGGTGTCACCTTTAACAGGTCCACAGATGGAAGTAGGTCATGCCTATAGGTCAGACAAGCGTAGCATTCCCTGTATCAAGTTCACAAGATGTTGCTGTGTCTGACAAGAATGTAGATAAATGGTTCAGAGAAACGATAAGTTGTGCTGCCAGGCTCGTTGGTATCGTTGGTATTACTGCTAGTAGCTGTTAAGTGGGAGTGCCAGGCTGGAGAATTGACCTGATGTTTCCTGTATTGGAGTATGGCACATGGAGACCACTGGGAACACTGCTCTCTGATCAACCACTGTTTGAGTTAACTATCTTGTTTACTGAAATTGTTACATACTTGTGGAAAGTGATATAATTATTCTTAGTGAAATTTCTTCATATCATCGTCGTCATCCTGGTCACCAAGGACACCGTTTCCCACTTCTAGGAGGTCGGAAACTTTTAATTATTGTAAGACACTATTATTTATAAAATTTTCTTTATTAAACTTAAGTAAAATTAGTATATTTTTTATCTATAGAAGGTATGCACGTTTTGCGCTGGAGCCCGGAATAAATTATGCATGTCCCACTGGTGGTAGTTCTTGTCACTGTGGTTCTTGGGGTCCGGTTAGATGAATGCCTCGAAGGTGCTTTGGTCACCAACGGAGAGGAACTGCCAACGGGACTTAAACATTAACTGGCTTGATACACAAGTTGATGTGTACTACAGAAAAATCACATATCGTAACTCTGATAGAACCATCACCTCAATAACACAGAATGCAAGTCTTATTTATAATTTGTTTGACACGCGATGTTGAGACAATTAAGTTTTACATTCATGATCACGAGTAAAGATCTTTAACCCCCCATTAAGCTGATAAGAACGCCAGTCAAATGTAAAGTACTAATAAGGCACTTCAGTAAAGTAATTATAACCTCACTCCCCTCTGTCTCTTGTGTATTCAGGAAGCATTAGGAGACAGATGGTCCTTGAGTCTGTATGTGTGGATCCGCATCACATCATTTGATGCGTGTTAAGCCTCCACTTGCCTCGTGTTGTACCTTCTGGTACCTTTCTTTCAAGATTGTAAGTGTGCTTCAAGCCTTAGTAGACAGCAGTCATCCAGGTAGTTAATAGCGTTCTATCATTTTAGCATGAAACGGAAGCCTGTTAAATGATTTGCACTCTGGCAGGATTACTGGACTTTTTCTTTCTCATAAATATACAAGATGGCAGGTAAGCCTTGCCATCTTCTATTTGCATTCAATATACATCTGTTTTTACTTTCGTTTATGTTAATAGTTCTTATTGATGCCTCTAGTGTTTCCTTTCCAATTTAAGAAGCTTGGTGTGAGACCGGGATGTGGGGCGAAGATCCCAGGAACTATTAACAGGCTATAACAGTTACATAATTACTCTGAAGTGCTCGGGTTGGGTGAAAGACCCTGCTTGTTGACAGTTTTAACACCAGGTTTACACTTCTGAATTGAGTTATTAGCAATCATGGTGGAAGGCTGTGATAATAACATAAGCCACGTTGACATAAAATACGGTACTTGAAATTGTTAAGGTGTGGGCGAGGGCCTTCTGGCCACTTAGGCGTGTGGGAAGACTCGAGATGCTGTGATACTAAAATAAAACTTATGCCAAGACTTCCGCTTTTGATCTGCAAGTTTTTCTCAGGATGGAGAAGATAAAGGGTTACACCATCAAAACTGGAAAGTAGTGTGATGAGTACACTGTCAAGACTGACGCTGGGTAGGGAGTGTGATGAGTACATTATCAAGACTGACGCTGGGCGAGGAAGTGTGATGAACAGATTATTAAGACTGATGCTAGGCAAGGAGTGATGGATAGACTGTCAAAATTGACACCAGGGAAATTACACGTGTTTATATGTCATGTGTGCAGCACCTTACAATTCCCACTGAACGATGCCACAGCATTCACTCTCACCACTGAACGATGCCACAGCATCCACTCCCACTGAACAATGTCACAGCATCCACTCCCAATGAACGATGCCACAGCATCCACTCCCACTGAACGATGCTACAGCATCCACTCCCACTGAACGATGCCACAGCATCCACTCCCACTGAACGATGCCACAGCATCCACTCCCACTGAACGATGCCACAGCATCCACTCCCACCACTGGATGATGCCACAGCATCCACTCCCACCACTGGATGATGCCACAACATCCACCCACACACTTCCTACTTCAGGTTTCAGGAGAGGCAGTGGACGGCTTCGCTGAATACGTAGCCAGCTTTAAGACACAGATACGTTGAGTGCATTTGTTGTTGGTTCCGGGAATCATCGCCCCCGCAGCCACGTCACAAGCAAGGTTTCTTCAGTTTGAGGTTAAATATTACAGGAATAAAGTCTGTGAAGAAAAAACACATGGAAATAATGACCAGTGTCCAATGAATATTATTAAAAATATGTAGGATTTTCTTGTCATCTGTCAGGACAAATGTAGAAGTCTTTAAGAGGAAACTCGACCAGTATCATATAGTGGCAGATCAACCAGGCTATGATGGAAATGTGGGCCAGTGGGCCACCAATACCAGTAGCCTGGTTGACCACGCAAGCACTATACAAGGTTGAGTCATGGCAAGCTGCGAGAGTAAGAAAACTCGACAGCGGTCACATGTATATCCATGTACCTTTTGATATACCTAAGAGTTTTTCCGCTCCCGACGCCCGGCCCTAGGCCATGCTTTTTTTGGTACTTGGCGAGCCAACCAAGCTGTTGCTGTTGGAGGTCCACTACCCCACATATCCATCACAGCCTGGTTTATCTGGTACTTGGAGATACTTGTTCAGTTTCCTCTCGGAAACTTCACTTGTTCCGGCAGTGTTTCTGACAGCTTGTTGCATAGTCTGGGAACACAGACAATTTTTTCTTATTGTGCTCACAATCTCCCTACTTCTTACTGGATTGGGTGGAAACAGTAGGTCGGCAGTCCCGCCAGATTGTAAAACATTTAGTTCTTCGGTTTCACACTCATGCCAGAATGGTAGTAACTTCCCTGGGTACTTATTGTATACCTATCTAGTATCTTTAAAATTTAGCAGTGAGATGGATCTAGGAGTGAGTGGTTGGGTATCAGTAGTATTTAGACATAGTCCTGCAATGCTTCTCCGTTGTTTTTATATCGGGTAGTAAATTATATTTGCATTTGAATATAAATTAATCATTATAAAATATGGCTGCCTTGTATGCATTTAAAATATTTGTTTCTCAGTGTAGTTCTGCAATATGTTTGTCATGTTTTGCTTTGTAATTGTGGATTTCGAGTCAGGATTGACTTCCTATAGTACTGCAATTTTATTGCCTTAATTATTCTTTAAACTCGTCTATACACAAAGATTTTTCCATGCCAGCCTTTAATATACCTGTGATGGGTTTCGAGAGTATTCCTACTCTCGCAGCGAGGTCCAAGGCGAAGCTTGTTTGCCGTTTGCCTGGTCAACCAGACTGTTGTTGCTAGCAGCCCGCTGGCCTATATATCCGTCACAGCCTGGTTGATCCAGCACCTAACGGTGCTGATTTGAGCTATAGTTTCAGGTGTTAAAGACTTCCTTTTACTCATAATCAAAAGGAACACTGGACTAAAGATGGGGCAGATCAGAGACAACAGTGCAACACTTCCTCTCACCATGGCAGCCACGCGAGCAATGAGAAGTCACTTTGAAGTATGGCAACAGGCCGTGACATCATGCTAACGGTTGTTATTCAACAGAATGCACTGACGGAAGGAGACTTCCAGGTATGGTAGTCCTTTGATTTTCATCACACCATTGTGCCGGGGCGCTCACCCACCATAATGCCGTGACGAGCACTGTGCAACTTGTACTGTATCATTTGATGAATTCATTGGTTCTGTACAGCAAAACGAGTGTGTCACATAGTCCTACTGCTCCCTGCAATCTGTTTACTCTGTTACTTCTCTAAATATTGTCTTTTTAATCGCTCTCTCATCATCCAAAACCTCCTGTGTGTGTTTCTGTAAATTATCTAAACATAGCATTCGCCTCTGCGAGGAGCTTAATTATATACCTATCCGTCATTTCTTTGTTTTCAAAATCTGAATGTTTGCGACTGTGAAGGGCGATATACTATTCGGTGTGTTTGATCCAGGTATGTGTGGAGCAGGTTCACTGCTTTTCATGTGTCTGTTAACCTTGTGTTCTTTCATTGGATTTCTTCGTCTTTTTCTTAGATGGTAACTACAACCTTTAACGTGACTTCAAATAGTATAAAGTTCTGTTGGCGACTCCCACACAGATTCACTATATAAAACCATTAGGATGGAAATACAGACAATGTTATATATATTTTCTCATATTTTATCCCCTAAAGGCTGACGATTTAACTTGATAACATTGACAATTTTGCACGAAGAGGTTGAGTGCTTTCCTTCAAGAAAGCACTCAACCTAACGTGTTCGTCATGTACAATGAGCCTTGGTCTGGACAAGGTCAGGCAGCTCATGAGAAGGTACAAGGCAGCTTAAGCATACAGATCACCTGTTCTGTTGTATCTGGGATTTCCAGGACTTTTTAATGTCGTCTCTCTAATGTCAGGAAGAGAAAAATGGAGTACAAGGAGAAAGAGGTCAGCGTGTACAAAAGAGGCGAAAGTGGATGAGATGAATTAAGGGTTAATAACTTTTGGGGAAAAGGTAGAAAATAGCATAAGTAATAAGGAAGCCGACGGGCAGTGGTGTGGTTTTAAGAATTCATTGGTAGTGCGTACTGCAGAAGTTTGTGATTATAGGAGGGTGGGTGCAGGAGGAAAGAGAAATGATGGGGTAAAATGGATGGTCAAGGAGAAAAAACTTAGCCAAAATAATATAACGAAATTGTATATAGAAAGGGTAAAAGATTATATGAGGTGAGTGCAAATAAGAAAATAGGTATCAGCTATCAGACATATCCTGAGAATCAGACATGAGCGCCCTAAATCCCCACCAGTGCCTAGAGAAGCTTAATACAGAATCATACAAGGTGTGTAAAAAGCACGTACCATTGAGGAAACCCAGATCAGATAGAGAGAGAGCATAGGAGATGGTACAGAAGAAGAAAACGGGTTCCTGAATTGCTTAAAAAACACAAATATTTGTGTTTTTTTAAGCAGTTCAGTAACCCGTAACAGAGGCAAGATACATAGGCTTTGCCGAGAGATCACTGAATTAGATCAAAAACTTAGGATGTCATAGCTAACAGAAGAAGTGCAAAGGGCCATACACGATATTGCAAGAAACGCAAAATATTTCTATTCCTATGCAAAATCCAAACTATGAACTACCTGTAGAATTGGACCATATTGAGAGTCGTATACTGACGATGAACAGGAAATGAGTGAAATCCTAAAAGTATGAGTCGGTGTTCAGCAACCAACTAAATGACAGCAAGGTAGAAAAGGCAGAAACATTTTTCACCCCAGCAGAAGGCCGCGCAGACCAGCTAACTGACAGTACAAATCCCATAGATTTCGAAAAAGAAATGGAAAACATGCCCACTCACTCAGCACCTGGACCAGATTCATGGAATGCTCTATTTATAAAGAAGTGCAAAATACCACTAGCACGAGCTCTCAGTATTCTTTGGAGAAAGAGCTTAGATTTAGGTGAAATACCGGAGGCTTTAAAGAATGCAGACATAGCTCCTTTGCATAAGGGAGGTAGTAGAGCACTAGCTAAAAATTACAGACCAGTAGCCCTAACTTCTCGCATAAAAATCTTCGAAAGAGTGATGAGATGGCAGATTACAGATTTCATGGACCAGCATAACCAGCATAACTCGAACCACCATGGTTTTAGAGCAGGACGATCATGCTTGTCACAGCTGTTGAACCATTATGACAGAATTACGGAGGCATTAGAAGACCAAAATGTTGATGTGATTTACACAGATTTTGCAAAGGCGTTTTACAAATGCGATCATGGAGTGACAGCACACGAAATGAGGGCCATGGAGAACTCACAAAGAACACTAAAATCAAAACTCAAGAGGGTCACCAAATATAACGAAAGGAAACACATAAAAGACCTGGGAATAATTATGTCAGCTAACCTTTCTTTTAAGGAACATGAAAAAGCCAACGAGAGCCAGGAAAATGACGGGGTGGGTATTGGGGACTTTCAAAACAAGGGAAATAATGCCAATAGTGACACTTCAAATCGCTAGTGCTCCCTCATTTAGAATTGCTCAGTGCTGACGGCCCCGTTCAAAGCAGGAGAAATATCAGAGCTGGAACAAATACAGAGATCGTTTACGGCTCGTATTGAACCAGTAAAGCACCTAAATTACTTGGAACGCCTTCAGGTCTTGAACATGTACTCATTGGAGCGGAGGAGAGAGAGATACATGTACCTGGAAAGTACTCGAGGGCCTGGTCCCAAATCTGCACACTGCCATAACATACTGGAGTGAGAGATATGGGAGGAAGTGTAAAATATACCCAGTGAAGAGCAGGGGTGCGGTGGAGACAATAACGGAACACTGTATCAACATCCGGGGTCCCAGACTATTCAACATCATACCAGAAGATATCAGAAACACGGCTGGAACAAGTGTAGAAGCCTTCAAAGAGGAAACTGGACAAGTATCTTTACCAGGTGCCACATCAACCAGGCTGTGATTGATGGATATGTGGGGCAGCGGGCCTCCAGCAGCAACTGCCTGGTTGATCAAGCAAGCACCAGACGAGCCTGGCCCATGGCCGGGCTCCGAGAGTAGTTAAACCCTCGAAACTCTTCAGAGGTATATGAAAGGTAGGCAGGTATTAATAAGCCAGTTTTGGAAAGGTTAGTGAAAGGGTTTATGTTAGTGTGTAAAAGATAGAAGAAAGGGAATAAAGGGAAAAAATCAAGGTGATGGGAATAGGAAAGTCTGTATAATAAAAGATTGGATGTGAAATTTTAGGGAGTATAGAAGAAGGTACATTTCCTTTTTAGGGAATGTGTCGACAGATGGATTTATGAATGACGAGGTGACTCAGAGAATTAGCTGAGGGAAATGTAGGTAGGTGTGGTGTTTAAGTGTTTGTAGACAGGTTATCAGTGGAGGCAAAAAGAATGTATTAGACTATCACGGAGTCAACAATTTCTTATGTGTTTGAGGTATGGCCCTGGAATGTTTGATCGTAGAGGAGGCTGGTGGTAGTAGAAATGTAGTGTTTGAGATCAGTGTGTCTGAATATTCTGAGAACAAGACATGAGAAAAATGAAAGTAATGGTCACCATGACACTGGGTTGTCCTAATGTGAAAGTGTTTCAGTGGCTTAACCTTATCAAAAACCCAGCCTCTTTCAATAAGGGATGAAAATTTTACCCATACATGGAGCACCAAGGTCTAATTTGTGGAACTGTATAAAGTGTAATTTATCACTAGCACGTGCACTCGGTACTCTTTGAAGAAAGAGCTTAGATCTAGGTTAAATCCCGGAGGACTTGAAAATTGCAGACAGAGCTCTTCCGCACAAAGGAGGGAGAACTCTGGCCAAAAAAAAAATAAATAAATAAATAAATAAACTCCAGTAGCACACAAGTCTGAAAGAACAGTGAGATTCCAAAATTGCAAATTAAAAAAATTAAAAAATAACCTATACATCTTAGGTCAACA
>NC_091343.1:6428282-6473187 GCF_038502225.1 Cherax quadricarinatus | reverse complement strand
CGTATACGAACTCAGTCAACCAATTACCTCATGACAGTTAAGGTTTATTAATATACATAAATGGTGTGAAAGAGTTACGGACTATGTTTATTAAGTTATCTCGCTGAATGCCTATTAAGCCCCTGCTTTTCAATGATGGTGGTCACATTTTGAGCCAGTCTCTCCAGTCAGTATCTTCTAAGTCAGTATCTTTCACCGGCTCTCCAGGTAGCTCAATTTGAGATAATCGGGTTCCTAATATCCCATGTGGGTCACTTTTCCTCTAATAATAATAATAATACTTGATTTAACTCTGAAAATATCTTAGCTTACACCTTTACTTCAGGTCACAGCCGGGTGGCAAATATCTGTACATTCTCAAGCCTTCTTAAGTTCTTCAGACGGTATAAGTTACATGCTGTCATTGCATGTTCTAAGATTAGTCTTACATATGAGGTGTACAAAAATCACGAGAACTCCCTTATCGAGTTTCTTAAATTATGTCTTCTAGTTGCCAACTTTACACGTACTGTTAGGATGTCATATTTATAAAACTATCTTCAAAAGAGAACTTTAGAAATTCCTTCAGGCAGTTCCTGACCAGCCAAACTGTGATGCATATGTTGGACTGCATGCAGCATGTACTAAAATTCTCATCAATCAGACCCTCAACTAGGAAGCCTTGTTCGAGGGCAGGCCACGGGAAACGATGATCTCTGGAACCATCTACTGGTAAAGTGTCCTCCTCTTTTTCAGATTCAATGACTTGCTTCCTTCAAAAGCTGAGATGCCACTACCCTCCTCTCTTCTGTCCTATCTTTATTACCTTGCAACTGTTAAGGCTAAAGTCCGTTTAAACATTCCTGTCATTTCCGCATATCCTCATGTAACGTCTCGTAATCATTACTGTATCGTCTAAGAACGTCGATATGAAATATTGTCAGCCCACTGATCATCTCTTATTCCCGGGAATTATCGGTGCCAGGGTCCTGTCTCACACCATGTTTCCTAAGTTGGGAAGGAAATAAGATCAAGAAACACACAGAGGAAAGTAAGGTAAATACTGAATGTAAGTTGAAGTTTGTAAGATTTACCTGTCGTTTTACGTGTTCATGAAACCTTAAAAAAAAAATCAGCAATCCAGCCAGAGCCCAAAACATTTAACAAGCTTTGCTCCTTATATGAAGGGAGGGTAGTACCTCCCTGGGTAATTTCCACCTACCAACCTTTGAACTTAATATCTCCGTCCCTACGTTTTAACTGCAATATATTTCCTCTTCCGTCACTAAAGTGTTCTGTCCGCTTATGTTGTGGTCCATCAGCTTGGAATAATATATCTTATTCCTTTTATACTTCTTTCTTATTTTTTGCAAGAACTCTCCCATTATTAGTTGGTCATTTCACCTGGACTTTTGCTGCCATTTTTTTCCTGATTCGTTTGCTGAAGAGTTCTGGGAGCTCTTTTCTTTTGACAAAATTTCGCCACTAAAAAGCTTCTCTTCTGATTTTAACGCGTCTTTGTGAATGTTTACCCCTTATAGAAAACATAATATACATAATAATGACCATTATATGAGTGTTAAGTAATTAACATAATTTTTTTATATATTTGTTTCACCACGTTATGATAGCAGCTGCTGGTCCCTGTACGGTAATTAATAAGATACAGCAAGGATAACATGAGGAATTACTTCAAGGAATCTTACGGTATTTTTGTTTTAGATACAGAAGCGAGAGATAGTGAAGAAGTTGAAGATGCTAGGAGACTCGTGCAGTAAGGCACTATGTAGTAGTCGTGAACACCGCTGCAGGCAGCTTGACGATACCGCATAATGTAACCGGATTTTAATTTAACCTCGTTATCTGTTAATGATTCTGGGAACACCGACCCCGCAGCCCGGTCTTGAGCCAAGCCTTATAAATTGGAAAGAAAATATTACAAGAATAAGAAATATATAAGGAATGTATGGAGTTTTTAAGATATAATTGCAATCTTAAACGTTCATGATAACAAAAATTAAAACCAGCTTTAGTTTTCGTCTCTGAAGACTCGACACCGTCCATCACCACCACCACAACCACTACTACTGTTACATCACATCCTGTTTATAATCACATCAATAATAGCTGCACCAAGGTCGTGATTAAAAACACCAAGAGGAAGAGTAAATCAGGTCAAAACTATTTTTGCTGTAATGATCTTTTCCATTGCTAGTGAAGACTGTAGCGTGAATGTCAGCAGTAGCGTATGCTTGCTCCGGTAACCTTTCTACCTGCAACATTATATCTGCTCAAAAAAGTTTATATTCGCTATCCACAACGCATTACCCTAATATTTTTTCGACCTCTTAATAGTGTTCGGATGGACACTGATAACCAACTCTTATTCCCAAATAGCTGTCCTGAAAATCCTGAAAAACCCACACCAAACATTTTCCTTCTCGGAGATATCAACCTCTCAAATATGAAAAAGGAGATAGTGAATCATAGCATTGTACTACATATAGTTTCTGGAAGCAGGCTAGCTCAACAGGTACCAACCAGAGAGCTAATTGGGCTTTGTGAACAGTTTGCCTTGAACCAACAGTTAGCATAATCCGCTAGAAATGAAAGTACAGTAAATATGACCTTCATGAACAAAGAGGATTTAATCAGACACACAGCATCACATACGCAATATACTCTGATCACATCATCATAGAAGTACAAACAAGTAAAACTGTAGGGTGGAAAACTTCAGTGTATAACAAAAGATGCTATTGAATATAACTGTAACAATGAGAAAACTGACTGGGACAAAACCAAGAACTATCAGACATACTCTGGGGAATAGTCAAGAGTACCCTAAAAATAAAAAAAAAAAAGAGTACCCTATAAAAGCTGAACACACAAGCATAAAAGGTCTGTATTAAATAGGTGCTACTGAAAAGACTTATTTAAATGAAAATCAAATACAGAAAGTAAAGAAAAATATACAGAAGAAAATATGTCACAATGAAAGAAAGATAATCTTAGCCAAGGGAATACCGAGACAGAACAAAAAATTAAGCTTCCATAATACCACACACAAAAGGCAGTCAGGGAACAAACAGCCATCCAGAATATTCCAAGAAACCTCAACCACATTGCATATACAGAACTGAACCATTAATCACAGGAGGTTCATACACTGACGATGCAGAAGAAATTAGGGAAATTCTAAAAGGCTAAATATGAATCAGTGCTCAGCAATCTTCTAAACAAAAGCAGGGTGGAGAAAGCAGAATTTTGTCATCTCTGAAGGCCATAAAAACTTTATAACTGACATAAACACTAATCCTGTAGAATTCGAAAAATAGAAAATCATGGCCACTCATGCTGCACTTACACGGGATTCTTGAAATTCATTTTTTATCTAGAAATGCAAAATGCCACTAGCACGAGCATTCTGCATACTTTGAAGAAAGATTAGATGTAGGTGAATTTCATTGCATTAAGGAGACAAAAGATAGCTAACCAAAAATTATAAATCAGTAGCCATAACATTATAAAAGTCACTGAAAAGAATGATTAAACGCAAATTACTAATTTTATGAAACACAACCTGCACAGCTCAAACCAGAATGGATTTAGAACGGGAAGATCGTGTTTGTCACAACTAATAAACCAATATGACAGAACTGTGGAGGCGCTGGGAGAAAACCGAAATTCAGATGTGGTATACACGGATTTTGCAAAGGCATTTAACAAATACGATCATAGGGTGAATACACACTAAATAAGGGTAATACGTATAACTTTGAAAGCTGGCAGGTGGAGATTAAACTTTGTGACAAATATAATACAAAAAGTAGTAGTAAACAGCAAAATCTAACATAAAAAGCTCTCTAACCCCAAGGCAAGATGCTGGGTCCTGTTTCTCAGCTTTATAGCACATAGATAAAAAAGCCTGCCATAGTTTCATATGATTTGCTGATACCAAAATAAACATGGAAAATCACCTCGGTAGAAGACAGAGAAAAACTACACGAGAATTTGTGCAAAGTCTTCCAGTGGGTAAAAAGGAATAAAATTAAATTTAATATGCACTGTATTCTAGCTACAAAATCACAAAGTAGAGCAAAAAAAAGAAGCATGTGAAGAACCTAGGTGTAATAAAGTCAGCTGACCTTTCTTTTAAAGAACACGATAAAGCAAATGTTATTAAAGCCAGGAAAATGATAGGGTGGATATTAAGAACCTTCAAAACAGGGAAAAAGAGAGCCTATGGTGACACATTTAAATAGCTTGTGCTCTCTCAGAGTATTGTTCAGTGTTGGCAGATCATCTGTGGCTCACAAGAGCCAATACAGTGTTAAAATTACCAGAAGCCCTTCAAAGGCCTAAATATGTACTCGCTGGAATGGAGGAGAGATACATGATAATATGTACTTAAGGGCACCGTGGGCACATTATTATTATAATCAAGGGGGAAGCGCTAAACCCGGAGGATTATACAGCACCTGGGGGGGGATGTGGAAGGCATTCAGGCTTAATTCGGGGAACTGGAGCACAGATCCAATTCCCTAAATCAAGAGCCCCTCACCAACATCAAGGAACCTTCCTTGAGGGGACCGTGGGCACAATAATAGAACATTGCATCAAGATCCGTGGGCTCAGACTATATAACATTTTATCAGAAGATATCAGAAACACTGCCGAAACAAGTGTAGAAGCCTTCATAAGAAAACTCGACAAGTACCTCCACCAAATGGAGGATCAACCAGGCTGTGGTCAATATGTGGACCAGCAGGCCGCCAGCAGCAACAGCCTGACTTACCAGGCCAACACCAGACACCCCTGGCCTAGGGCCGGGCTGCAAGAGTAGAAAAATTCTTGAAATACGTCAAGGGTATCTCAGTAAATGTCATGCCCGACAGCAACAGTTTAGTTGGCCACAAAGTCTATAGAAAAATTTGGTATCATGCCGGACTGTGAGAGTAGAACTCTGGAAACTGGCCACAGATATGGCACTGTTATGATAAAACTGTAAAAATGAATTTCTGATGCACATTATTTGCATATTTTCATAATTCTATTCCATTCTAGTGCTTTATAAAAAATTTATTTAAGAGTAGTTAATCCTGTCGCTGATGACAGTAAAGGAGAGACAAAGTTGTAATGGTGTGTGGGATCCGTTAGTTCACCACGGTCTGCATGCTTGTGTTGGCTCTCACCTCGGAGTCTTCCTCAGTGGTTGCTGCCTGCGGTGTCCTGGATATCTGCCAGGTGTGCCTCATAAATTTACAGACTTACCATTAAATAGCGAAATAAGAGGATGTATCTGCGCAAAGTCTAAGTGGAACAATGTTTTGGAAGTAACAGGAAGCTAAATGGTTTATAATTCTTATATTTATACAGGATATTAAAGCTCAGAAATATTGTTTTCTTGTTCATTAATTGTAGTTAAAATATAATTAGTACTTTAAATACTGAAAAACTGTTAAATGATGCGGCGGTTCCTATCCTAGAACATTAAAAACATTTCACTATAAAACAGTCACCTAAGAAACCCCTGGGCCACTTCAAGAGAATTTCAAGTGTAGAAAACAAGAGGTTCACTTTTATAAAACAGGTGAAGGTTACAAGCAAAGTTAAAGTGGCACTCTAGTAGGACAACTCAAGCCTAAGTGATGAAACCTCATACATTTGCATTCATCCTTCAAAGTTGAAAAGCAAGGAAAAAGCAGTTGAAGAATTAGGTGTGTAAACAAACCACGGATCGCTAAGAGTCTGAATCCACGCAAAGAGAGTGCTGGAGTTTGACTCACTCACCATGGGTTCAAACCCCACCAGTTCCATGGTTTGTTTGCCATCGTGTTATTACGATCTCATGAGTCAAATAGGCGTGTGTTTTTCCAGTAGTTTCTCTTAATTTGGAAGAAATTTGCAAATCTAATGAAACTCAAGTTTCTATTAAAAGATTAGTAGTTACTATTTACACGTGTTATACTGGTGAACGGTTTCGAAAGATTATCTACCCTTGCAGACCTCAATCGACAGAAAAGCCAAGAGCCTGACTGTTCTGTTCGACTGCCCACTCAATCAGGCTGTTGCTGTTCGCGGCCAGCTAACCCACATAGCCACCACAGCCTGGATGACCTGGCACTTTGCACAAGTAGTGATCCAATTTCCTTTTAAAGACTTTTACACTTGTTCTGGAAATATCTCTGATATCTGATAGTACCAGGTTAGTCTTAAACCGCGGATTTTAATACAGTGTTCTGGTATTGTGCCCACGGTGCCCCTGCTTTTCACTGGGTTTATTAAATACTCCTTGTTAAGACAGTGTGCAGATTTGGGGCTAGGCCCTTAATTATCTTCCATGTATATTTTATCAGGCATTTCGCTCTTCGCACCAGGTAGTACATTTCAAGTCGCTGGAGGCCTTCCCTTCATTGTCTCTATGAGGGCAGTTAACAAATTCTGTAATTTTTCCAGCTCTTGATCTCCCTGTATATCTACAACATAAAGATACCCACATGCTGCACATGTGCAATTCATCATCTTCATCTCTCTTTTGCCTTGAATACAGCCCTCAAAACCAAATAATATTCTAGACGAGAGAGCTCACGTGATTGGAATAGTGTCACCAGTTGTATTATTTCTCGTTTTTAAAGTTTTCATTATTCTCAGTGCCATTATACTCAGGTGTTTACAGATTCCTTTTGTTCTAGGAGACGGTCATCCTGTTATTTGTATCCCGTGTTTCTGCTGAATTCTTCAGTACGTCCATATCTGAGCAGTTGGAATTTGTCACTTTGAAACATCGTGTCTACTGGAAGACACTTACCTGCTTTTATTTCTTCCCGTCTCCTAGAAGGCGACGGGAAAATATGGTCATGGTCCGCGAAGGATAATACGAAGCTGTGACTAATGTATTATCTATGGGGAAGAGAAACAGCAGCGGCGCCAGGATCGTGCCTTCGGGATGTGTACATTCTGCTTCGCCAATCTAGATTTTGCATTGTTGAATACTATTTCTTCTTTTCTTTAGAAATATGAAAATCCATTTGACACTTTTGTTCTGGAATATTGCTCATTGCTGACGGCCCCGTTAAAGGCAGGAGAAATATAAGAGCTGGAACAGAGATCGTTTACGGCACACACAGAACCAGTAAAGCATTTAAATTACTGGGAACGCCTTAAAGTCCTGAACATGTACTCACTGGAGCGGAGGAGAGATACAAGATAATATATATATGGAAAGTACTTGAGGGCCTGCTCCCAAATCTGCACACTGCCATAACAACTGGAGTGAGAGATATGGGAGGAAGTACAAAATAAACCCAGTGAGGAGCAGGGGTGCGGTGGAGGACAATAACTTAACACTGTATCAACATTCGTGGACCCAGACTATTCAACATCTTACCAGAAGATATCAGAAACACGGCTGGAACAAGTGTAGAAGTCTTCAAGAGGAAACTGGACAAGTATCTTCACCAAGTGCTAGATTAACAAGGCTGTGATGGATATGTGGGACTGCGGGCCTCCAGCAGCAACAGATTGGTTGACCAGGCAAGCACCAGACGAGCCTGACCCATGGCCAGGCTTGGAGAGTAGAGAGATTCTCGAAACTCATCAAAGGTATATCACATGTTAAGAGCTATTACTCCAAAGTGCCATTCGTTAAATGTATCTTAAGAATCCGCGTAGATCACCTTTACACCTTTGATGAGTTTCCAGAATTTTTCTACTCCCGGAGCGTTTTGTTTTTTCTTGCAAATCCTCAGTAATTTTCTCATCATGATTTAATTGTTACGATAGACATGATTTACTTACGTTGTGTGGTTCATGATATTTTCCACAAAATCAATAAGTTGGCGTCTCAGCACCCATTTTTGGCACTGCTCTGCTACCTCTTTGTGAAGCGGAGGCTCTCACATTTTTCATGGCCTCTAAGATAAAAAAAAAAAGTCCATTTATGTAACTTCAGAATATAGTGGCTTCCTTTTGTGCTTAACAATATTTTATTACATGTAAACTACATTTTGTATACTGTACAAAAGCGAAGTTTGTTTGTTTAGACTATTCAGAGCAAGTAATGTGCACAGTTAACCCTTATCATTCCATTATTACTATTGTATACGACAGATAAACTGAATTAATCCCTTATACTTCTCAGTTATATTACATACATGATTACTGTATAACGATTAATGAATTTATATGAAATTCCTGATTTTGTTCAAAGTTTAAATAAACATTAAAAATATTTAACATCAAGCTTCTGCTAATATATAAAACCTGCTACACCTGAGTTGTCCTCAGGGAACCAGAAATACTGAAACAAGTGGCACGGACGACCCACTACCTGTTTGTTACACCTGACTAATACCAAACCTACACTCCCTGGCTCGATAAAAATACTTTTATAGTGCGAGTAATGACTTTTTGCAGGTTAATCCCTAATATTTACAGCCTGGGTGTGATTTCGTACCACCAGGAAAATATGATAAGAAATTGTAATTTAGGCTGTCATCGATTCCGGCTGGAGGAAAGAGAGGTGGCGCCTTCACAGGTCCGTGGAGGCGGGACGTGGGAAGCACTAATATCGACTTAGGGGTCTTTAATGGGCATGAGGGAGAAGAAGGGAGGAGGAAAATGGAAAGGAGAAAGAGGGTATGTGATGAAGAGAAGAGAGAGGAGGGAGAGGGGGAAGAGCGAGGGGGAAAGAGCTAGGGAAAGTGAGGGAGGGCGAGGGGGAGTGAGAGAGAGCGAGGAAGAATGAGGGAGAAAGGAAAGGCGAGCGAGGATGGAGGGCGAGCGAGGATGGAGGGCGAGCGGGGAGGGAGAGGAGGGAGGAGGAAGACTGAGAGGAATAAGTTGAGAAGGGGTGAATGAACTAAGGGGCATGGCAGTCGTGACTCAGTGAATCAATCACAAACCTGCAGTCTGGAATGGCGTTATCCTTCACTCAGCGTCAGTACTGATATGGATTATTTCCCTTACTAACACTGCAAGTGTTGTTTGTGTGATACTTTTACTACGCCCGTCATATCTCTGGGTTCATCCCAACACTGAAGCCGTGTTGAAGTCACAGTTCTCTGGTGACCACCTCCAAATAAAAAAAATTACATGAAGTCAACTCCCTGGTCTACCTGCTGTTGAGTCATCGCCCCGCGACCTGGTCCCAGACCAAGCCACCTGGTTGGTTGATATATCCATGGCAAAAATTCATATTAGGAATGTTGTGTATAAGAGGTGCTTTAACAAGACAGCGTCTGTGAAGGCTAGAAGGGTAAATAGTTTGGGCAGAGGACCAGTTAATAGGATGACTGTTATCTCTAACATGACAAGAAGAGAGCACTGTTAGTGTCGACAAGGCTAACACTTTTGTGCTCTTTAATTCTATCAGAAAGAGAGCGGTCAGTTTCTCCAAATTACTGAGGAGACAAGAGGAGTAGGAAATGGAGTAAACTATAGAAGCATGAGTGTAGGAGAGGTATGAACAAGATTACTTCGAAGAGTATTAGTTTGGTGATGTCTAAAGGGCGGAGGGAGGGAGGGAGGGAGGGAGGGAGGGAGGGAGGGAGGGAGAGAGAGAGAGAGAGAGAGAGAGAGAGAGAGAGAGAGAGAGAGAGAGAGAGAGAGAGAGAGAGAGAGAGAGAGAGAGAGAGAGAGATAGAGATATTGAGATTTAGAAGACTGAAAATATAGGGAAGGAAAAGGATAGATTTCACAAAGGAGAATTTGGTAGAGAAGAAAGTCCTTTTCGCATGCGAGCAGGCAGGGATTATGACATCGGAAGGGTAACCAAGGCAAGAAAACAAACCGCGAAGAATGGAACTTTCTCTCCCAAGCTGTCTTCTGTGAAATCTCCTAACCTTTTCCTTCCCTATATATCTATTATCCTAATGCATTGTGCATGGGACACTCACATATGCAAATACTCCCATGAATTTTGTCCAAGATACATTACACAAATTTTGAAGCCGAGCTATTAAGGTGTACTCGAGAAATAAACGAAAATTTGTGATACATAAACGAAAATGTTCCGAAAATAGTCAAGTCTTCCCTCGTTAAACTTTAAAACGCCATAAATCTGCAGATTTTTATTTTGTTGTTTTTCTCATTAACATTCCATTTAAAATTCTCTACAATCCTCAAGAAACAACATTTTATGATTTTAAAAAAATTATAAAATTTACAAATTGGCACCCACACAGTTCAAAATTAATACAAAAATACATAGATTAACCAGCATAGAGGGTTTGAAGCTGATCAGAAGAGGCATTCACTACTTATTACACGAGAAATTTTTTTTCTTAATAACATTGGCAAATTCTTCGTTAACTGATCAAATTCCAATGAATCATTTCTTTAGCTATTTCAGTAAAATTTCAAATTTGCACATTTTCAGACTATTCAACAGAACTTCCAAATCGGGACATATGCTCCTCAATGGCAGTATGAACCTTGTGTTCAGGAAATCACACCAGCGGTGAAAATTTGAAATCGATCAGATAAATCATTCTCCAGTTACGACACGGATTCCGACGATTCCATTTTTTTTTTAACCATTTTACTATCAACGAATTAGCCTAAACTTACGTGAAACTTACTAGGCATTATCCTGGCCCTGGGATGCATCGCCCATGAAATATTGAAGCTGTTCGGAAGAGAACTGAAATTTATTTTAACGTAATTTAAGAACATAAGAAGGAACACTGCAGCAGGCCTACTGGCCCATGCGAGGCAAGTCCAATTCCCCCACCGGCTTAACCAAATGCCTTAACCTAGTCAGGTCAGTCACATTCACTAGAGAGAGGAGCACGGCATCTGACCTAGTAGCACAAGATTGTCAGGTCCAACTCACACCCACCCACACCACTCATTTATCCAACCTATTTTAAAGAGAATAAAAATATTCACACTTTATACTTAAAATCGTCAAATCTGCAGCACCTACACACCTGAACTTCACGATCTCACATCGTCGCATTTTTTTTGGTACTTTTCTTGATTGAAAATACGCCACTGAGGATTTCGAATGTTATTCGAGCCGTTCCAGGATACTGGGAATGGGGTCAACAACTTTGGTCAAAAGGTGCGAGAACATGTCAACTGTTTAAAGAACTTGGTCCTCGTTATCATATAGAAGTGTTAAAATTTTAAAACTAACTGGATGAAGCATTCTCGAGTTGTAAGCGAAATAAAATGAAAGTTGGTGGAAGAATACAGAAAAAAAAGTCATGCAACCTCTTCAGGGATACCTATATAAGTATTGTTTTAAATATTAATTTACTGTTTTGAATATTAATATATTTTAATTGTCAATATTTCGTCTTATCAAGACATTATCTTATTTATTTATTTAATAATTTGAACATACATACAGATGTACAAAAAAATACAGGTAAGAGCAGCAGGAGTCTCTACGAGAACAGTGATAAAACAAGCAAATAAAATATTATCAGTGAGGTGTTTGTAATAAGTGTGAAGGTTACGCGACTGTGTATCACCTACTCTAGATTCCTGCTCTCCCACATTGCATCACTACGTACTAAAATGTTAACAAATTGATGAATACAGATTCAAGCTCCCATTAATGTTAGGAAATGCTCAAATATTTCAAGAATGTTGTGTATAACATATTCTAACATCTTAGCCAACAATAAAATCTAACCGCCTATTATACTGTAAACAGTTCATTACGGCTTAAGTGTTTCGATAAAAGAAGGTTGAGGTGCAGTTGATGAAGCCAGGATGTAGCTTTATTAGTACCAGCAGGACTGTGTCCCCAGTGTACAATATAGTGAAGCATCAAACAGCCTAGTATATAGCTGGGGGTGACACCATGGGTCTGAGGTGTACAGCATAGTGAAGTATCAAACCGCTCAGCCGCTGTCAACTGCCTCACACCCAGGGGAAAATTAACGAGTGAATACAACTAATCTCCATGAAAGGCAGCAAGGGTAAGACCGAGGAGGGTAGCCAGGATTGATGGTGGCAAGGTAGCCAGGGTTGATGATTGAAGGGTAGCCAGGGTTGATGGTGGAAGGGTAGCCAGGGTTGATGGTGGCAGGGTAGCCAGGGCTGATGGTGGCAGGGTAGCCAGCGTTGATGGTAGCAGGGACAGGGAGGGAGGGTAGCCAAGGTGGGTGGTGGCAGGGATAGGGAGGGTTACCAGGGTGGGTGGTGGTAGGGAAAGGGAGTGTTTCCAGGGTGGGTGGTGGTAGGGATAGGGAGGGTTTCTAGGGTGGGTTGATGGACTGAACACATCGACTCAAGGTTGAGGGACTGATTACCTCATTCTCCTCCTGTTCTTCAAGTTTCTCCTACGTATGGACTGATGAAGCCACTGTGTGGCGAAACGTTTCCTCAATAAAGATACCCAAGAGTTGCACATGTGTCTAATTTATCAACAGGGATAGGGAAGGTTACCAGGATGGGTGGTGGCAGGGATAGGGAAGGTTACCAGGAAGGGAGGTGGCAGGGATAGGTAGGGTTACCAGGGTCGGTGGTAGCAGGGGTAATGAGGGAACAAGAGGATACCTTTGATATACCTTTGAAGAGTTTCGAGTTTCAGATGAGCCCGGCCATGGACCAGGCTCATCTGGTGCTTGCTTGGTCAACCAGGCTGTTGCTGCTGCAGGCCTGCTGCCCCACATATCCATCACAGCCTGGTTCATCTGGCACCTGGTGAAGATACTTGTCCAGTTTCCTCTTGAAGGCTTCTACGCTTGTTCCAGCCATGTTTCTGATATTTTCTGGTAATATGTTGAATAGTCTAGGACCCCGGATGTTGATACAGTGTTCCCTTATTGTCCCCCCACCCCTGCTCCTCACTGGGTTTATTTTACACTTCCTCCCATATCTCTCACTCCAGTATGTTATGGCAGTATGCAGATTTGGGACCAGGCCCTCGAGTATTTTCCAGGTATATATTATCATGTCTCTCTCTCTCCGCTCCAATGAGTACATGTTCAGGACCTGCAGGCGTTCCCAGTAGTTTAGGTGCTTTACAGGCTCAATGTGAGCCGTAAACGATCTCTGTAGTTGTTCCAGCTCTGATATATCTCCTGCTTTGAACGGGGCCGTCTGCACTGAGCAATATTCTAAATGAGAGAGCACTAGCGATTTGAAGAGCGTCACCATCGACATTATTTCCCTTGTAATAAAGTTGGTAGAATTACCGACAATATGTAAAGTAAAAGGACACAAGTGCAACTAATGTGACATTTTATTGTGGCAACGTTTCGCTCTCCAGGAGCTTTATCAAGCCATTACAAACAATACATGGACACAGAGGGTATATAAAGGCTCAGAGTGAGGTGCAATACTAGTGAGGTACCATTTAGATGTTCACTAGTGGTAGTAGTAGTAGTAGTAGTAGTAATACAATATGGTAGAGCATTTAATTCGTACATGAGTAAAAGGATATAAAAGCTATTACACAATATTCCTCTCAGACCAATCACGTCAGGAATAGGCAGTGCTCCACACAAACTAGCCGGAGTTCTTGCCAAACATCTTTCCTGCCTTCTGGGGACCCATCAGCCCCGCTCATCTTAAACACTCAGGCGACCTTCTCAACCGCATCCGAAACCTCTCCATCCGTAACAAGAAACTAAGCAGTTTGGATGTGACTTCCCTCTTCACAAAAGTACCTACCAAAAAAGCCATCGAGGTTCTACGACGTAAAGTCAATCAGGACCTTAATCTTCCTCTACCTTCCGGAGATTTTGTTGACTTGATTGAACTCTGTGTTAATTTCAACTGTTTTTCTTTCAAAAACAAGCTCTACAAACAAACCTACGGCATGGGAATGGGGTCCCCCATCAGTGCCACCCTAGCCAACTTATACATGGAACACCTAGAGTCCGAACACTTTGCCAACATCATCCCTTCAAGCCTCACTTGGTTACGTGGACGACGTCCTCGTAATAACTCCCAAACGTTTTGATGTACGGAATCTTCAGGCAAGGCTCAACGCAGTTGAACCGGCGATCCAGTTTACACTAGAAGAAGAGTCCAATGACAAGCTACCTTTCCTCGACGTCCTCATTCACAAAGTAGACAACAACCTAAGATTTCAAGTTTATCGGAAACCCACCAATAAAAATGATCTCACACACTTCTATTCCAGTCAAGATACCAAGACCAAAAGAGGCATCATCATCGGGTTTTTCCTAAGAGCATACCGAATTTGTAGTCCTGAGTTTCTTGACGAGGAATGTACATACATTCACCAAACATTCACTGAGCTACATTTTCCTTCCTTTTTCATCAAAGACTGCAAGAAAAGAGCTCTTCAGATCATTAATTCTCCACGCACCAACACCACTCCCAACAAAGTTATAATTCTTCCCAACAGCCAGGTTGCACTGAACGTTTCAAAAGTACTTTCACAAGCTAACACCAGAGTCGCTATCGCTTCTAGCACTTCAATAAAGGATCTAACCAGAACAAAATCCAAGCACCACAAACCAGTCAACGCAGGAGTTTACACTATACCCTGTGGAGGCTGTGACAAGATTTACGTAGGTGAAACAGCAAGAAACCTCGACACCCGCCTCAATGAACACATTTACGCATGTAGGAACGATAACTTGAACAACACCTGTGTACAACATCGAAATTCTACCAATCATCTCATGAAATTCAGAGACACCCAATTAGTGATTAAAGAAACTAATTTCTGCAGACGCAAGTGCCTCGAATCAGCACTGATCGCTGTTTCGAATACAATTAAACAAAACAACGGCAGCTTCACCATCTCTGAAGTCTTAGCAAGAATACTCCTGAAAACAGTAAACCATGCCATCACATAGTCTCTCCTGTTATACTACACAAAGCACATTACAGAGAGTGAACACTGAAACAGGCTGCCTCTTTCCAGTCTATATTTGTCCAACCTATTTTTATGTTACCCAAGTAATAGCTTTTATATCCTTTTATTCATGTACGAATTAATTGCTCTACCATATTGTATTACTACTACTACCACCACTAGTGAACATCTAAATGGTACCTCACTAGTATTGCACCTCACTCTGAGCCTTTATATATCCTCTGTGTCCATGTATTGTTTGTAATGGCTTGATAAAGCTCCTGGAGAGCGAAACGTTGCCACAATAAAATGTCACATTAGTTGCACTTGTGTCATTTTACTTTACATTATTTCCCTTGTTTTGAGTTCTCAATATCCACCCCGTCATCTTCCTGGCTGTCGTGATCTTTGTCTTTTTATGGTCTTTAAAAGAAAGGTCCGCTGACATTATTCCCAGGTCTTTCACGTGTTCCTTACGTTCTATTTGGTGACCCTCTTGAGTTTTGTATATGGTGTTCCTTTTGAGTTCTTCATTTTTTCCATACCTAAGCAGCTGTAACTTATCCCCATTGAACGTCATGTTGTTCTCCACTGCCCACTGGAAAACCCTGTTTATGTCTTCCTGTACTTTTTCAGTGTCCTCTACCGTAGTGACTTTCATGCTTATTTTAGCGTCATCTGCAAATGATGATACTAAAGTGTGCTGGGTGTTTTTGTCTGTCTGCTATGGGGATGAGAAACAGCAGAGGTGCCATGAGAGTGCCTTGGGGCACTGAGCTTTTGACCTTGCTGATGCTGGATCTTGCCCTGTTCACTACTACTTTTGTGTTGTGTGTGTTAGGAAACCGAAAATCCATCTGCCTACCTTCCCCGTAATGTCCACGGCCTTCATTTCGTGCGCCACCACTCCATGATCACATTTGCCAAATGCCTTTGCAAAATCTGTGAAAATCACGTCTGCGTTTTGGTCCTCTTCCAATACCTCCGTAATTCTGTCATAATGATTCAGCAGCTGTGACAGACATGATCGTCCTGCTCTAAACCATGTTGGTTCGGGTTATGCTAGTTGTGCTGCTCCATGCAATTTGTAATCTGCCCTCTCATCACTCTTTCGAAGATTTTTATGATGTGCGAGGTTAGGGCTACTGGTCTGTTATTTTTAGCTAGTGCTCTACTACCTCCCTTATGTAAAGGAGCTATGTCTGCACAATTTAAGGCCTCCGGTATTTCACCTAGATCTAAGTTCTTTCTCCAAAGAATACTGAGGGTTCGTGCTAGTGGTACTTTGCACTTCTTTATAAATAGAGCATTCCATGAATCTGGTCCAGGTGTTGAGTGAGTGGGTATGTTTTCCATTTCTTTTTCGAAATCTATGGGATTTGTACTAATGTTTGTTAGTTGGTTTGCACGGCCTTCTGAAGTGAAAAATATTTCTGCATTTTCTACCTTGCTGTCATTTAGTGGGTTGCTGAACACCGACTCATACTGTTCTTTTAGGATTTTACTCATTTCCTCCTCTTCAAGGGGGGCTCCTTGGCGTGGTGAAGAGGCTCTTGGTCTGAGGAATTAGACCTGTCTGTCTTCTTCCTCAGACCGAACCTAATTACCCCCCCAATCTCCCCTCCCCTATCCCATCCTCCCCTTTTTCCTTTCCTCCTCCCCCTCCCCACCCCTCCCTTTTGCCCTTCCTCTTTTTGTCCTTTGGGATTTCTCCCACAGGCGCGCTAGTTCCTAGGTAGGGGAAAGGATACCGGGGTTCATCCCATTCCGTTGAGGTTCTTGGCGGTGGTGTAGTTTGCCGTGGAATCTGGATCGCCTGGGGATGTCCCGATCCCTCTCCGGTATCCCGGAGTAGCTTTGGGTGTCTTTCGGGTGACGGGTGTATCTCTGGAAGCCACCTTTCGGATTCCGGGGGTGGTGGCCAAAGGAGGTATGCTTTGTGGCGGACATCCGGCCGCCCTCTCTTTTGTCCACCGAGGTAGCTCGGCAGATGTGAGGTTGCTATCCCGGATTGTTAGTTTACTAGCATGATGGGTAGGGTATGGCACGGGTTCCATGCTGCATCTGCGCTACTTGCGGTGCTGAGGTCCTCTTGGGTGCGGAGGGAGATTTCTGGCCCTTTCATTCCTCCTAGGAACTATCCCTCCCCGGTCCCCCCTTTTTTTATTCTTTTTATTTTTATTTTCTTTTCTTTCTTTTTTTTTCTTAAAAACAAAAAGAAAGAAGTAACCTAACCATGGCAGCCCTAGTCCATGAACCTGGTACCCCCGGGCCCCTTCTTGATACCGCACCCTGTTCTGACCCCGCCTCGTCTTTGGACCACTCTTCAGACACTTCTCCTGCCTCTGTACCTCTTGCCGGTGCTGTTTCCTCACCCGATTCAGGTACTGAGGCCTCGACTGACTCCTTCGATTTATCGGACCTTCGCTCTCCTCTGACTATGCTTCCGGCCTCTCCCTCTACGGTGCGGCAATTTTCAAATCGCCGACCCGTTCCATGTAGGACCAACTCTGGTCCCACGCCTAAACGCCAACGACAATTACCTGCTGATGATCCTTCTCCACCTTCTCGTTCTTCTCAGAAACGATCGACACGTCCTTCACTACCTTTCCACGCTCAGTTTCAGACTGAACAATGGACTAAATTCTTCACTTTACGACCGACTTCCTCTACTGCCTATCTTTCTGACCACAGTATTGGCAAGGCACTCCTACGCCATGTTGGTAAAGATATTTCTTTTCATGCTCTTAAGAGCGGTACGCGCATCATTACCGTACAGAATGCTACCCAGGCTCATAAGCTCTCTTGTCTTTCCCATATCGATACTGTTCCTGTCACTCTTGAAAAACATCATTCCCTCAATTCTTGTAGTGGTACCGTCATTCTTCCCCATACCATAGTTCAACAAAATTTCCAGACATGTGGCACTGACATTCTTGAACAGCTGGAACTCCAAGATCTCCCAATCCTCAAGGTAGACACTTACGTTCTTCCTGCCCGCAGGCGGAGACGATACCCTAGCAATGTGGCTCGTTTAACTTTTGACAGCCGAGAACTCCCATCCTCAGTTTATATAGCAGGACATCGGTTACAAGTTCGAAAGGTGATCCCTACACCACAACAGCGTAGAAATTGCGGGCGATTTGGCCATCCAGCGAAATATTGCAGATCTATCACCGAATGCCCAGTCTGTGGTGCCGATGACCATTCTAATACGTCTTGCAATCGATCTCCCTCTTGCCTTAACTGTCATGAGGCTCACCCTTTGTACTCTCGCCGTTGTCAAGTCTATTTAAACGAGCGGGAAATCCGTTACCTCAAAGAGACAGAAGGTCTCCCTTATGCCATGGCAGTTTCTCATCTCCGCCTCCAAGGGAGACTCCCACGTGTTTCTTATTCCCGTTTCAAAACGTCCCCCCACTTCTGGTATCCCATCTTCTACACCCACCTCTGTGGTTACCTCTCCCATAGTCACTCCTGTATCTAATCCTTTTGCTGTCCTCGGCTCAGACGTCCCTACTTCAACGCCTCAGTCTGATCTCGCTTCTTCGTGTTCTCTCTCACAAGCCTCAGTATCGACGAAGACCTCGTACGACACCTTCTCCCAATCGTCCCTCTACTTCTCAAAAGTCAAAAAAAGGTCCGTTAACACCTCCTACCCATCTTCCACCTCATTTTACCCTCCCTGTCTCTGTCCCTGGTTCTCCCCCTCTCACTGGCTCAGTTACAAGTGTAGAGGTTCACCCTCCTCCTCGTACTGTACCTTCCTCCCCTGTTCCCTCCCAAGTTTCTTCCTCTTCTGCCACCTCCCAGGTTCCTGCCTCTTCTGTCCCCTGCCACACTTCTCCAGTTCCCTCCACCCTTTCGCCCCCCCCCTACCTTGGTACAGTCCAATACAGTTCCAATCTTTACTCATCCTCCCCCTACCATTTCCAATATTGTCTCCCATACGACATCTCTGAATTCCGAAACACTTGAAGCAATCTCTGAATATATTGCAGAGACCAAACCATCAATGGACACTGATCCACCTTCTGCTCTTTCTCTCTCCTCTGCTCCATCTGCGCAACTCCTTTCTTCACAGCGCACCGTTCCTTCGCTGCTTGAACGTTTTCCACTGCCTCCGCATGTGGACTTTTCTAACCCCTCTAGTCTGTAGGATTTCAAGTATCTTTATCATTGCCAATCATGGCCTATTTACAGTGGAATATACGCGGCCTCAGGGGTAATCGGGGTGAGCTTCAGATGTTACTCTCCCAGTTTGCCCCTGTTGGTGTTTGCTTACAGGAACCAAAATTACACTCTGCTGTTATTTCTCCCATCTCAGGCTATAATTTATTGTATTCTTCAGATCCTTTTCCTGATGGGACCTTTAATGAAAGTGCCCTTCTTCTACGCACTGATATTCCGTACCATCAGCTATTTGTTCATACTTCGCTGCATTACACAGCAGCCCGTATCCACTTACATAGGTGGTATACGCTCTGTTCTTTATATCTCTCTCCTTCTCGGGCATTATCTATTCCAGATATTGCCTTTCTTGTTTCGTCATTACCGCCACCGATTCTGTTACTTGGTGATTTTAATGCCCACCATTTCCTCTGGGGGGGGTCTCACTGTGATTCCCGTGGAATTCAGTTAGAGGCTTTTCTTGCCACCCACCCCCTCCATGTTTTAAATACAGGTACTCACACCCATTTTGATCCTCGGACTCATACTCTCTCTTGCATTGATCTCTCAGTCTGCTCTTCCTCCGCCGCATTAGACTTCACTTTGTCTTTTCTCCCGGACTTACATGACAGTGATCATTTCCCAATCATTCTTACTTCCCCTTCATATTCGCCACCTCTTCGCACCCCACGCTGGCAATTTGATCGGGCAAATTGGAACCTTTACTCACACCTAACTGTTTTTAAAGAGGTTCCTTCTTCATCCTCCATCGATGAGCTTTTACACCTCTTCTCATCCTCCGTTTTAACCGAAGCTTCTCATTCTATACCCCAAATTTTGGGCAGGTCTCCTGCTTGTGCTCGTGCAGTACGTTTGAAACGCACTGCATGGGGCAGGTACCGGTACAATAGAACCACAGAGAGACTCCTTGATTTTAAACAGAAGCGTGCGATCGCTCGCCGTGTCATCCGTGACGCTAAACGCACTTGCTGGCGAGATTATGTCTCCACCATCACCTCTGCTTCCTCTATGAGTGCAGTCTGGAAAAAAGTACGAAAACTGAGTGGTAAATATTCTCCTGACCTGGCTCCTGTTCTGCGGGTTGCCGGTGTTGATATAGCAAACCCACTAGATGTTGCCAATGAAATTGGCAATCATCTGGTCCATATTTCTCAGGGACTCCATCTATGCCCCTCATTTCTTTCCTCAAAGTCTGCCAGAGAGTTAGCACCCTTGGACTTTTCTTCTCTCAGAGAAGAACAGTATAATGTGCCTTTTACACTTCAAGAACTGGAGGCAACACTCTCAGCTTGTCGATCATCGGCAGCTGGGCCCGACGACATTCATATTCGTATGCTACAACATTTACATCAGTCAGCCCTTGCAGTCCTATTACGCCTTTACAATCTTATTTGGTCACAAGGAGTTCTTCCACAGCTGTGGAAATCCGCCATTGTTCTCCCTTTCCGCAAACCAGGCACTACGGGACATGAAACCTCCCACTATCGTCCCATTGCTCTTACCAGTGCAGTTTGCAAAGTAATGGAACGCCTAGTAAATAGACGTTTAGTGTGGTATTTAGAGACACACAACAGTCTCTCCACTCGTCAATATGGCTTTCGTAAGGGACGTTCTACCATAGACCCCTTACTACGCTTGGATACGTATGTTCGTAATGCCTTTGCGAATAACCACTCAGTTATTGCCATATTTTTTGACTTTGAGAAGGCATATGACACAACTTGGAGGTATAATTTTTTAGCCCAAGCCCACTCCTTAGGCCTTCGAGGCAATCTACCATCCTTCCTTAAGAACTTTTTAACTGACAGGAATTTCCGTGTTCGGGTTAATAATGTGCTCTCCCTGGACTTTATCCAAGCTGAAGGTGTCCCCCAGGGATGTGTTCTGAGCACAACACTTTTTCTCCTTGCTATTAATGATTTGACCTCTAGTCTTCCATCAAATATTTGGTCATCACTCTCTGTTGATGACTTCGCTATTGCTTGTGCAGGCGCTGACTGTCACCTCATTACAGTTTCTCTCCAACATGCAGTCGACCGTGTTTCCAATTGGGCCACCACACGTGGGTTTAAATTTTCCAGCACTAAAACCCACCAAATTACTTTCACTAGACGCTCTGTCATCTCCGATCATCCTTTGTACCTCTATGGCTCCCGTATCCCTGAACGTGATACAGTCAAGTTTCTGGGCCTCCTCTTTGATCGTAGGTTATCCTGGAAACCTCACATTACCTCTCTGAAGGCAACTTGCCACAGCCGGCTGAACCTCCTTAAAACCCTTGCTCATCTTTCATGGGGAGCTGATCGTTGAACCCTCCTTCGCCTACATTCCACCCTTATTTTATCGGAACTTGATTATGGTGACCAGATCTATTCAGCGGCGTCTCCTGCTACTCTCTCTAGCCTTAACCCCATTCATCACCAAGGATTACGTTTATGCCTTGGTGCTTTTCGCTCTTCCCCTGTCGAGAGCCTCTATGCAGAAGCAAACGTTCCATCCTTATCCGATCGCCGTGATGCCCATTGCCTGCGCTACTATGTACGCTCTCATGATCTCCGCAATCCTTCCATTTATAGAATGGTCACTGATATTAGTAGACATTCTTTATTTGTTCGCCGCCCCTGTTTACTCCGTCCCTTCTCTCTTCGCCTTCATTCGCTCTTGTCTTCTCTTCAACTACCACCTTTTCTATGTACATGTAGCATCTCACTTTTCCCTACCCCCCTGGGAAGTTCCAGCTGTTCGAGTCTGTTCTTTCTCCCTCCCTTGTTCGAAAGCCCAACTGTCTACGGTCGCTTCCCGCTCTCTTTTTCTTGACCACTTTCACTCTCATTCTCATGCCATTGTTGTGTACACAGATGGCTCTAAGTCTTCTGACGGCATAGGATTCGCAGCAGTGTTTCCGGACAGCGTAGTACAAGGGCATTTACTATCTTCGGCTAGTATTTTTACTGCTGAATTATATGCCATCCTTACAGCACTTATCCGTATTGCATCTATGCCTGTGTCATCATTTGTGGTTGTCTCAGACTCCCTTACTGCTTTACAGGCTATACAAAAATTTGATACACCTCACCCCTTAGTCCTCCGTATCCAACTTTGGCTACGCCGCATCTTTACCAAGCATAAAGATATTGTTTTTTGTTGGGTCCCTGGTCATGTTGACGTAAAGGGCAATGAACAGGCAGACACTGCTGCGCGGTCAGCAGTACATGACCTACCAGTTTCTTATAGAGGTATTCCATTTATGGACTATTTTGCTGCAATATCTTCCCACCTTCACACCCGTTGGCAACAACGTTGGTCTACTATGCTCGGCAACAAACTTCAATCTATTAAACCGAGTATAGGTTACTGGCCGTCTTCTTATCACCAGTGTCGAGGTTGGGAGACTACTCTCTCCCGTCTTTGCATTGGGCATACTCGTCTTACTCATGGATATCTCATGGAGAGGCGTCTTGCTCCTCTCTGTGAGAATTGCCAAGCTCCATTATCAGTCAGCCACATTCTGTTGGACTGCCCACTTTATCAACGAGCACGCAGAATTTACCTCTGTCGTCGTCTTCGCTCTGCTGCTCTCTCTTTACCTTCCCTTCTCGCTGATGGACCCACCTTTCATCCGGACTCTCTCATTGACTTTTTGACAACAACTGACTTACTTCACAAATTCTGATACCTTCAGCCCTTTCTACTTCAATCTCTTGCTACCCTCTACCCCCATACTATCCCCTGCCCCGCTGTTTTCTGTAACCTGCTGATCATCCCTCCTCCCTTCTGCCATCCAATACCCTCGCTTCCTTCCCTACCCTGCAGCGCTGTATAGCCCTTGTGACTTTGCGCTTCTTTTTGATTATAATAATAATACTCATTTCCTGTTCATCGTCAGTATATGAGTCTCCTCTCAGTAGTGGTCCAATTCTACAGGTAGTTCTTAGCTTGGATTTTGCATAGGAATAGAAATATTTTGGGTTTCTTGCAATATCCTGTATGGCCCTTTGTTTCCTTTGTACTTCTGTCAGGTATGACTCCTAAGTTTTTGCTCTAATTCAGTGATCTCTCTGCTAAGTCTATCTATCCTCTGTTGTAGCATATTTGTTTTTTTAAGCAGTTCAGTAACCTGTTTTCTTCTGTACCATCTCCTATGCTCTCTCTCTATATCTGATCTTCTGGGTTTCCTCAGTGGTGCATGTTTCATACATTGTATACTTCTGTATTAAGCGTCTCTAGGCACTGGTGGGGATTTAGGGCGCTCATGTCTGATTCTCAGGGTATGTCTGATAGCTCTTGGTTTATTTTTTCCCAGTCAATTCTATGGTTGTTAAAATTAAACTTACTTAACATCCCGTCTCTATAACATTAGTGACGTAGTTTCCTAACCATGAGCTAATACTCGTTTGAACTTCTATGATGTTATAATCAGAGTACAGTATATTGTTTTTGTAACTGTTATGTCTCTGATCAGTTCCTCGTTGTTTGTGAATATCATCCAGGGTATTTTCATTGCTAGTGGGATCAATTATCTGTTGGTTTAAAGAGTACTTTTCACAAAGCATCATTAGTTCCCTGGTATGTACCTGTTGAGCCAGGGTGCTTCCCGGAGATATTTCTGGTATAACATTACGTTGCGCCATCTTCCATTTTACATGAGGGAGATTAAAATCTCCAAGGAGTAAAATATTTGGGGTGGGATTTTTTAGCCTATCCAGATAGCTATCTATCTTCCTTAACTGATCTGTGAATTCCTCATCAGTTGCTGATGGTGGTTTGTATACTAGGAGAATTACCAAATTCCCATTTTCAACTTTAATGCCTAGAATTTCTACTATATCATACGTAGTGTTCAGCACTTCTGTGCAACAGAAAGTATCCTTTACATAGATTCCTACTCCTCCCTGTGACCTATTGATTCTATCACATTTATACATGTTGTATGTATAAAGCACAAGAACCTTTGGTTATTCAGGGCTGTTATTATATTTCGTGTCTAACATTATCATCTATTACTTGCTTCCGTCGTGATCAACTCACTCTCAATGTACAGAAATCAAAATCATGAAGTGAAACTATTCAAAGTATTTTACACATTACAAAATCCATTTACATAATGTGTTCTGTATTATAGGTCGTGTCACCAAATTTACACATTTATGCAGGCAAGCATCCTGTAGGAACACATTTACCTTTGATAGTTTAGAGGGTAGCACCGTCCTCACGAAAATGTTCCTAACTCCTAGACACAACCCATCAAATACCATCACTGCGTTAAGATGATGACCCAGCATCAGGGGAGGAGATTTTTTTTTTAATTTACCCAATTTAGATACATCAATAGCATACTGCTACACTATATATGATGGTTACATAGTAAGAACACAAGTTAGTTATGCTCCCTGTAATGTCATATCATGTAGGATGAGGCTCATACATGGTGAAACAGTGAGGGGAGGAACATGTAAGTAAAATGAAAGAGGTAAAGGAAAAAGGGGAGGTGAAGGGAAGGGGTAGGAGGAGAAGAGAGACAGTGGGGCAGGGGAGGACTACAAGTGCAGAGTTGTTGGATATGGGTGTTGCGGGAGAAAGGTGCAGGATGTGGGTGTGGGGGCACAGGTGTAGAACGAGGTGGGTGGGTGGGTGGGTGGTAAGTACACGGGTGCCGGACGAGGTGTGTGATTGGGTCGTAAGGATACAGGTGCAGGTCGGGGGTGGGTATGGGCGGTGGAGGCGTGACGAGGCTTCTCGCTAGTGGATAATAACGACGGAGAACCAAGTACAACTATGACGCACTCTGCCTATCCTTAACCACCACTACGTATGTGCACGCGCAAACACCTTCGATAATTAGATTGGCATGAAAAGAGGGGGTTAATGTAAGGGAGCGACAGAATTAAGGGGAAGAGGGTAGTAGGGTTAATAAGTAAAGAACAGGGCAAAGGGGAATGTGTAGGAGAAATGGGTAAGAATAAACGGAAAATGCAGACAGCAAACCTTAGTCTACATCAAGGTTATCTGCTGGGAAATGACAATAAGGGATGCCAGCTGGGTCCGGTACTCTTACACAACTTGTTGCTTTCACGATACGATGAGTGTCACATTTCAATGGCAAATTAGTCTAGTTCTGCCACTACTACCATGTTCTGGGTGGTCCGTGGTTAATTGCTCAAGGATACGGAAGTCAACAACGTCAGGCTTCCGGTGGTTACAGCTTGCCACTGCACACTATCTACTTCATTTCAATATTTCCTAAATTCTTGTCTAACTGGCTCTTAGAAAGACGATTTTTTTCTATATACAGCTTCAGTAGGAAATCAATTATATAATAATGAAAAAAATACCTGTCCTATAAAATTACACCTCATGGCTCCAAGATTTATTCCGCTGTTTGACGTTATTGAATCTCGCTGCAATTCAGATTGTGTTTTGCATTTGAATGTTTCAATTTTGAAAAGACAGATGAAGCGGAAGTTTATATTAGGTATTCCCAAAGGACGACCTTCAAGTGGTTACCAGATTTTTTTCTCCCTCTCAACTCTGCATTTATATTTTGTTCCTAACACAAGCCTCATCCTATCAGCTTCAAAGTTTCAACACTGGAGTACAGACACTTGGGCTAGATTCTAGGAACAATCAGCATGTGCAGGTGTCCTATGACTGAAGTTACTGAACCCATTCCCAGCGTCTTGGAATGATTTCAGCAGCTTCCAAAACCCTCTGCAGAGTAGCTTTAAACATTCCGAAAAGACGTCTTCTAATTCAACGACACCAGATAGCTAAATTCAAGTGTGAAAGTGGGCTTCAGAAAATTCCGAGTGTAAAATAATGTGAAATTTTGATTTCCATTTCTTCTGAATGGCTTCAATGTTTAATGGCTAATGCATCTTATGTCTAGGATAGTAACACTAATGGTTAGTTTGTGTGTGTGGACAAATTTGTTAAAGTACTATATTTATAATTCTTCGAACAGTTAAAATCCGTGCCATAACTAGAGAATGCCTCTTCTGATCGGCTTCAAACTTTCAGAAAGCTAGGCTAGTATTGCTTTTTAAGCTGCACAAGTCCCTATTTGCCAATTTTATTAAATAAATAATCATACCGATTTCCATTCAGTAAGTAAATAATGTCTCATCTTATTGGCTTCAAAATATTAACACTGATTTATTCCATACGATTATTATTATTATTATAATCAGAAAAGAAGCGCTAAGCCACAAGGACTATACAGTATTCCATACGAAAGATGCCCTACAAGTTTACACTGTTTAGGTGTAAATTTAAAATTTTAATTAAACTGTTAAAAACTTTGAATTGTTGGATTCAGAACAACTACTGGAGAAGGTGTTTTCTGACAGGTTTCAAACTTTCAGTGTTGAAGGGCTTCATTGAAAGGAGACTTGGCTTTCCCTTTGAGCTTCGAAATTTTCAAAGCTAGTTTCATTAAATTGTGCTCCATGTAATAATCAGAGAGTGGCTCTTCCGCTCAACTTCAAATACTGAACAGCTGGTGTACTTTAAATGTAAGCATTTTTTTTATTGAATTTAGGCTTTGTGTATCCAAATTTGCGATCACCCCTCAAGGAGGTGATCGCCCTCAGAGGACTGGTGAGGGGCTCTTGATCTAGGGAACTGGATCTGTGCTCCAGTTCCCTGAATTAAATCTAAATATCTTCCACATACCCCCACTGGCGCTGTATAATCCTACGGGTTTAGCGCTTCCTTGATTATAATAATTTGAGGGCAATCGCCGGTGAAGAATACGACATGTGCAACACTTGGGTACCTATCTTCATTCTTTGATACTTTGAGAAGTTTTGAAGAAGGAAGCAAAAATTTTATTCCAAGAAATTAACCAAAGTCATCACCGGAGCTAAGCACTAAGGGTTCCCGTCCACTGACTACAACATCCCTCAGACATAGTCCAACAAAGGCAGAGTTAAGAACCTAAACTCTCTTAATACAGACACATTGGCCGCAATCCAAGAGAGTCGCTCGCATCCGAACACAGCAAGCCTCACACGAAGAGCAAAGGGTTTCCTTCCTTCTCTAACTCCCTCCCCCCCCTCTCTCTCTCTCCACTGGAAAGACCTGGGTTGCCAGGTGTAAGCCTGGCAAATCTGACTCCTCCGGCTACTGTTACGCGAGCCTTTATCTAATATATTCCAGCAGTAACACCTCAAGTAATGCATTATTGCTAAGGCTTCACAGTATTAACTTTGGCTGCTGCTTCTGCTGTTGCTTTTGTTGTTGCTATTGCATCAGCGGTTACAAAGGCTGATGCTGTTTTTGCTGCTGGAAATATTTATGTATTTATACATTTAATCAGCTTTTTAATGCGTTACACGTAGTCTTACTAAAACAAACCCATTTGCCTAATAGCTAATTATAACTCTGTATTGTATTCAGAGTCAGGCTGTATAAAGAAGTTACAAGACGCAATCTAGTTATTTACTAGTTCTAATATATGGGAGTTTGGTGCAGGCCTAAGATAACCTACCTTAAGTACCTAAGACTTGTGCAGATCTAAGAGAACTTACCACAGATGCTAGTTAGGTATCGTAGAACTAACAATGGATACTCTCTACCTAAGTCTGGTGCAGGCTTAGGACGACTCACCTTGGAAAAGAACAATTGTTCTGGACATCTATGTCGCGAACTATTCACAAGTTTCATTTTCCACAATTTGTCAGTATCACTATACCATTTAGAACACATCAGCGTGGGTACACGCTAAGTCTCGTGCAGGTGTCAGGAACTCACCTCGGGTACTCCCCACCTGAGTCCCAGTTATGAAGTTTTTCTTAATACAGATACACAGCTGTAAGTCTGGTTCTGGAGCCACCATATATAAAACTCACATAATCACAATGTTCTTGTTCATTTGAAACATCGATAACATACTGCGTTTGGTGCACATTTCGTATAAAAGTATTATTTCCTGCCACACCGATTTTTTGACACCTTAAGTCGGACTTCCTTGACGATTAATCGAGAAATTGGTGTTCGAAGCCAGCAGGCCAACATAGCCAGTAGGTCCACACAAAATAGCTTATTTGGCGCCTCCTACAAAAATTTTCTAACTTCTACTTTATAGGGACAATATCTCTCATGTTTACTAAAATTGAAGAGTCGTGAACATGGAATGTTGAAACTGAACTAAGCGTGTTTATGCGCTTCTACACTCGCTCCCATCTCTCACTGCAACTAGCTAGGTTTTAATGAGTACGTTAATGGACTTGGCCCAGTATTATCCATGTAAAATGTGTATAGCTCTTCCTAGTTGTACATTTCAATGTGACCCGATTGCACATTTAAAAAACACGAACCCACAGAAAATCTACTGAGATACATGATAATATATATGTGGAAATATTTAAGGGTCCAGTCCCCAATTTGGACACTGCCATAACTTACTAGAAAGATAGGCGCAAATTAAACCCAGTGAAAAACAGCAATGCCTAATGACAATTAAAGGTATAATACTCTCCAACATGTTACTCCCTGTAGGTACCTGTAGTCAATTCCGGAATCACCGCACCTGTGGCCCGGTGCCAAACCAGGCCTTCTAGTTGGTCTGATCAACAAGGATATCCGTAATAGTCGCACACGCAGTGCAATGTAAGTTCTACAGCTCGGCTGATCAGAACATACATGAAATATTGCCGAACAAAAACTTAATAAATTCCAAGGAAAACTGAAAAGATTTCTGCAAAAAAGTGCTAGACGAGCTAACTCGTGATGGCTATATAGGCCTGCAGCCTGTGAACATTAACAGCCTGCCTGATCAAGCAGTTAACAGGGAAGCAGGAGAACTCTGGAGGCTTGTCACAGATATGTCAAAAGTGTGTTGACCGGGACAACAGCGGTGCCTCACACTAGTTCCGCAGTAAAAACATGTCTAGTACCGCTAAGTTTATACTGCTGCTGCTGAATAAACATCTGATGAATATCACAAATCCTGAACTTTTAATAACCTTTACTCCAGCAAATACCGTCAATGCTTCCTCACAGCATTCACTTGAGATATATACGTAGATTTAAACCGCTTTCTCAAAGTGTATTCTCACTAGTCAAGTATATTAATTAATTGTAACTAATTATAACTTTAAACAAGCAATTGCAAAAAACAAAGAATGTTCTGACAAGGTATACTAGCTCTGAAAAAGACGTAGTCTATAGCTAGTCCACACCCTCGATTTTTTCAGTCTTACAATACAACAATATAACAATGTTCTCTTACGACGATGGGTACATATCGAGGCAGACAGTGAAGTCTTGAACTAAGTGAGTGTCCTTCAAGCATCCTGGGGTTATGTTTAATAACAAGTTAGCCCAAGTGATAATCCAAGCTGGTGAATATGTTTGAAACTAGTTATCTCAGGACAAGCGTCCAGCAAAACGCAATTCTAATACATAATAAATACTGCCTCAAGAGAAAGGTGAAAAAGAAGTGGGTATCGAAGCAGAATAGGAGGGACGTGAAGAGAACCCTTGTATTCTCAACTTTTATATATCTCTGATGAGTCTCGGCCTGCGTTGACCTAACGCACTAGACGAGCCTGGCTGTTGCTGCTGGTGACCTGCTGGTGACAGCCTGGGTGATCTGGTATCTAGTGAAGATACTTGCCGTTTCCTCTAGAAGACTTCTATATCTGTCCCAGTAGTGTTTTCTGATATCCTCTGGTAAGATGTTGAATACTCTGGGACCACGGATGTTGATACAATATTCTCTTGCCTGGCCCGTGGCTGGGCTCCGGGAGTAGAAAGACTCTCGAAACTCATCAAAGGTATATTTCATTATATCTACGGCGCCCCTGCTTTTCACTAGATTTATTTTGCATCACCTCCCGTATCACTTGATCCAGTAGAGAGCTTTGAATAAATACAAATTTAAGAGATGTAAGCTGCACGTTTCAGGCATTATTTGTATGGTCACAACAAACTTCTGTGCAAAATTTCAGACTATTTCATTCCCATTTACTCTGCAACATCGCGATCGAATTTTCGTCAAATTATACACCATTGAAAGCAATTAGTTATAAATTGTTTGTCAGGATAATAATCTAGTGTACATGTTTTATATCATTTTTGGTTGTGAAGATTGTATAATCAAATGTACAAGAGTTATATCAACCAACGACTATTTAATTTTAAACCAGGCCACGGTGCCCCGTCACCTGGTGGCAGAAGCTCTCCCTTCATACGGTGAGGGTCCGGGTTTGATTCCCGGCGAAAGGGTGGAAACGTCAGACGAGTTTTCTTACACCGGTTGTCTATGTTCACCCATCAGTAAAATGGGTACCTGGGTTTTAGTCAACTGGTGTCTACCTGGTGGTTATTCCGAGGATCAACGCCCCCGCGGCCCGGTCCACGACCAGGCCTCCCGGTGGATCAGGGCCTGATCAACCAGGCTGTTACTGCTGGCCGCACGTAGTCCAACGTACGAAACAGCCCGCCTGATCCGGCACCGACTTTAAATATCTGTCCAGCTCATTCTTGAAGGCAGCGAGGGGCCTATTGGTAATTCCATTTATGCTTGGTGGCAGGCTGTTGAACAATCTTGGGCCCCATACACTTATGGTGTTTTCTCTTAGTGTACCAATGGCGCCCCTACTTTTCATTCGGGGTATTTTGCATTGCCTGCCCAGTCTTTTACTTTCGTAGGGAGTGATTTGTGTGTGCAGATTCGGGACCATTCCTACTAGGATTTTCCAAGTGTAGATTATGTTCCCAGTAGTTGAGGTGTTTGATCGAGCTTATATGTGCAGTAAAGGTTCACTACACTCTCGAGATCTGCAATTTCACCTGCTTTGAAGGGAGATGTTAATGTACAGCAATATTTCAGCCTAGAGAGAACAAGTGATTTGAAAAGGATCATCATTAATGGGCTTGGCATCTCTTGTTTTGAACGTTCTCATTATCCATCCTATCATTTTCTTTGCAGTTTTGATCGTGGCACTGTTGTAATCCTTGAAAGTGAGATCCTCAGACATTACCATTCCCAGGTCCCTCACATTATTTTTCCGCTCTATTGTATGATCAGAGTTTGTAGTATACTCTGTTCTAGTTATTATCTCCTCCAGTTTTCCATAATAGAGTAGTTGGAATTTGTCTTCATTGAACATCATATTGTTTTCCGTTGCCCATTGAAAAACTTGGTTTGTATCTTTTTGGAGGTTAACCGTGTCCTCAATAGCTGACAGTCTCATGCAGATCCTAGTATTATCTGCAAAGGATGACACGGTGCTGTGGATTACATCTTTGTCTATGTTTGATATGAGGATGAGGAACAGGATGGGGGCGAGTACTGTGCCTTGTGGAATAGAGCTTTTCACTATGGCAGCTTCCGATATATCTCTGCTGACCACTGTTCTGTGATCGATGTGTTAGAAAGTTGAAGATCCATCGCCACTTTGCCAGTTATTCCTTCAGCACGTAATTTGTGCGGTATTACGCCATGATCGCACTTGTCTAAGGCTTTTGCAATGTCTGTATATATCTGCATTCTGTTTTTCTTCCAGTGCATCCAAAACCAAATCATAGTGAACCAGTAGTTGCGAGAGGCAGGAGCGACCTGCTCTAACCCCAGGTCGCTCCTGCCTCTCGCAACTATGATATGGTCTTGGATGCATTGGAAGAAAAACAGAATGCAGATGCAATATACAGACTTTGCAAAAGCCTTTGACAAGTGCGATCATGGCGTAATAGCGCACAAATTACGTGCTAAAGGAATAACTATGGTTGTTAAAGTTAAATTTACTGAACATCCCTTCTTGTACATTATTGCTGGAGTTCCCCACCCTTGTGTTTAAATTCATTTGTACATCTATGTTGTGATCAGATTATAGTTTTTTTTGTGATTATGTCTCTGATTAGTTCCTCGTTGTTTGTGAAGATCAAATCTAGTACATATTCATTTCTAGCAGGATCAGTTATCTCTTGGTTCAACGCAAACTTTTCACAAAGCCTCATTAGGTCCTGTTGAGCCACATTGCTTCCAGGAAATATTTCTGGTATAATGTTGCGATGATCCATCTTCTGCTTTACATTTGGGAGGTTGAAATCTCAAAGGAGAATAAATGAGGGACTTTCAAACCTTTTAAGACAGCTGTCTATCTTCCGTATCCGATCTGTGAATTCTTCAGCCGTTGCTGACGGTGGTTTATATACGAGGATAATAACCACATTCCTATTTTCCACTTTAATACTGCATCTATTTTAAATGTAGTTCTTGCAGATTAAATCTTTTACTTTATTATTTCCACTTTCTCGTCATTACGCAGCTTAACCTTCTGTTATTCAATCACTAGCAGGTTAGTCAGAGACTGCAAGCATCGCCAAGCCTATAGCTGTTGATACTGACCAAGCCTAGCCACCTCCTACTGAATTCTTCCCCCAGTAACTCCCTAAACCCTACTCTGACCACATCTTCCATACAAGAGGAGGAGGAGGCCGCCGCTGATGTGGACAGTCGAAGGATGACAGTCTTGATCACTAAGACTAAATGTGACTCGGTCAAAACTATACTGACGAGCAAGCCATAGGCTAAAGAAAGGTACGGGAGAATATGCTACAGGGTCGTCACGCTTTCATTTACTCATGTTTTAAAAGGTATTTTTAGAAAGCATTCTGTAAATGCTGTCTTTTTTAACCGCTGAAACTTCATCGTATTAATTAAAGTATGACTATATGCACTAGAAAGTCCCGCGCAACAAAAATGGCAAGGATAAGAGAAGCAAATTCGAAGACCACTGCTTCGTTAATATGCTGTAAGGTACTTTTAATAAGTAACGAACTCCGCTTTACTTCTCTAAAAAGATTCAGACATGCATGAGATTCACCACAGTGACGCCACGAGGGAAGGAAGGGGGGGGGGACCTATGTGCTTTCAAAGTATAAATGTGAAGAGATGAACTAATTCATAATAACCACTTCAATTGCGAGCGATCACTGCCCAAGAGAGGGAGGAAAACAACCAGAAATAACATTTCTCCATGGATGAGAAAGAAAAGGCACAGAATTAATGTGTGGCCCCAGCCTCCAGACGGGACAGCTGTAAGAAAACTAAAAAGCCAGTGTGGCCCACATATATATAAGACAGGAGGCACTGAATTAGTATGCATATTATACAAAATTTGGAATAGATTGTACGGAACATGATAGTGGAACATCAGAGGGAAGATTTAAGATAAAAAATAAGTACGGCCTTAAGAATTGGAAATTCTGCCTTACAAACTTGCTGGAGTTTTATGACAAATTCCCACATACAAAACAAGACGGGAATGGCTCACCGCATCTTTCTGAACCCCAGGGTCAATACTATAAGCGCTACTGTTTCTAATAAATGTAAATGACCTACTAGAGGGAAATGCTTTGTGTCCATAGACACAAACTGACAAGAAATATTAAAACAGGAGAGGACAGAGATTGGTTCCAGGAAGACTCTAGATAGGCTACAAATGTGGCCCAACATATGACTGCTGGAAATTAATGTAGACAAATGCAAGGCCATGCAAATTGGTGGTCTATCTACCTGTTTCACTCCACGACCTAGTCTTGGATAATGCCTCCTGGTTGCTGGCAAAATTAGCCAGGCCATCTGTGCTAGCAGCACGTAGTTCAAAGCACCACAGTCCATTCATCTGATCAGAAACTGTCAAGAGAAATCCGTCAAGAGACCCCTTGAAGACAACCGTCATCATCCTCCACTCCGTATATGCAGTTACCAACAGGTCCTAGTTTTCAGAGAAATTGAACAAAACAATTTCTGATCAGCCAGGCTGCGGTGCTTACATCGTCCTGCATGATGTGCGCTTTAAAGTGTTGCCCGAGTCACCAGAACAACCAGGAAACCTGGTTTGCGACCGGCCACGAAGGCGATGACAATAATAGTTGGACAACAGGCAGGTGTATACAAACCTTGTAGTTCGAGAGCCTGAAAACACACAAACATATTCCATTTTGTGGCTATATTATGTGATGTCCAAATATAATACTTCTTATACATCCTATTATAATGGTAGAGGTGTATTTTCTGTTAAAAATATGCTACCTAGACTAAATTTTTTTATTTGACTTAAATTATCTTTGTTGTGTGTCCATGACCTTTGATAAACACAATGGCGTCTTGTCCACCAATCCGCCTCAAGAGACTTACCAAGAGACCAGGTTTTATTTGCAGTATCTTCATGATTTTACAGTTAAAAACTAGACAAAAAATGAGGGAGGTTAACCAGACACGCTATCACTACAGGTCAGTACCAGCCCCGACAGTGATACCACAATTATTCCGGTTCCAGTATCAAGTGGGTTTCCAGAATTCCTGGAATATGGCATCATTTCTGTAGCGCCAGCTGGAACTGGGTTGAGTGATAGGTCACCTGAATAAAGCATCGATTCTGTGATCACGGATAACAACCCACCATTACCTGAACGATACCTAAAGGATGTTTTCGGGAGTTAATTCCTCCGCGGCTTCCCAGATAAAAATGCTGGCCGCACTATAGTCCGGCTGATCAGGGACTGACTTGAGGAACTTAGTAAACTTCCCTCAGCAAGGGGTTAATCACCTTTACGTATAATGAGAGGTTGCTGAAAAGCCGTGGGCCTCCTATAGTTTCTGTATTATCTCTTAGCGCATTCTTGGCACCATTACTTTTTACACAGTTTTCCACCATCTGCCGAGCTTCTTGCTTTCGAATGGAGTGACTTCTGTATGCAGATCTGGGACCAATCACTTCAGAATTTCTCAGGTGTAAATCACTACGTATCTTTCCCGCCTGAGTTCCAAGAGTACAGCTCGAGGGACTTGAGACGTTCCCTGTAATTAAGGTGCCTCACTGAATTTATAAGTACAGAGAAGAATCTCTATACATCCTCTAGGTCTATTTCATTCGCCGTAAAAAAAAAAAAAAACTGTCAATGTACAACATCATTCAAGTCTAGACAGCACGTGACTTGAGGCCAACAACATCAAGAGCAGCAACCACAAGTCACCACAGCAGCAGCAACAACAGTGGCTCATGTGGGTCCCACTCTTGCCTGGGTTAGCTTACAATACATTTAGGAACAATGCCACGTAACGCATGGTTATACCAATGAATGTTTACACTAGGACAACATAACGCAGCTGTCCTTATATCAGCACATACGAGGGCCTGTGAAATTAACGTTGGCGGATCAAACATGGGAAGCATTCAATAACAGTAAATTGAATTTACGTCACAATGCAATACTCATACTCACACACACACACACACTCGTGTGTGTGTGTGTGTGTACTTAGTTGTGGTTGCAGGGGTCGAGTCACAACTCCTGGCCCCGCCTCTTCACTATCGCTATTTGGGTCACTCTCCCTGCTCCATGAGCTTTATCATACCTCTTCTTAAAGCTATGTATGGTTCCTGCCTCCACTATATCACTTTCCGGACTATTCCACTTCCTGATAACTTTATGACTGAAGAAATACTTCCAAACACTCCTGTGATTCATCTGAGTCTTCAACTTCCAAGTGTGAACCCTTGTTGCTGTGTACCATCTCTGGAACATCCTGTCTGTCCACCTTGTGGATTCCTCTCAGTATTTTATAAGTCGTTATCATATCCCTCGTATCTCTCCTGTCCTCTATTGTCGTCAGGTCGATTTCCCTTAACCTCTCCTCGTATGACATGCCCCTTAGCTCCGGGACTAGTCTTGTTTGAAATCTTTGCACTTTCTCTAATTTCCTTACGTGCTTGGCTAGGTGTGAGTTCCAAACTGGTGCTGCATATTCCAATATGGGCCTAACGCACACGGTGTACAGAGTCCTAAACGATTCCTTATTGAGATGTCGGAATGCTGTTCTTAGGTTTGCTAGGTGCCCATATGCTGCAGCAGTTATTTGGCTGATGTGCGCCTCAGATGTACCCGGTGTTATACTCACCCCAAGATCCTTTTCCTTGAATGAGGTTCATAGTCTCTGGCCCCCCTAGACTGTACTCCGTCTGCAGTCTTCTTTGCCCTTCCCCAATCTTTATGACTTTGCACTTGGTGGGGTTGAACTCCAGGAGCCAGTTTTTGAACCAGACCTGTAGCCTGTCCAGATCACTTTGTAGTTCTGCCTGGTCCTCATCCAACTGAATTATTCTTTTTAACTTCAAATCACCTGCAACCAGGGACACTTCTGAGTCTATTCCTTCCGTCATGTCGTTCTCATATACAAGAAACAGCAATGGTCCTAGGACTGACCCCTGTGGAGCCCCACTCGTCACAGGCGCCCACTTTGACACCTCTTCACGTACCATGACTCGCTGTCTTCTTGACAGGTATTCACTGATCCACTGAAGTGCCTTCCCTGTTATACCTGTCTGGTCCTCCAGCTTTTTTAGTAATCTCTTGTGTGGAACTGTGTCAAAAACCTTCCAGTCCAAGACAACGTAATCTACTCACCCCTCTCTCTCTTGTCTTACTGCTGTCACCATGTCATGGAACTCAACTGGGAAAAATTATATCTTCCTGTTCAAAACTGGATAAAAGAGTTACATCTTTACACAAGATCAAAAGAGCGAATTGCCTTCTTATACTTAGTAGGAAGTGTTAGTTTTTTTTACAAGAAGCATGAAGGACATTAATCATTGGGAACTTCTACTTCCTACACCCACCTTTGATTTACCTATGACCCTTTTTGAGTTTCTTCCAACTCCCGTAGCCTTGCCTGGGGCTAGATATCTCTAATGTCTGCCTGGTCAACCAGGCCGCTGCCGTCGCCGGCCCTACTGCCCAGATGTCCTGTTTCCTCTTGAAGACTTTTATACTTGCTACGGTAGTGTTTCCGATACAAACTTAGCTCCTTTCTTCATCTTATAAGTGATGGTAAATTTCTCGAACACGAGAGAAACATTACCTACTTTATACACCTGCAAAAGAAGACCATCTTCCCTTCCCCAAGAAAAGATACAGTTATCACCTTCCTACAACTAGGTTCCTTCCTTCTTACACCTACAGGAGGGAGTCCTATTATCATTACACCTACAGAGAGGGGAAGTCCAGCCTCATTAAATTACAGAGGGGGAAAGTTTCAGCCTCATTAAACTACAGAGGGGGAAAGTTTCAGCCTCATTAAACTACAGAGAGGGAAAGTTTCAGCCTCGTTACACCTACAGAGGAGAAAATTTCATCATTACACCTACAGAGAGGGGGAGGGGGAGGGGTGAGTTCCATCTTCATTACACCCACTGTAGGTACTTGTACTGCAGGGTACCCACCACAGCCACCTACTGTAGGTACTTGTACTGCAGGGTGCTTACCACAGTCACCTAATGTAGGTACTTGTACTGCAGGGTACCCACCAGTCACCTTCTGTAGGTATTGTACTGCAGGGTGCTTACCACAGTCACCTACTGTAGGTACTTGTACTACAGAGCACCCACCACAGTCACCTACTGTAGGTACTTGTACTGCAGGGTAATTACCACGGTCACCTACTGTAGGTACTTGTACTGCAGGGTGCTTACCAGTCACCTACTGTAGGTACTTATACTGCAGGGTACCCACCACAGTCACCTACTGTAGGTACTTGTACTGCAAGGTGCCCACCAGTCACCTACTGTAGGTACCTGTACTGTAGGGTGCTCACCACAGTCATGTACTGTAGGTACTTGTACTGTAGGGTGCCCATCACAGTCACCTACTGCAGGTACTTTTACTGAAGGGTGCCCACCACAGTCACCTACTGCAGGTACTTGTACTGTAGGGTGCCCGCCACAGTCACCTACTGCAGGTACTTGTACTGTAGGGTGCCCACAGTCACCTACTGCAGGTACTTGTAATGTAGGGTGCCCACCACAGTCACCTACTGCAGGTATCTGTAATGTAGGGTGCCCGCCACAGTCACATACTGCAGGTACTTGTATTATAAGTTGCCCGTCACAGTCACCTACTGCAGGTACTTGTACTGTAGGGAGCCCACCACAGTCACCTACTGCAGGTACTTGTACTGTAGGGTGCCCACCACAGTCACCTACTGCAGGTACTTGTACTGTAGGGTGTCCGCCACAGTCACCTACTGCAGGTACTTGTACTGTAGGGTGTCCGCCACAGTCACCTACTCAGCATTACTTACCACGAGTTGAGACACTGAGAGATTCTGTCGTCCGTACCTGCAAGAGACGAGGCAGTAATTAAAATGTGTATAACATATGGCAAAATCAAATGCATACAAAATTAATTTGGCTTCACTTACTTGCCTCCATATTTTCAAGTATCAGCAAACCTCAGTAACATATACTGTATATTAATAATCTACATTATTAAATAAGTCTTCAAATATATTTCCAAGTCTGACATTTCGCGGGCCCGCACGGGTAAAACACTCGAAACTTGCGCCAAAAGAAGCTGCTAGTGGAGATTTTGAAGAAAAAGAGACAAGGGCTGGAGATAAAAACTGTTGAGGCGCATAAAAAGAGGGGCGAGGAGAAGGAAGAGAGCTGAAGAAGAGGAACGAGGATGCTGAGGATGAAAGCTGAGGAGGAGGAAGAGACCTGAGCACGAGGAGGAAGAGGACGAGGGAGAAAGATGAGAGCTAAGTAGAAGGAAGAGAGTTTAATACGACGAAGAGAGACGCACAGGAGAAAGAGGAGGGTTAGGGATGTAGAGAAGGAAAAGTATCCGAGTAGGATGAAGAGGCCTAGAGAGAGGAGTTAGAAGAATTCTAAATTGGAGGATCTGGAGAATAACAGAGGTTCAAGATTTTTCAACCTTCTACAGCTAATACACAACCTTTTTTTTTTAAGAAAGTCTTCGAGAAAGATAGATTCCTGTAGGCAGTAAGAGATTACAAGCCACAAGCAGCAACAGCTTAGCTGATCAGGCGTTCTCCAAGAAATCCTGACACTCCCGGGCTACGTGAGGTATAATCCATGCAGAAGTGGCGCTAGCAGTAAGGCACAGCTGGTGGAGAGATGAGAAGTTGACGACTGACAGCTGTCATAAATGGAGTAATACCAACCAATGGTTACTGTCAGTTTTTACCCGTGTGTGTGAGTGCTGCAGAGCCTCTCCATCCTCTTAATAATATACAGTATTTCACTGACAACACACTCAAAATAGGCGACTGTTTGACGATTCTTAAACAGTGATTATCTGGGTGGGATATTTCTAGTGTGCAAGGCGCGCGCGCGCGCGCGAGCGAGCGAGAGAGAGAGAGAGAGAGAGAGAGAGAGAGAGAGAGAGAGAGAGAGAGAGAGAGAGAGAGAGAGAGAGAGAGAGAGAGAGAGAGAGAGAGAGAGATATTCACATTTGTGTCAGTGTTGATATTTTTATGCTCATACAATATTAATATTTTAAAAAGTATCGGTTGGTATCGGCCATTATTTTTACAGATACCTATACCATAAAAATGGGCGATACTCACCGATACTTTGACATATCACTAGTCTTATGTCTTCGGCAAACAATGAACCATACACATCAGTCCCTTCTGGCAGATCAATTACGTATATTAAGAATAACATACTATTACCTTCTTAACTTGCCTCTCAACCTGCCCTCTTAGCCTCGTGAGCACTATCGTACCTGCTCTTGAAACTATATATGGAGCCTGTCACCACCACCACCTCACCAAGATCATTCCACTTCTCAATCACCACCTCCTCACCAAGATCATTCCACTTCTCAATCACCACCTCCTCACCAAGATCATTCCACTTCTCAATCACTAAGAGACTGAAGAAATACTTTTTAACTTCCCTTTGGCTCATTTTTGGGTTACTTCCAACGTGTCCCCAAGTTCCCGTTTCTCGCCTCTCAAACAGCCTTTCCCTTGTTTTGAATACTGTTACATCTCATCCTGGTTCTTCTGTCCTCTAATATCGTTAGGTCCAATTTAGTTGCTTCTCTTCGTAGCTCATGCCCCTTAGCTCAGGAACAAGCCTAATTGCAGACTTCTGTAACTTCTGTACTTTCTCCAGTTTCCTAACATGCTTTTTCAGGAGCTGGTTCCATACTGGTGCTGCATACTCCAAGATGAGCCTGACATATGTTGTATAAAGAGTCCGGATTGACTCTGTTGAGATTCCTGAAGGCTACTTAGATCTGCCAGACCAGCATTGGTTGCAGAGGTTATTCAGCTGATGCGAGCCTCTAGCATTATTCTGGCCACTATGCTCGCTCCTAGGTTTTTCTTTTTGAGTGAAGTCTGCAGCTTCTGTCCCTCTAGTAGTCTGTACCTCGTTTACGGTCTTCTTGCTCCTTGCCCGATCCTAATGACCTTGTATTTACCTGGGTTTTATTCAGACAACTACTTATTCTCATTAGCTTTGCATCATCAGCAAACGAGGATATATTTGAATTAATCTCATCTGGAATGTCATTCAAATAAACAAAAAACCGTACTGGTCCTAATACTGATTGATCCATACGGAACTCCGGTAGTTGCTCTTCCCCATTTTGACGTCTCTTCTGACAATCGCTCTGTTTCCTATCCCTAAGATACTCTTTGATCCACCGGAGTACCTTCACTGTTATTCACATCTGAATCTCAAGCTTTCGACCCAACCTTTTACAGTCTAAATACTATTGTGATCCAACCCCCCCTCTCTCTCTCTCTTGTCGCACATTTGTTACTTTGTTATAGAACTCCAGCAGGTTAGTAAGACAAGATCTGCCATCCCTAAACTCATGCTTGTTATAAAACCACTTCTTTTCAAGTGCTCTACTACCCTTCCCTTGAAGACTTTTATCATCACATCACCTTGCAATTTATGCATGTCAGAGAAACTGGTCTGTAGTTCAACACCTCCTTTCTTAAATATAGGAATTACATTTGCTGTCTTCTAGATCTCTGGTAACTGTCCCGTATCCACTGACTTATTGTAGATCATAGCTAATGGTTTAGACAATGTTTGCGTGTGTCTCGACCCCGTAAACACCGAATTATGCTTGCAAGGTGGTCGAGACCAGTTCCTCGCAGACCGATTTTATCGGCATCAATGATTTCTGGCATTTTGGGCCAGATCACATCTACTCTTGAAGCCATTCCACTAGTCAATCACCCTGAGACTACAAAAATATTTCTTTACATCCCTATGGCTTATCTGTGCTTTCAGCTTCCACGTGTATTACCTCTCCCCCTTGATTATGTCTTTTTGCATTTTTCTAGCAGCTGCCCTGACTGAAGAAACTGTTTGAATACCATTACTATTATATCACACTTGTTACGACCCTTCTCTTACCACCCTGGAGATAGGTTATCCGATCCCACTGCTTTTGTTACATCCAGCTCATGTAGTAGTCTCATCACTTCTTTCGTTGTGTTGATACTCTCCAATTCTAGTTGATTTGTTCTGACTACAATGTAGTCCGGTAGTTCACCTCCTCCTGTGAAGAACTGTTTGAATTTTTCGCTAAGCACTTCGCATACATCTCTCTCATTTTCTCCAATTTTATCGCTGGATCCTTCATGTGATAAGATCGAGGAAGGAGGGACACTGAAAATGACAGAATCTTGTCAAGTGTTTTGTGAAAGATTCGAAGACGTCTTCACAGACACAACTGGAGAACTACCGGCAGGCACTGTATTAAGAACAGCTTAATGAGTACTGCAGAGTATCGACACAAAGGGGGGGGAGAGGGAGGGGGGGAGAGGGAGGGAGGGAGGGAGGGAGGGAGGGAGAGAGAGAGAGAGAGAGAGAGAGAGAGAGAGAGAGAGAGAGAGAGAGAGAGAGAGAGAGAGAGAGAGAGAGAGACAGACAGACAGACAGAGACAGAGACAGAGACAGAGAGAGACAGAGAGAGAGACAGAGAGACAGAGAAAGAGAGAGAGAGAGAGAGAGACAGACAGAGAGAGAGAGACAGAGAGAGAGAGAGAGAGATAGAGAGAGAGACAGAGAGACAGAGAGAGAGAGACAGAGAGACAAAGGGGTACACGTATACAATCTCTATAATTTTGTCTGCTCAGACAGGAGCTTGCTGGGGTATGACCTTGGCACCATCAGCCACTGAATACACTATTTCTTATCTTAAGATTAGACTAAGATGAAAACGAAGAAGTGGTGCAGAGAAGAGAAATAGAAAGAAGGAAAAGAGCTTAAACTAATAGTGATTATAAATACGCTTTAAGACGTAGTTAAGAAAGTGCAGGAAATAAGGGTATGATACGAGTATGGCAGTTATGAAGTTAAGAGTTACCTTATAAATTTAAAGACTCAAAGACCTGGGTTATCTTGAGAGGAGCTGTAGTCAAAAGCCACCCTACCGGTTAGGTCATGACAAGGTCTGGTGTGGTCATGTCCATGACTGGTGGATCTCAAGATTACACAGTTTTTCTACATCCTCCTCCTCCTCCGATTACCTTGTTTTTAGTAGATTATATGCCGCCACAATGTTTGGCTGTCTTGATCTACACAAGATAAGGTTGGAGTAACAGCTACGTTTACCTAACAAACTCAACAGGTAAAATTATTTTCCTTTGTTACTCCATCGCACACGATAGGGTATCACATAAGATATACTTACCTTAGATGAATTTCAGGAGTCTTCCTACTCCCGGAGCCCAGCCATGGGCCCGATCGGGGAAACTTCGGTAAACAGATGAGGATGTCCTTAATCATTTTGCTTGGGATCAATAGCTACAAAAGCTTTAGAGTTTCCGCTCTACCAGGTCAGGAATTAACGCGAACATTACCATTTTTGATGGCTCACAGTAATAGTAGAGATAAGTATATCATGATCATGCAAAACAGTGAATTTAAAAGCCTAACCCAGGGATATAATCCACTCTGACCGCTGCTAATTCCTTGTAAGGCGAAATTGTCTTGATGAGTAACATTTCAATAATGACAATTTATTTAATTTCTTTGCTATCCCTGTTGTTTAAATGTTTCCGTTTTAGGTGTCGTAAATTTAAATCTACAATTGAAATACTATATATGGACTAGTTTAAACTATTTCAGAGGCAATATTAGTTTCGCTAGCTGATCTTTAATTAAACTCCGGGAAATTTATATCTGTTGGTTAGTAAAGTATAACCAAATTCTGGTTTACAGTACTCGCTGCCAGAACTTAGTTACATCATTTGATAAGCAGTTCACAGCAAATAAGCAAGTCAATGTAGAGAGACAGTCCACCCGGAAGCCGGTATTTTTGTTAATAAGTAAATTTTACTCTTGTTTACAAAATTTTATTTAGCTCTAATATGGTGTTTTGTGATGTCCGTAAACCTCATACGTTCATAAGAGGTTACTTACATAAGGAACTTTGTGTTATTATTGCTTGGTTTAAAACCTTTTAATTAATGATTGTGTGAGTGTGTTGGAATTATTTTGGTGTTAATGTGTATGGCATTGATGTGGCAACCACTGGCCGTGTGTCATGCCCAGCAAGGGTACGAGATGGTGGTAAGGTCTTGTTTCTCGTCATTCAATTCTTCCTCTTACTGAAAAGTACTCGTGGGTGTGTATACTTCTTGTTTTTACAGCAGCTTGAATGCTAGACTTACCAGAATACTTGATAGGGTGGGTAGTGCAGCGCGTCATAATGGTTTATAGTTTTGCGAATTTAAAAAAAAAATGGGTAGAAACTCTAATTACTGGCACGACACTGTCAATGGAAAGGAGATCATGACATTTCTTTGGGAACTCACACCTGCAGCTTCTATTAATTGATAAAATTTCTCATTTGCAGACCCTAGCCTAAATTTTTTTCTCTTCATTGTGTTATCCGGAGTTCGTGTTGATTTTTATTTCACTTATTTCTGTGTTGAAAGGTAAGCTCCGTGATGTTTGTGTCTGGACCTTTACTTAGTATACCAACAGATCTCCAGCTGCCTCAACTAAAAATTTACAAGTTCAAGTCAATTCCAGATCATCCGGTCTGTTGTGCATATATTGGACTGTGTACGACCAACAGCAATGCCCTAATTAATCACAACATGAACCCAGAGACTTGGTCTCTTGAACTGCGTACAAGTAACCATGGTTATGGGGCTCTGTCAGGATAAACAAGTGCCGCCTGATCCTAGTTTGTCAAATGATGCTCCATCTATTAAGCAACCGGTGAAAATTGTGGTGCTAGGTATCAATAACTGAACAACCGCTGACGTAGCGACGCTCAATCTGCACGTAATAAAAATTTAAAGTGTCACATTGCATCTCAAAATTATTAAATATGGAGTTTCTCATTTATTTTATATTGTACAATTCTCAGGTTCACCTGCTGGTTGTTTTTTCATGATTTGGTAGTACGTGCAGGTTATACTTGTTCCTTATTCTTTTCAATGATAAGATTTAATGATAAACAATAAGTATCATTGTTATTGGTTTAGACACTTCATAATTTCCATTATGGTTAGAAATGTTGGAATATCATGTTCCCAAATTAAGTATAACGTTTTTTGCTGTGACATGCCAGAGTTGGCGTCAGGAAGTGGATGGGTGACGTGGGAGTTGCCCCTCATGGCTCTAGGCTTGGCAGATATAATAACTCAATGTCAGGTATCATGCAGACACACGGTTGAAAGAAGGAATAAAATTGTAAGAGTTATAAAACACTTTGACTTCTGAGATCATTAAGCCCTTCTGACAAGACAAAGTTGTATACAACCATATACTCTTAACACTCCCAAGCCAAAACTAACTCTCGCCAACAAACGCACAAAAAATACACTGTCACACAGTTAACCCTTAAACTGTCCAAACGTAGATCTACGTTTTTTCAACATTTGAAAGTATGTAAAAAAATGTAGACTTTTTTTTTTTTTACATTTGAAAACGTGTAAAAAAAACTTAGATCTACATTTTTTTGTTATATTTGAAAATATGTAAAAAAGCATAGATCTACTTTTGAAGCACTACGCATGTGAACGTAGATCTGTTTGGACAGTTTAAGGGTTAATAAAATAAAGAAGCCACAAGTGATAACTCACACTTCGCCTTATAGGCAATACTACACGAACTTATACTTGTTCATTTATTAACT
>NC_091343.1:6313282-6423282 GCF_038502225.1 Cherax quadricarinatus | reverse complement strand
GTTTCTGTTAGTGAATGCACCACACTTAACATATATCATGTGGGTTTTCAACCTTAAATATCCAAAATATTGATCATAAGATTTAAAAGAAAAACTGAAGTGAAGACTAAACAGCTCAGATTCATGATCAGAGAATCAAAGTTACCTTAAAACAATGAATTTTATTTCTGAACTGGATAAAACGTTAAATTTTGTTGGCTAGTGAATGCCAGAGGTGCATGACAGTAAGGTAAATTAACTCAGGAAGAGATTCCTGATGATGAATTAAACACTTGTGCAACACTTTGATATCTTTATTGTGGAAACGTTTCCCCAACCAGCGGTTTCCTCAGTCCAATACAGAGGAAAATAGTTAAAGATAAGGAGCATGAGGTAATCAGTCATTTAGCCTGGAGGCCAAAGGGACTGATTACCTCAAGCTCCTCCTGATCTTCACCATTCTTCTTTGTATTAGGCTGAGGAATACCTTTGATATACCTTTGAAGAGTTTCGAGAGTTCAACTACTCTCAGGGCCCGGCCATGGGCCAGGCTCGTCTGGTGTTTGCCTGATCAACCAGGCTGTTGCTGCTAGAGGCCCGCTGTCCCACATATCCATCACAGCCTTGCTGATCAGGCTCATTACTGAGGGAGGTGTGAAACTCACTACTGAGGGAGGTGTTAAGCTCACTACTGAGGGAGGTGTGAAGTTCACTACTGAGGGAGGTGTGAAGCTCATTACCCAGGGAGGTGTGAAGTTCACTACGGAGGGAGGTGTGAAGCTCATTACCCAGGGAGGTGTGAAGTTCACTACTGAGGGAGGTGTGAAGTTCACTACTGAGGGAGGTGTGAAGCTCACTACTGAGGGAGGTGTGAAGCTCATTACTGAGGGAGGTGTGAAGTTCACTACTGAGGGAGGTGTGAAGTTCACTACTAAGGGAGGTGTGAAGCTCACAGAAAGGTGTGAAGCTCATTACTGAGGGAGGTGCGAAGCTCACTACTGAGGGAGGTGTGAAGCTCACTACTGATGGAGGTGTGAAGCTTACTGAGAGAGGTGTGAAGCTCACTACTGAGGGAGGTGTGAAGCTCACTACTGAGGGAGGTGTGAAGCTCACTACTGAGGGAGGGGTGAAGCTAATTGCAGAGAGGTGTGAAGCTCATTACTGAGGGAGGTGTCAAGCTCACTGAGGGAGGTGTCAAGCTCACTACTGAGGGAGGTGTGAAGCTCACTACTGAGGGAGGTGTGAAGCTCACTACTGATTCAGGTGTGAAGCTCACTACTGATGGAGGTGTGAAGCTCACTACTGAGGGAGGTGTGAAGCTCATTGCAGAGAGGTGTGAAGCTCATTACTGAGGGAGGTGTGAAGCTCATTACTGAGGGAGGTGTCAAGCTCACTGAGGGAGGTGTGAAGCTCACTACTGAGGGAGGTGTGAAGCTCACTACTGAGGGAGGTGTGAAGCTCACTACTGAGGGAGGTGTGAAGCTCACTACTGAGGGAGGTGTGAAGCTCACTACTGAGGGAGGTGTGAAGCTCACTACTGAGGGAGGTGTGAAGCTTACTGAGGGAGGTGTGAAGCTCACTACTGAGGGAGGTGTGAAACTCATTGCAGAGGGAGGTGTGAGCTCACTACTGAGGGAGGTGTCAAGCTCACTGAGGGAGGTGTCAAGCTCACTGAGGGAGGTGTCAAGCTCACTACTGAGGGAGGTGTGAAGCTCACTGAGGGAGGTGTGAAGCTCACTACTGAAGGTGTGAAGCTCACTACTGAGGGAGGTGTGAAGCTCATTACTGAGGGAGGTGTGAGCTCACTACTGAGGGAGGTGTGAAGTTCACTATTGAGGGAGGTGTGAAGCTCACTACTGAGGGCGGTGTGAAGCTCACTACTGAAGGTGTGAAGCTCACTACTGAGGGAGGCGTGAAGCTCATTACTGAGGGAGGTGTGAAGCTCAATACTGAGGGAGGTGTGAAGTTCATTATTGAGGGAGGTGTGAAGCTCATTATTGAGGGAGGTGTGAAGCTCATTGAGGGAGATGTGAAGCTCACTACCGAGGGAGGTGTGAAGTTCACTACTGAGGGAGGTGTGAAGCTCACTGAGGGAAGTGTGAAGCTCACTACTGAAGGTGTGAAGCTCACTACTGAGGGAGGTGTGAAGCTCACTACTGAGGGAGGTGTGAAGCTCACTACTGAAGGTGTGAAGCTCACTACTGAGGGAGGTGTGAAGCTCACTACTGAGGGAGGTGTGAAGCTCACTACTGAGGGAGGTGTGAAGCTCATTACCGAGGGAGGTGTGAAGCTCACTACTGAGGGAGGTGTGAAGCTCACTACTGAAGGTGTGAAGCTCACTCCTGAGGGAGGTGTGAAGCTCATTACTGAGGGAGGTGTGAGCTTACTACTGAGGGAGGCGTGAAGGTCACTACTGAGGGAGGCGTGAAGCTCACTACTGAGGGAGGCGTGAAGGTCATTACTGAGGGACGTGTGAGCATACTACTGAGGGAGGCGTGAAGCTCACTGAGGGAGGCGTGAAGCTCACTACTGAGGTGTGAGCTCACTACTGGAGGTGTGAAGCTCACTACTGAGGGAGGTGTGAAGCTCACTACTGGAGGTGTGAAGCTCACTACTGAGGGAGGTGTGAAGCTCATTACTGAGGGAGGTGTGAAGCTCATTACTGAGGGAGGTGTGAAGCTCACTACTGAGTTAGGTGTGAAGTTCACTACTGAGGGAGGTGTGAAGCTCACTACTGAGGGAGGTGTGAAGCTCATTACTGAGGGAGGTGTGAAGCTCACTACTGAGGGAGGTGTGAAGCTCACTACTGAAAGAGGTGTGAAGCTCATTACTGAGGGAGGTGTGAGCTTACTGAGGGAGGCATGAAGCTCACTACTGAGGGAGGTGTGAAGCTCACTACTGAAAGAGGTGTGAAGCTCACTACTGAAAGAGGTGTGAAGCTCACTACTGAAAGAGGTGTGAAGCTCACTACTGAAAGAGGTGGTGTGAAGCTCACTACTGAGGGAGGAAAGAGGTGTGAAGCTCATTAAAGAGGTGCGAAACTGAGGGAGGTGTGAAGCTGTGAAGCTCAATACTGAGGGAGGTGTGAAGTTCATTATTGAGGGAGGTGTGAAGCTCATTATTGAGGGAGGTGTGAAGCTCATTGAGGGAGATGTGAAGCTCACTACTGAGGGAGGTGTGAAGTTCACTACTGAGGGAGGTGTGACGCTCACTGAGGGAAGTGTGAAGCTCACTACTGAAGGTGTGAAGCTCACTACTGAGGGAGGTGTGAAGCTCACTACTGAGGGAGGTGTGAAGCTCACTACTGAAGGTGTGAAGCTCACTACTGAGGGAGGTGTGAAGCTCACTACTGAGGGAGGTGTGAAGCTCACTACTGAGGGAGGTGTGAAGCTCATACTACCACTACTGAGGGAGGTGTGAAGCTCACTACTGAGGGAGGTGTGAAGCTCACTACTGAGGGAGGTGTGAAGCTCATTACCGAGGGAGGTGTGAAGCTCACTACTGAGGGAGGTGTGAAGCTCACTACTGAAGGTGTGAAGCTCACTCCTGAGGGAGGTGTGAAGCTCATTACTGAGGGAGGTGTGAGCTTACTACTGAGGGAGGCGTGAAGGTCACTACTGAGGGAGGCGTGAAGCTCACTACTGAGGGAGGCGTGAAGGTCATTACTGAGGGACGTGTGAGCATACTACTGAGGGAGGCGTGAAGCTCACTGAGGGAGGCGTGAAGCTCACTACTGAGGTGTGAGCTCACTACTGGAGGTGTGAAGCTCACTACTGAGGGAGGTGTGAAGCTCACTACTGGAGGTGTGAAGCTCACTACTGAGGGAGGTGAAGCTCATTACTAAGGGAGGTGTGAAGCTCATTACTGAGGGAGGTGTGAAGCTCACTACTGAGTTAGGTGTGAAGTTCACTACTGAGGGAGGTGTGAAGCTCACTACTGAGGGAGGTGTGAAGCTCATTACTGAGGGAGGTGTGAAGCTCACTACTGAGGGAGGTGTGAAGCTCACTACTGAAAGAGGTGTGAAGCTCACTACTGAAAGAGGTGTGAAGCTCATTACTGAGGGAGGTGTGAGCTTACTGAGGGAGGCATGAAGCTCACTACTGAGGGAGGTGTGAAGCTCACTACTGAAAGAGGTGTGAAGCTCACTACTGAAAGAGGTGTGAAGCTCACTACTGAAAGAGGTGTGAAGCTCACTACTGAAAGAGGTGTGAAGCTCACTACTGAAAGAGGTCTGAAGCTCACTACTGAAAGAGGTGTGAAGCTCACTACTGAAAGAGGTGTGAAGCTCACTACTGAAAGAGGTGCGAAACTCACTACAGAGGGAGGTGTGAGTTCACTACTGAAGGAGGTGTGAAACTCACTACTGATGGAGGTGTGAAGCTCACTACTGAGGGAGGTGTGAAGCTCACTACTGAGGGAGGTGTGAAACTCACTTCTGATGGAGGTGTGAAGCTCATTACTGAGGGAGGTGTGAAGCTCACTACTGAGGGAGGTGTGAAGCTCACTACTGATGGAGGTGTGAAGCTCACTACTGAGGGAGGTGTGAGCTCACTACTGAGGGAGGTGTGAAGTTCACTACAGAGGGAGGTGTGACCTCACTAATGAGGGAGGTGTGAGCTCACTACTGAGGGAGGTGTGAGCTCACTAATGAGGGAGGTGTGAAGCTCACTACTGAGGGAGGTGTGAAGCTCACTACTGATTCAGGTGTGAAGCTCACTACTGATGGAGGTGTGAAGCTCACTACTGAGGGAGGTGTGAGCTCACTACTGAGGGAGGTGTGAGCTCACTACTGAGGGAGGTGTGAAGTTCACTATTGAGGGAGGTGTGAGCTCACTACTGAGGGAGGTGTGAGCTCACTACTGAGGGAGGTGTGAAGTTCACTATTGAGGGAGGTGTGAGCTCACTACTGAGGGAGGTGTGAAGCTCACTACTGGTGTGAAGCTCATTACTGAGGGAGGTGTGAAGCTCACTACTGAGGGAGGTGTGAGCTCACTACTAAGGGAGGTGTGAAGCTCACTACTGAGGGAGGTGTGAAGCTCACTACTGGTGTGAAGCTCATTACTGAGGGAGGTGTGAAGCTCACTACTGAGGGAGGTGTGAGCTCACTACTGAGGGAGGTGTGAAGTTCACTACTGAGGGAGGTGAGAGCTCACTACTGAGGGAGGTGTGAGCTCACTACTGAGGGAGGTGTGAAGCTCACTGAGGGAGGTGTGAAGCTCACTACTGGTGTGAAGCTCATTACTGAGGGAGGTGTGAAGCTCACTACTGAGGGAGGTGTGAGCTCACTACTGAGGGAGGTGTGAGCTCACTACTGAGGGAGGTGTGAAGTTCACTATTGAGGGAGGTGTGAGCTCACTACTGAGGGAGGTGTGGAGCTCACTACTGAGGGAGGTGTGAAGCTCACTACTGAGGGAGGTGTGAAGCTTACTACTGAGGGAGGTGTGAAGCTCATTACTGAGGGAGGTGTGAAGCTCACTACTGAGAGAGGTGTGAAGTTCACTATTGAGGGAGGTGTGAGCTCACTACTGAGGGAGGTGTGAAGCTCACTACTGAGGGAGGTGTGAAGCTCACTACTGAGGGAGGTGTGAAGCTCATTACTGAGGGAGGTGTGAAGCTCATTACTGAGGGAGGTGTGAAGCTCACTACTGAGGGAGGTGTGAAGCTCATTACCGAGGGAGGTGTGAAGCTCACTACTGAGGGAGGTGTGAAGCTCACTACTGAGGGAGGTGTGAAGCTCACTACTGAGGGAGGTGTGAAGCTCACTACTGAGGGAGGTGTGAAGCTCACTACTGAGGGAGGTGTGAAGCTCACTACTGAGGGAGGTGTGAAGCTCACTACTGAGGGAGGTGTGAAGCTCACTACTGAGGGAGGTGTGAAGCTCATTACTGAGGGAGGTGTGAGCTTACTAATGAGGGAGGCGTGAAGCTCACTACTGAGTTAGGCGTGAAGCTCACTACTGAGGGAGGTGTGAGCTTACTACTGATGGAGGCGTGAAGCTCACTGAGGGAGGCGTGAAGCTCACTACTGAGGGAGGTGTGAGCTCACTACTGGAGGTGTGAAGCTCACTACTGAGGGAGGTGTGAAGCTCACTACTGGAGGTGTGAAGCTCACTACTGATGGAGGTGTGAAGCTCACTACTGAGGGAGATGTGAAGTTCACTACTGAGGGAGGTGTGAAGTTCACTACTGAGGGAGGTGTTGAGCTCATTACTGAGGGAGGTGTGAGCTTACTACTGAGGGAGGCATGAAGCTCACTACTGAGGGAGGTGTGAAGCTCATTACTGAGGGAGGTGTGAAGCTCACTACTGAAAGAGGTGTGAAGCTCACTACTGAAAGAGGTGTGAAGCTCACTACTGAAAGAGGTGTGAAGCTCACTACTGAAAGAGGTGTGAAGCTCACTACTGAAAGAGGTGTGAAGCTCACTACAGAGGTGTAGACAGCCTGTACTGTCTGCACAGACAGCCCATGCTGTCTGCCAGCTTAGTTCATATTTCGCGCCACTCAGGTGCTGCCATCTATAGGCCTTGCCAATTCAGTATGCCCAGACTTGCCTCTCCCTCACTCACATAGCGGCCTAGCAGGAAGACACAAGGCCTCCCAGCTCTCTCTCGTGGGATGGCCCTGCCCGGGCCATGGGCAGAAACACACAAGCCTGTGTACCCACCACTACTTAAGAATAAACGAAAAAGCCTCCAAAGACGTATTATTTAAGCACCCGCTACCAGAATACCAAACAAACCGTTATAAATGGTACCAGCGGTGGTCGCGGCAGTTGTGTTTGCCCTGATAGAGGAAGGAAGAGGGATGAAGTCATCTTCACTTCATCATCCCATGCAAGAAGCATCCGTCTCTCAACGAGTTATCCTGATGTCGTGTCTGCACGTTTGAGCACCCAGACACAGGTACAAGCAGGATCCAGCCGAAATTTGCTGAATTTCTTCGAGAATTGTGAGTGGCGTCCCAGTGACTCCACGCTACAGTGTCCCACGCTGTTTCTCAAGTCACGTGTTCAGCGTCACTTGTATGTTGCTGTTGTTGTTGTTCAGCTCAGCACAGCTGTTTCAGCAAGCCAGAGGTGAGTTTTGTGGTGATTTCTGCGTCCAGTGTGAGTTCTCTACGTATTTGTGGGTGGGGGAGGAGAGGAGAGGAAGTGGCTGTTCCTCACCTTGCCCATGCTCGCCCTACTCACGCTCACCCGTCTACCATACACCACTCACCACTGCCCACTCCCTCTGCTGTGTTTTCTGCTGTTTTCCATGTGAATTCATTGCCAGAGCTGTGTATCCGAGTGCCCGAGGCCACTCGAAGCTACGTGGACCAGCATGCCACGTAGATCACGACGCCACGTAGGTGTGGGCGATGTCACGTAGACCTACGACCTACGTGAGTTACCAGATGTCCCAAGGCCACATCCTGTGGTCTGCTGCCCACATCACATCGACGTCACCCACGATGCTGCCCGACTTCATGACGTCACGATGTCTGCCTGACGTCACCTCGAGATGTCTGCTGACGTCACAGTGCTGCTGATGTCACCTCGCGACATCACGCCTGACACATGATGTCACCATCGAGTGTTCAGTAATTGTTTCAGTATTGTCGAGAAGATTGAGAGAAAATATATGTCGTGTGTTAATTAATTCCTCTCAGTCAGTGTTCTCACATGTTGTACCGCGGTGTGTTTTTAAAGTTTCCGTGTGTCCAGTGAGGTCTGAGCCAGACCTGAGTAGCACCACTGTGTTAAGTCACCCATGTGACCAGTGTGTTTGACAGCTGATTACTTAGCCCTGAGCCTATGAGCCCTCTTGTACAGAAAGCTTTTATGCTTGTCGCTCGCGATGTTCTGCAGAATCGTACCTGCTACGATTCCCATCGAGATTTGTTTCACTTCACCTCCAGACCGTCAGAGTGCAGTTATATGTAGAGAAACAAGTCTGGGGACGCTTAGACTAACCTCTGCTATAACTCCAACTGTCGAGAGAATGACACACTGTGTCAGCCTCGTGTCACAAGCTTCAGTGAGCAGCCTGCACAAAGAAGATGTCACTTTGACTGCTAGCTCTCTCACTGCAGTCTGGTGTATGATGTTACGACTCCCAGATGTTTCGCCCAGTCGTCTCTGCCATGACTCGCTCCACAACTCACTCCACGCTCGCCGGCAGTGACAGCCCAGCGACAGTACCAGTCGAGAAGTGTCCTCCTGAGTCGCTTGCCAGAAGTCCTGCCCAGTTGCCGAGTTTTGTCGACGCCTCACTCGAGGGCACCAGCATGTCGTGCCCCAGGTTGAGTGAAAACCTGCAGCGACTCCTACGATGACTGCTTCACCGTTCCAGAGGAGACCGTAACCTGTTACGTCACAGCTCAGCCGCAGCGATGTCTCCCGTGTTGCAGTATGTCCAGACACAGGAAGGCGTGCAGTGATGCACTTCGATGCTCACTGCCTATGACCACAATGTTTAGCACACCCCACATGTTTTTTTCTTCCCTCCCTGTAGGAAGTTTTTTTTTCCATGTCCATATGTATATATATGTTGTTATTTTGTGTTCTGTGCCCTGTTTCTACGAGAGAGAGACCGAGTTTCTTTTACCACCAGTATTGTCGCGTCGGGACGACGCGCGGTAGGTGGCCGAGCGTATGTAGACAGCCTGTACTGTCTGCACAGACAGCCCATGCTGTCTGCCAGCTTAGTTCATATTTGGCGCCACTCAGGTGCTGCCATCTATAGGCCTTGCCACTTCAGTATGCCCAGACTTGCCTCTCCCTCACTCACACAGCAGCCTAGCAGGAAGACACAAGGCCTCCCAGCTCTCTCTTGTGGGATGGCCCTGCCCGGGCCATGGGCACAAACACACAAGCCTGTGTACCCACTACGACATTAACAATAAAGTAAGAAGCCTCCGAAGTTTATCATTAACCACCCGCTTGCAGCACCTACCAAACAAACTCCTTATAGAGGGAGGTGTGAGTTCACTACTGATGGAGGTGTGAAACTCACTACTGATGGAGGTGTGAAGCTCATTACTGAGGGAGGTGTGAAACTCACTACTGATGGAGGTGTGAAACTCACTACTGATGGAGGTGTGAAGCTCACTACTGAGGGAGGTGTGAGTTCACTACTGATGGAGGTATGAAACTCACTACTGATGGAGGTGTGAAGCTCATTACTGAGGGAGGTGTGAAGCTCACTTCTGAGGGAGGTGTGACGCTCACTACTGAGGGAGGTGTTAAGCTCATTACTGAGGGAGGTGTGAGCTCACTACTGAGGGAGGTGTGAAGTTCACTACAGAGGGAGGTGTGAGCTCACTACTGAGGGAGGTGTGAAGCTCACTACTGAGGGAGGTGTGAAGCTCACTACTGATGGAGGTGTGAAGCTCACTACTGGAGGTGTGAAGCTCACTACTGATGGAGGTGTGAAGCTCACTACTGAGGGAGGTGTGAAGCTCACTACTGAGGGAGGTGTGAAGTTCACTACTGAGGGAGGTGTGAAGTTCACTACTGAGGGAGGTGTGAGCTCACTACTGAGGGAGGTGTGAGCTCACTACTGAGGGAGGTGTGAAGTTCACTATTGAGGGAGGTTCGAGCTCACTACTGAGGGAGGTGTGAGCTCACTACTGAGGGAGGTGTGAAGCTCACTACTGAGAGGTGTGAAGCTCACTACTGAGGGAGGTGTGAAGCTCACTACTGATGGAGGTATGAAGCTCATTACTGAGGGAGGTGTGAAGCTCACTGAGGGAGGTGTGAGCTCACTACTGAGGGAGGTGTGAAGTTCACTATTGAGGGAGGTGTGAGCTCACTACTGAGGGAGGTGTGAAGTTCACTATTGAGGGAGGTGTGAGCTCACTACTGAGAGAGGTGTGAAGCTCATTACTGAGGGAGGTGTGAAGCTCACTACTGAGGGAGGTGTGAAGCTCACTACTGAGGGAGGTGTGAAGTTCACTATTGAGGGAGGTGTGAGCTCACTACTGAGGGAGGTGTGAGCTCACTACTGAGAGAGGTGTGAAGTTCACTATTGAGGGAGGTGCGAGCTCACTACTGAGGGAGGTGTGAGCTCACTACTGAGGGAGGTGTGAAGCTCACTACTGAGAGGTGTGAAGCTCACTACTGAGGGAGGTGTGAAGCTCACTACTGATGGAGGTATGAAGCTCATTACTGAGGGAGGTGTGAAGCTCACTGAGGGAGGTGTGAGCTCACTACTGAGGGAGGTGTGAAGTTCACTATTGAGGGAGGTGTGAGCTCACTACTGAGGGAGGTGTGAGCTCACTACTGAGAGAGGTGTGAAGTTTACTACTGAGGGAGGTTTGACTTAGACAACACAGCAGGAGGGAAGACATACATTTACACCCTCGGACGCTGTTGTAAGGTCTAATCTCCATCAATTTGTATTGACAATATTCACAGCAGATTATCATTATATATTATTTTAAAAAGGACGTTATATTTATCTGACATGAGAATGTTTAAACTTCTCAATGTATAATTTAAAACTTCCATATCTTTTATTTGTATATTATGGTGCACACACATTAGTTGTAAGTGGCTTTTACAAAAGATTCAATAGTTGTACATGACGACAGAGGTGGAAAATTTTGACCTATAAAACGAACAGGCTAAAACCTCTGAGCGTTAAAAATTGATCAAGTTATTTTCTTGCAACAAAAAACAAGGAATGCGACAATTTCAATCCGTGGCAGGTGAGACAGAGAGCTGTTTCGTGTCGGAGATCCGTAAACTGTCCGTTCTAAAACCAGACAAGAAACATTCCCAGATACTGTGAATACACCTACCTCATACTATCATTCACTCGACCAACCGAGAAAAGAAATATTGTCGCCAAACCCATATTTACTGACAATTACTGTGAATGTGCTACATCTGGAGTCAAGAATTTTCAGTGGTCGAATAAATCTTCTGCTATCAAAATAAGAAAAGATAATTCTTCCAGGATGAAATGCCAGTGACCGCCCTCCCCTCTCTCCCCAATTAAAATCAAGTGCCCAGGTTATATAAAACAGTACTAACAACAATATTTACATTCATCATAAAACAATGCAATGAACCAAACTAAATATACTCAGAGGCCACTGTATTAGGAATACCATTCTAGTGCTGGGTAGGGCCCCCACTACAGATTGAATGCTTCATGACATGGATCCTGGTCCATGTTAACATGATAGCATCACCCTGTTGGTGCAGATTCGTCAGCTGCACAATCATGCTGCGAATCTCCCGTTCCACCATATCTCAGAAGTTTATGCCAAATTCGAACCCTCCCATCTGGATGTCGCAGCAGAAATCGCGATTCGTTAGACCAGGCGACTTTTTTTCAATCTTCAACTGTCCAGTTTTGGTGAGCCTGTGCTCACTGTAGCCTCAGTTTCCACTTTTTAGCTGGTAGTGGAAGTCGGTGTGGTCTTCTGCTGTTTTAATCCATCCACTTCAAGGTTCGGCGTATTGTACATTTAGAGGTGCTCTTCTGCATACCACTGTTGCAACGTGTGGTTACTTGAGTTACAGATACATTATTTGAATTACCGTCACTTTCCTATCAGCTTGAATCAGTCTAGTCATTAGCAATACATTTTTGTCCACAGTACTGCCACTCGCTAGATGTTTCATGTTTTCACTGTATGTATATATATATATATATATATATATATATATATATATATACACACACACACGCCAATATAAAAAATCATCATAGACCTGGCAACAACAGTGCCACTCTCCAAGTTGTCACTTCTGCCACATGGTATGGTGGAGTCCTTCCAAAGTACACTAAGAGTATACGGACAAAAAAAAAAATCCACGTCCCAGCACCACTTAAGTAGTCAAAGCTTGCCAAAAATGGTAAGGATAGCTACGCTGCAGCCTTGAGCAATATCACTATGAAGTACGGACACGCAAGATGTGTACAATACGAACTCCTAGAAGAAAAATATAACGAGAAAATTGGATTTAAAATTTTCAACTGGAGCCTAAGAGCAGCAGTGAACTACGTCACACTGCACAAACGCTGCTCTGAGTTACCCTTAATTATGCAGTACAAAAGCTGACCCTAATTATGCAAGACCCATCCCTAATCAGGACACACGAAACCACCCCTACTTTACGTTATAAGTTACGTTTATATTACCACCATTTCTGAGTCATCGCCCCAGCAGCTCGGTCCAAAACCAGACCTTCCGGTTGGCAAAAGCCAACATGTGGGAATAACGACAGTGGTATACCTTACCTTTGATATACCTTTGAATAGTTTCGAGAGTTTCACTACCCGTTTAATACGTCTCGTCCAAAGCCGGGCTTAAAAAAGCCAGCTTTGGGCGAAACGTTGCATTAAAAGGATCCTCTGCTACCAATGTCTATTCTTTCCCTACTGGAGGTATTTTGCACTGTCTGCCAAGTATCAGGGTCAGGTCACTTCAGCATTATCCAGGTATAAATTATGATGTGCACCTTTCTTGTCTATGTTCTAGCAGTACACTACAATTCAAGAAGCTTAAATCGTTCCCAGAAATTCTGATGTTTGACTGAATGTATACGAGCGGTGAAGGATCTCTGTACGTTTTCCAGCTCTGCAATCTCTCCTGCCTTGAAGGAGGACGTTAGTATACAGCCGTATTCCAGCCTGGAGAGAATAAGTGACCTCATGAGTATCATCAATGGGCCTTAGCGTTTCTTGTTTTAAAGGTTCTAGTTATCCTGTCTATGATTTTCCTAGCGGTTGTACCAATGTTGTGATCCTTGAAGGTGAGATCTTGTCATATTCACAACTAAGTCTTAAACATTAGTCTTACGTTTTACTGAGTGATTGGGTTTGCTTTATACTCCGTTCCAGTTTCTGTTTCCTCATTTTTTCCATAATGAAATAACTGAGACTTGTCCTCACTGAACAAGTGTTGTCAGTGGCCCAGTGGAAGACTTTGTTTATACTAGCGTGAAGGTTTGCTGTGCCCTCGATGGATGCCACTTTCATACAATACGGCGCTACGATTTATATTTCTGTCGGATATGAGAAAGAGAAGAGGGGCAAGAGCTTTTCACTATGTCAGCCTCTGATTTCACTCTGCTCACTGTTACTATTACCTATCTTGTGGACGGCAGCGGAAAAGAATATGGATATACCAAAAGCCTAAACCAGGGCCGGGCTGCAAGAGTAGGAAAACTCTCGTTAGTTATGCCATAAATCTCCACTAGTTACGGCATTTAACAGAGAGGTCGATAATACATTATACCTATGTACACGCGCGTGCATGCGTGTGTGTTCGTTCCTAATTCTTATTTAGCGCTTAGTTATAACTTTACCTTTGATATACCTTTGAAGAGTTTCTAGAGTTTATCTACTGAGCCCGGCCATGGGCCAGGCTCATCTGGTGCTTGCCTGGTCAACCAGGCTGTTGCTGCTGGAGGCCCGCTGCCCCACATATCCATCACAACCTGGTTGATATAATTATAATAATTATAGTGTAGGAGGTGAGTGTTAGGTGGCTGGAGGGAAGCATCACCCTGGAGCTGGCTGCAAGATCTCGCCCGGAAATGAAATCGGAAACAGTGCATATCGCTTCAAGCGCTGAAAGTTTGTTCATACAAGTTAAACCAAGTAAAAGCCATGATTCCTGAATACTAAAACCCACCGCAAACTGTCTCGTCGTGTGTTTTAAATTTATAGCGAGACACGAGACGAACATTATCGTTGTTATCGACAACAAAGAACCTTTCACTGAGAACTAATGGTATTCCAATAACGTAGAGGCCCTCCCATTAAAAAACAATCACATACAACATAGCAAGCATTTGTTCCAACACTGAAGCTATCAGAGAGAAAAGGGTTCTTCCGCCAAGTGTTGGATCAACCAGGTTGTAATGGATATGTGGACCAGTGGGCCGCTAGCAGCAACAGCCAAGTCGGATCCAGGGCCGGGCTACAGTAGCAGTTAAACTCTCGAAACCCATCAAAGGTATATAAAAAGAAGCGTAGCCACACACTCCCTGAGCACCCAGTTTTATTTAATAAAATTATACTGATCACGGAATAAGGCAAATGAAGGTAAAGTGCCATTCTTTTTATCACTAATACTGAGAGCAAAGGTCATGGTAAGTATTATAACAAACTAGTAACTAAGAATTCTCATTCCCGTCACTAACATTGCTAATTTATCTCGCACTGGAGACTTGCCTCATAAATATTCATGGTTTGGAATTTAGAAAGTTAGTAATGGAACATCACCAGGGAAGACACTATGGAAAAAGTATAATCCATGACATATCCGACCACCTGTGCTAGTAGTTCGGTCTCTGAGCGAGGCAACCCCTGCTTGCTTCTTTTCAATGACGCAAAAGGATAATTGCAGGGTAGGGATAAAATTCTAATGCAGTAAAATATAAAAATATGTATTCATATACATATGTATGGACATTAGTATGTGTGCGTGCTTGCATATGAAAGCATGAATGAAAGTACACTTTTTTATATGTAAGCATATATGTGTATGCATGTATGTATTCGTTTATGAATGTATATACAATGTGCGATTACGTTTGTGTGCGTGCGTGCGTGCGAGCAAGAGAGCAATAAAGGTAATCAATTAGCGATAGCAACTGCCGATTACCCTTCAAGGTATCTTTAAAATAAATACTGTTTATTAGTGTTCAGTATCTGAAGAATCATTTTTCCTGGGAGTCTCTTCTCCAGTTTCCATCAGGAAACCAACAGATAACTACTTTTTTAAAGTAATCTAATTCCAATGATACACCTTTGATATACCTTCGAAGAGTTTCGAGAGTTTATCTACTCTCTGAGCCCGGCCATGGGCCAGACTCGTCTGGTGCTTGCCTGGTCAACCAGGCTGTTGCTGCTGGAGGCCTGCTGCCCCACATATCCATCACAGCCTGGTTGATCTGGCACCTGGTGAAGATACTTGTCCAGTTTCCTCTTGAAGGCTTCAACACTTGTTCCAGCCGTGTTTCTGATATCTTCTGGTACGCTGTTGAAAAGTTTGGGACCCCGGATGTTGTTGATACAGTGTTCCCTTATTGTGCCCACCGCACCCCTGCTCCTCACTGGGTTTATTTTACACTTCCTCCCATATCTCTCATTCCAGTATGTTGTTATGGCAGTGTGCAGATTTGGGACCAAGCCCTCGAGTACCTTCCAGGTATACATTATCTTGTATCTCTCTCTTCTCCGCTCCAATGAGTACATGTTCAAGACTTGCAGGCATTCCCAATAGTTTAGGTTCTTTACTGGCACAATGTGAGCCGTAAACGATCTCTGTATTTGTTCCAGCTCTGATATTTCTCCTGCCTTGAACGAGGCCGTCAGCACTAAGCAATATTCTAAGTGAGGGAGCACTAGCGATTTGAAGAGTGTCACCATCGGCAATATTTCCCTTGTTTTGAAAGTTCTCAATATCCACCCCGTCATCTTCCTGGCTGTCGTGATCTTTGTCTTGTTATGGTCTTTAAAAGAAAGGTACGCTGACATAATTATTCCCAGTTCTTTCACGTGTTCCTTACGTTCTATTTGGTGACCCTCTTGAGTTTTGTATATAGTGCTCATTTAGAGTTCTTCATTCTTTCCATTCCTAAGCACCTGGAACTTATCACCATTGAACGTCATGTTGTTCTCCACTGCCCACTGGAAAACCCTGTTTATGTCTTCCTGTACTTTCTTATTTTAGTGTCATCTGCAAATGATGATACAAAAGTGTGCCGGGTGTTTTTGTCTATGTCTGCTATGAGGATGAGAAACAGCAGAGGTGCCAGGACAGTGCCTTGGAGCACTGAGCTTTTGACCTCGCTGATGCTGGATCTTGCCCTGTTCACTACTACTTTTTGTGTTCTGTGTTAGGAACCCGAAAATCCATCTGCCCATGGCCATCATTTTGTGCGTTATCACTCCATGATCACATTTGTCAAACGCCTTTGCAAAATTTGTGTAAGTCGCATCTGCGTTTTGGTCGTCTTGCAATGCCTCCGTAATTCTGTCATAATGGTTCAACAGTTGTGACAGACATGATCGTCCTGCTCTAAAACCATGCTGGCTCGGGTTATGTTGGTTGTACTGGTCCATGAAATTTGTAATCTGCCATCTCATCACTCTTTCGAAGATTTTTATGATGTGAGAGGTTAGGGCTGCTGGTCTGTAAGTTTTAGCTAGTGATCTACTACCTCCCTTGTGCAAAGGAGCTATGTCTGCACAATTTAAGGCCTCCGGTATTTCACCTAGATCTAAGCTCTTTCTCCAAAGAATACTGAGGGCTCGTGCTAATGGTACTTTGCACTTCTTTATAAATAGAGCATTCCATGAATCTGGTCCAGGTGCTGAGTGAGTGGGCATGTTTTCCATTTCTTTTTCGAAATCTATGGGATTTGTACTAATGTCAGTTAGTTGGTCTGTGCGGCCTTCTTCTGGAGTGAAAAATATTTCTGCATTTTCTACCTTGCTGTCATTTAGTTGGTTGCTGAACACCGACTCATACTGTTCTTTTAGGATTTCACTCATTTCCTGTTCATCGTCAGTATACGAGTCTCCTCTCAGTAGTGGTCCAATTCTACAGGTAGTTCTTAGCTTGGATTTTGCGTAGGAATAGAAATATTTTGGGTTTCTTGCAATATCCTGTACGGCCCATTGTTCCCTTTGTACTTCTTCTGTCAGGTATGACATCCTAAGTTTTTGCTCTAATTCAGTGATCTCTCTGCTATGTCTCTCTTTCCTCTGTTGTAGCATATTTGTGTTTTTAAGCAGTTCAGTAACCCGTTTTCTTCTTCTGTACCATCTCCTAAGCTCTCTGTATCTGTTCTTGTTCTTGGTTTCCTCAATGGTACGTGCTTCATACATACCTTGTATGCTTCTGTATTAAGCTTCTCTAGGCACTGGTGGGGATTTAGGGTGATAGGGTGGCTGATAGCTCTTGGTTTATTTTTTCCCAGTCAATTGTATGGTTGTTAAAATTATACTTACTGAACATCCCGTCTCTAACATTAGTGATGCAGTTTCCTACCCCTGAGTTAATACTAGTTTGAACTTCTGTGATGTTATGATCAGAGTATATTGTTTTTGTAACTGTTATGTCTCTGATCAGTTCCTCGTTGTTTGTGAATATCAGATCCAGGGTATTTGCATTTTTGGTGGGATCAATTACGTGTTGGTTTAAAGAGTACTTTTCACAAAGCCTCATTAGTTCCCTGGTATGTGCCTGTTGAGCCAGGGTGCTTCCTGGGCCAGCTAGCTTCAATGATGAATCTTATTGAAGCAAGCTGGCCCAGTGGCTAACGCGACGGTCTGGAGTTTTGAGACTGATCACGGGTTCAAACCCCACTCGTGGTATAGTTTATTGCAAGCTTCTTAACAATTGTAATAAAATTTAAAAGTTGCCCCAACACAGACTAAACCTATGGGATATAATTCTTCTTATAGAATGCATCAGCGCTATTTTGAAGACACGCACGCACGCACACACACACACACACACACACACACACATATATATATATATATAATGTATGTCGTGCCGAATAGGCAGAACTTGCGATCTTGGCTTAAATAGCAACGCTCATCTTGCCATATAGGACAAGCGAAAATTTGTGTATGCAATAATTTCGCCAAAATCATTCTAAACCTAACGAAAAAATATATATTTCGTTGTGTGTTTAGTATTAAATTACTGTAAACGTTTTTAAAATATATTTAGTAGGATTAGGCTAAAATAAATTGCACTTGTTAGAATAAGGTTACGTAAGTTTTCTAAGATTCTTTTGGTGCAAAATTATAAATTTTCACATTAACATAAATGAAAAAAATATATCTTTAAACATATAAGATAAATTTTTAGAAAGGACTTAATTTTAAATGAGTTCTTGCTAATTGACCAGTTTTACATATTCGGCACGACATATATATACATATACATATATATATATATATATATATATATATATATATATATATATATATATATATATATATATAATATATATATATATATATATATATATGTCGTGCCGAATATGTAAAACTGGTCAATTACCAAGAACTCATTTAAAATTAAGTCCTTTCTAAAATTTTCTCTAATACGTTTAAAGATATATTTTTTTCATTAATGTTGATGCAAAAATTTATAATTTTGCACCAAAAGGAACTTAGAAAACTTACCTAACCTTATTATAACAAGCGCAATTTATTTTAGCCTAACCCAACTAAATATATTTTAGATTTGTTTACAATAATTTAATACTAAACAAACTCAGTGAAATATATTTTTTTCGTTAGGTTCAGAATGATTTTGGCGAAATTATTGCATACACAAATTTTCACTTGTCTTATATGGCAAGATAAGCGTTGCTATTTAAGCCAAGATAGCAAGTTTTGCCTATTCGGCACGACATTATATATATATATATATATATATATATATATATATATATATATATATATATATATATATATATATATATATATATATATATATATGACTTTTTATTCTATGAAACTCTAAAATTAAGGCTTACGCTATGGAATAACAGTGAAGCTGTGTTCTGGAAAACACAAGTGCTGAAAATTTGAATCCGCTCAAATGAGTCATTCTGCAGTTATGGCACGGTTTCCAAAGATTTATAACTATTTTACTATGTTGAAAAATTTAACTGCACGCAAACAAAACTTAATGGGTACTATTCTGGTCGTAAAATGCATCGGTTATTAAATATTAAAGCTGTTCAGAAGACCTGGACTAAAATTTATTTAACGTGATCAAAACGGGAAAAATCCCTCACAATTTTACACGTAAAATTGACAAATGTTCATCTACGTATACACCTGAATTTCACTCTGCACCGTCGTAGAATTAGGAGGCACCTTTGTTTTAAATATTTTAAGCTACGTGACTGAAGGTTTTGTAAGTAATCAGAGCCATTCCAGAATGCTGGACATGGGTTCGACAAATCTGGTCATAGGGCACTTGTACATGCCAAGAATCTTGCTCTCGCTACTGTACACAAGAGTTGAAAATTTGAAGCCGATTGGACAGTGCTTGTAGCTGTATCTGTCATCTTGTACACTATAGCTGTCGAGAAGGATAATGTCAAGTTCTCTGTAGAAAGCAGCTACGTTACTATCCGTAATTCAGTACACATATTGGATACAATATTAAAAAAGATCTAAAACTCCTTGGATTTTCTCCTGAACTACACCCGAGGGTTACCCAAAGAGTGCTCCGGACATCAATATCTCCAGTTCCAGACCTGGAATTCCTGTTGACAGCCTGATCACTGAGGCTGTCTGTGTTCGTTTAATGCGTTCCGAAGTCAGTACCACAACCGGGTTCATCGGGAACTTTCCTCATGAATCTGAGGAACAACGAACACAAAGGAGTGTCTTGACGTGAACCGTACAATGTGTTTCCTCACCAGAGCTAAACACAACAGTCACTCTGACAAGGTGAGAGCATCCAAGGAGAGGGAGGTGTATCAAGTGAGCTTATGAAACACGTTATCACGAGATTACAGATCATGTTACTTCCCGTTTTAAAATCCTCCCCTCCTCAGTTCCTCTACTTTATTATACTTACATATATTTTTTAATGACGCTGTCCCTTTCTCTCAACACTCTTCTCTGCTAAGACCTTCAATTATTCTAGTTTCTATTTTTCCGCGTCCTTACTTGCTATTACTGCTCTCGAGAGCCAACTCATGCCAGCACTGTGGTGGTATACGAGTCTCGTGTGTAATATAAGAAGCTGAATGGTCACCAGCTCCACAGCATATCCAGTATGGCTCCCAAGATGCTTCTGAGAGGGGCGCAACATCTTAGACTGTCCCCAATGCAAATAAAACACTTCCTTTCATCTTAATATTAAAGTCTAATTACGGATAGACACGTTGTGTGAGGGATTAACATGAGCAGCAACTGCACTGAATGTTTCAATTAATTTTTGCAGAAGACTACTGTAGTATACTTAAAATATTTTTACCTCAGTTTATTACTCCGGTTGAATATACAAATTATATTATAAAACACTATAAAAAAAAACGAAGGAAACTGGATAGGTGTCAACACCATTAAGACGAACACAAGGTAACCCCGGTCTCCTAGCCTAATTTACCTGACGAAACAATTGTATTTATAATATAAAAAATAACTTTTGCTTGCCCCTTCTTGACTTCCTCCGCGCCTCTTGTTTAGCTCTATCCCATATATAGCACAGTTGTACTCCATACGTAAAGTGTTTTTTAAAGTTCAATTAGCTAATAATTATTGCCATGAAATTCAGACACTAAGTATTCATAAAACTTAAAAACTGTTCAAAAATGTTAAAACTCACCAAAATTAATTATAAAGAACATAAAAATACTAAGAGCCTTCAAATCTTAAGAACTTAACTTTCGTTTCAAATATCGCCTAATTTAATCAACTTCTTAAGCAAACACAATCTGCCAAACATTTCTGCCCGATACTCAACGATGAATATTAGGATCTATAAATTCCTCACACACCAAACCAAACCAATTCTCATAAAATACAAATACAATGTACGTATTATTGCCTCAGTAGTAGATTGTTTCTGTTTTTCTTTCACAAGAGTCCAGAGACTAAAATTGAAATAATGATAATATTACTACTAAAAATAATAAAATAATAAAACAAACGAAATAAAAGAAAATTAGATAATAAGTTCCCAAATATGTTTCTCTGTAGAACACTTGGAGTAGGAGCACACCACTAGGATGAGATGAAATGATTCCATGACGTAGTATTCTTGATGCCAGTGTGTTGCCAGGGATCAGTAAGAATAACATCACCTACGATTTCAGTCCACCTTACCTTATCTTTGATATACCTTTGAAGAGTTTCGAGAGTTTCTCTACTCTCTGAGCCCAGCCATGGGCCAGGCTCGTCCGGTGCTTGCTTGGTCAATCATGCTGTTGCTGGTGGAGGCCCGCTGCCCCACACATATATCACAGCCTGGTTGATCTGGCACCTGGTGAAGATACTTGCTCAGTTTGATCTTGAAAGATTCTACAGTTGTTCCAGCCGTGTTTCTGATATCTTCTGGTAAGATGCTGAATAGTCTGGGACCCCGGATGTTGATACAGTGTTCCCTTATTGTGCCCACCGCACCCCTGCTCCTCACTGGGTTTATTTTACACTTCCTCCCATATCTCTCACTCCAGTATGTTGTTACGGCAGTGTGCAGATTTGGGACCAAGCCCTCGAGTACTTTCCAGGTATATATTATCATGTATACCTATCATGTATATATATTATCATGCATACCTCATGATATTATGACAAAGGGTCGAACCTCGTACCTTTGATATACCTCCGATAGGTTTCAAGAATTTTCCTACTTCCGGAGCCCGGCCCTGGGTCAGGTTTGTCTGGTGCTTGCTTGGTCAACTAAGTTGCTGCTGTTGGCAACTCGCTGGCCCACATATCTATCACAGCCTGGAGGAGGTATCTGTCCAGTTTCCTCTTGAAGACTTCAGTAAATCATCTGGTAAACATATACCAACAGAGAACAAGGATATTAATACCATACTCATGTACTGTGCCTATGGCGCCCCTGCTTTTCACTGGGTATATTTTATATTTTCTCCCATCTTCCTCACTTCAGTATGTTATGGTGGTGAGCAGATTTGCGACTACGCCCCATTCCAGCATGTGGTATAATGTACATGAATGGTTCAGAGAACCGACAAGTTGATAAATTAGACACATGTGCAACACTTGGGTATCTTTAATGAGGAAACGTTTCGCCACACAGTGGCTTTATCAGTCCATACAAAGGAGAATGGTGAAGAACAGGAGTTTTGAGGTAATCAGTCCCTCAGCCTTGAGTCGATGTAATCAGTCCATCAATCTTGAAAAGAATACAGTATATTTGCGAAGAAGCGGTTTATATACTGTAGGCAGGAGAGGTGCAGCAGTCGTAACTTTTTCACATATGACCAATGTGTTTCAACATCTAATAAAGGAGTCTTTCACACGATACACCGTGTACGTGAGATCCATACTGGTGTATGCAGCAAAAGTATGGAACCCACACCTGGTCAAACACGTCAGAATGTTAAGGAAAGTGCAAAGGTTTGCAACAAGACTAGTCCCGGAGCTGAGGGGCACGTCCTACGAGAAAAGGCTAAGGGAACTCAACCTGACAACACTGGAGGACAGGAGATATAAGGGGGGGACATGATAAAGACATAAAATACCAAGAGGAACTGACAAGGTGGAAGACAGGAGATACAGGGGGGACATGATAACGACATATAAAATACTAAGAGGAACTGACAAGGTGGATAGGGACAGAATGTTTTAGAGATGTGACACAGCAACAAGGGGTCACAGTTGGAAGCTGAAAATTCAGATGAGTCACAGGGATGTTAGGAAATACTTCTTCTGTCGTAGAGTTGGAGCCAAAATATTGATGAGTGTGATTGCCTCTTCACCGAGTATAAATCAGATAATGCATTAACCGCTCGTGGAAAGGATGGTATAACCTATGATATCAGAACTCTAAGGCATGTGCCTGATAACCCTTTGTTAGCATTGTATAATCTCAATTACAATGAGGGTGTTCTTCTTACTTCCTGGACCAATAGTCTCATTGTGTCTATCCCTAAGTCCCAACAGCTTGATACCTTTACACCGATCTCCTTAACTAGTTGTCTTTGTAAAACTTTTGAAAGAATATTTAACAGACTATTACAGAATCTGACACCAACTTCCCCTCATCTCTATGGGTTCATGAAAGGTAAAAGTGTACAGAACTGTATTTCCATCTTCTCACTGCACACACCTCTTCTAGTTTTACCACATTTCTTGATCTAAAATCTGCATTTGATACAGCAAACAGAACCGTTATACTACATGAACTAGCCAAAATGAATATTGGTGGTAGCTTACTCTGCTGGATAATAGGATATCTGTCAAACAGTATCCTCTGTCCTCTACCAAGGCTTCAGAAGCGAGTCTAAAGAAATGTCCCTAGGTACACCGCAGGGAGGGTTTCTCAGTCCCATACTATTTAATGTTCTGACTAATGCTCTCCTAAATGCTCTATCTGCCTCACCTAAACACACAGCTATAAGTTATGCTGATGACATCATGATCCATACAACAGGGCATAAGAAGATGAGTACTCTTCTTAATGAAGTTCAAGTAATTCGCATTCGATTAGGCCTCATAATATCTTCCATTAAAACAAAGACACTGACAAGCAAACGACATTCCCCACCCTTCTGTCTGCAGGGTGAAAGCATTAACTACGTTAAGTCTTACAGATATCTTGGTGTAGATGTATTCTTCAATAAGTCTACCATACCACAATTAAACAAGGAATGCAAAGATAAGCTAAATGCTCTCAAAGCTGTTTCTGGCTACAACCCCAACTAGTGCTAATGTGAGAATCGTGAGAATGATGTACATAGACTATGTTAGGTCCTTAACTGATTATGCTGCTCCAGTGTTGATATTAGCTAGGGAAAGTTCTCTCCGATCCTTGGACTTAATGCAAAATGAAGCTCTCAGAATTTTTCTTGGCTGTCCCATATCTACAAAGGTTCTTAATATGAGGAAGGAGCTTGGTATTTCTACTATCTATAACGAACTATAACATGAACGTAGATAAGTATGTTTATGGAGGAACTTGCAATGTGAACAAACTGACTGATGTTATAGTGGCCAGGTTAGACTTGGTTACAAGTACTTCTGGCAGTGTGGGAGAGAGTGCTCCGTGCTCCCCTTCAATCCATAATTACTGCTGAAATTCATGAGAGATGATACATGCTACGCCTAGAAAGTATGCAAGTATTGTAATCTTAGAAAACATGCTGATATAAGCAAGGTCAACTGTTGGTCGGATTCTGAAGAGAGCTAACGACACTAATGATTGTGGAGCGCTACGTCGAGGAAGATGTGGAAGAAAACGCAAAACACCTCATGATGAGAAAGTTTTCATAGTGTGAAGGACCCCAAGAAAACCAGCAAAGATCTACAGAGAGATTTGGCTTCAGCTGGGGTAAATGTTGATTCAACTGTTTGACAGAAACTCCTTGAAGTTGTCACAACTGCCAGAATACGAGTAAAGAACAATTATTGACTGCTGATATTAAGATCATAAGAGATGTACGACAAATGAATGAAGAAGTTATATTTTCAGATGAGGCGCATTTTGATGTATGTATGTACATGGGTACAGATCAGTAGCAGTAGTGAGACGGAGCAAAGGCGAACCTCTTCGTATGGACACATTCAACAAGCACCAAAACACCCACTTGTGATGTTTTGGGGGAGTTTTACTGCTAAAGACATTGGATGGCTTGTTACTGTTGAGAGAAAGATAAACAGTGACAAATACAAGGCAATTCATTGTGGACAGAGACTTTCCTGATGAAGAAGACATTTTCCGGCAGGATCTTGCTCCATGCCAAACGTCCAGAAAAATCCTGACAGTCTTCGAAGAGAGTGGGCTAAGCGTTCTAAATTGGCCTGGAAACTCTCCCGACCTCAACCCAATTGAGAATCTATTAGTAATAACCAAACGCAGGATCTCGAAACAGGACTGTTCAACTGTGGAGAAGATAATTGCTACTGTTATTAGGACCTGGTACCACGACGAAGAACTTGCCAAAATGTGTTCAACATGTGTAGCAATGCTTATAAAAGTAAAGGTAATCATGTCTCTTATTAAATCAATAATCTGTCATATTGCTGAGTATTTTTCAAATGTCTACTGCAGATGGGAGATTACACACTAACTGTAGGAGAGAGAGTGAGCGGTGACCTTGAACTTTCACCCTCCACCTGTGAGTCACCTGGCTGTGTTCTTCCACCACCACCTGTGAGTCACCTGGCTGTGTTCTTCCACCACCACCTGTGAGTCACCTGGCTGTGTTCTTCCACCACCACCTGTGAGTCACCTGGCTGTGTTCTTCCACCACTTGTGAGTCACCTGGCTGTTCTTCATCCTCCACTTGTGAGTCACCTGGCTGTGTTCTTCATGCACCACCTGTGAGTCACCTGGCTGTGTTCTTCAACCACCACATGTGAGTCACCTGGCTGTGTTCTTCAACCACCACATGTGAGTCACCTGGCTGTGTTCTTCAACCACCACATGTGAGTCACCTGGCTGTGTTCTTCAACCACCACATGTGAGTCACCTGGCTGTGTTCTTCATCCACCACTTGTGAGTCACCTGGCTGTGTTCTTCAACCACCACATGTGAGTCACCTGGCTGTGTTCTTCATCCACCACTTGTGAGTCACCTGGCTGTGTTCTTCCTCCACCACCTGTGATTCACCTGGTTGTCTTCTTCCTCCACCACCTGTGATTCACCTGGTTGTCTAATGATCTGTTTATTCATGTGAAAGAATTTAACCTTCCATCCGATCTTCAAAAGGCCGAGAAAGTTGTGTCAAGCAGGTCTATGGTTGAAATAAATATAAATATTGGTTTAGCTTTATACAGATTAATTTCTTTTATAATCAATAAATTTTGGTAAGAATTTAAGATATGTTTGACAAGTCCTCAACCGCCCCACCAGCATCATAATGGGACGAGTGTAATGTTTTATGTGAGGTGATAACTCAGCGTTATAAGTCTACTGCTGTTCTATTATTTTTACAGGTCCCTGATAATGTGACATATCACAAATCACTATATATATATATATATATATATATATATATATATATATATATATATATATATATATATATATATATATATATATATATATATATATATATATATATTATATGTCGTGCCAAATAGATAAAACTGGTCAATTAGCAAAAAATTTCTTTTATACGTTTAAAGATATATATTTTTTCATTGATGGTAATGTAAAAATTAATTATTTTGTACCAAAAGAACATTGTTATAATATAGTTACCTAACTATATTATAACAAGCGCAATTTAATTTAGCCTAATCCAAATAAATATATTTTAGATAAGCTTACAATAATTTACTAATAAACAAACAATGAAACATATTTTTTTCGTTAGGTTCAGAATTATTTTTGCGAAATGACTGCATACACAAATTTCCGCTTGCCTGATTTGGCAAGAAGAGCATTGCAAGTTTTACCTATTCGGAACGGCATATGTGTATAATATATATAATATATGTATAATAATATATATATATATATATATATATATATATATATATATATATATATATATATATATATATATATAAATATTTAAATATTTTATAGAATGATAATTATTTTTTTAATAAAGATTATATATATATATATATATATATATATATATATATATATATATATATATATATATATATATATATCATATATCCGCCACAGCCTAGTTGATCAAGCAATTGGCGGATCACTTGCTACAGTATGATTTCTGATATATCCTAGATGATGATGTAAAGTCTGGGATCGAATATATTGATACATGTTCTCGTACTGTGTCCACAGCGCCCCTGCCCTTCACGGTTTTTATTCTACATATTCTCCCCTCTCTCTCAGTCCAGTATGTTATGGCAGTGTGCGGATTTGGGACCAGACCCTCCAGCACCTTTCATGTATATACTAACATTCTCTCTCTCTCTTTCTTGGCTCCAGCGAGTACATATTTAAAACCTTAAGGCGTTCCGAGGAATTTAAGCGCTGTAATGGCTGTTTTACTTGTTAATGGTTTGGTAATCATCGCCCTCATGGCCCGGTCTCAGAATAAGCCTAGTAATTTCGGAAGGAAGCGATATATCTAGCATCGTAGTAGTTCTTGCGTTTGCTGCCCTACAGGTGAGCGGAGATGCTGCATAATTTCCCCAACGCAGTAGCGATTAAGGCACCAATCGCCAGTTTAAGTCACTGCAACTGCAGCTTCGAGGTTCGGCTGCGCTCACATGCAATTGCGCAAAGCTTTTCAGTAGACTTCGTCCTGAACGGTCACAGACGCTTCTGCTCTTGTCAGTCTCCCTACGATCCCCGTTGGGGAGGGGAGCCTCTATCATCTCCACGATGTCTCATCGTGCGAGGATTAAACCCAGGACTGCTGTCATCAACGACGCGTCCTCTCTCAACAACTGTCTGCGAGTCAAGTTCTCGAAAATTACTTCTCTGAAAGCTTTGTCACCTTTATTGATGATGAGGAAGCTGGCAAGGTACTCACACCTCGTGCAATGAAGACCTTAGACGACTGTGGCTTTACCATCTCCACTTCACCTTACATGCTAGCTAAACGGTCTGTGTTCATGAAACGCCTTGATAGGCTCTTCACAACCATGTCTGCCGAGGACATCAAGTCATCACTTGAAGACCTAAACACATGGGCCAAGACTGACTATGCCGTGAAGACCCTCAACGCTTCCTCGATGCTCAAGATCACGTTTCTTGACGTCCACATGACAGCCAGAGCGCTGTCTGATGACCTGGCCATCTCCTACTACTTCATCAACCCTCGACAAATTGAGCTATAACGCTTCAGCCATATGAAGAACAAGAAGATCTGTTCCACCTGTGGGTCTGAAGGTCACGACTTTCGTTCCTGCACCTCTACTGCTGCTCCCACCTGCATCAACTTTAAGAGTGACCACCATACTCTGGCAGCTAAATGTAATGTTCGTAGGAAGATCCTTTCAAAGAAGCTAAAGGAAGACCTTAAGAAGACAACAGGAAACTCTCCTACTTATGCTGCAATAGCCAATCTTCAGTCTACAACCACCAAGATTCTACAGGCCACTCAGCAGCTTCCACTACCCACTGCCTCTCCTCTACCAGACGATATCTCGACAGAATTTTATTACTGCATGAAGTATGCACATATGCAAAATGCAGCACACCCATGTTCTTTCAACACATCTGTGAATGAAATTCTTGCCCTCAGCAATATGCCATCATTCAACTTCCCAGCTAGTCCTCCTGAAAATAATTCCGAAAATCGTCAGCTTCGAGACACCAAATGACTTGCAAGATATGTTATCTGCAGACGCCACCTGCTCTACTTTGGAATCCACCAAGGAGAGACCACCTCCGCCTCAAGCTGCCACCACCACTGCCACGAACCAATCAGAGGCCTCGCTACCCGTCGAGCTTCCACCAACTCCCACCAATGAGAGTATCTCCATATTCCACCACCAACCAATCACCGACCTCACCTGCCTCTACGACCAAGCTAGCCTTCCTCAACACGCCTGGTGTCTCGTTCTACACGAAACCACACAATAACACAATGTTTGTCCAGGAACTCAGCCAACGGCTCCAGGATGGGACTGTCAAGTTCACCTGTGACGAAGAACCACCCATTGAGCTAGACGACATAATCTATAGACTCCACCACCCGGGATCAAATCCAAAACTCCCATTCAAAGTGCGCCATCTCACAAGAACGAAATTCAATAATCTCTCCAATGGCTCAGTTGCATAACTAGCTTGCGACTATTCACTGCCTAGCTGAAGATCCAGTCTGCCCTACTGCAGCTGCCTTCTCTGCTCTTCCTACTGTCTCCTGCCTGCCTCCTGTTATAGAACCTCACTCGCCTCGGCAGTTGCTCACAGCTGATTTCGGTCACCCTCTCACATCGCCATCGACACCTGCAGTACTTCGGTACCACTTGCGCCAAGGTGGTTGGGCCACTTACGTTTTTTGCTCTCCTCTCCTTCACCCTCCCATCATTTTCCAGTATTTCCATCCTTCTTCCTCCCCATCTTACCGCAGTTCTGGTCGAATTTGAGTTTGAGTTTAAACTTGGACGGCGAATGCAGATTCAATGAGGTGTTCTTGTGTGCTCGTGTTTCACAGGAACTCCTCGTAAATCATGCGTATGTTGACTATCATCACATAGGGCACTAGGACACATGTTGAACCCTGGAACAAACATGACCAGAAGTACACTAGAGGCCGGATATGTTTTGGCCCGTTACAAAGTAGGTAACCAATAGACATTAAAACATAAGGAAGTATAATCCCCAGGAAATTTTTTTTTAGATCTTGTACAGCGATACTTTACGATACCAACATGAAACACCTGGTGTTAGGAATAACAACAAATATCTACATTCTACATATATGCCAAATTAAAATAAAATTCATAGTCACGTGACGAATGAAATATGCACACTCACTAATTGTCTGTGGTGCTCCTCAAGCACTTTGTTTCTATAAGTAACATTACTGGGATAAGTTTCAGTCCAATTAGAAGCAAATTGGTTTAAGTGTATAGCCGGTCTTACTTTTAGTTTAGTTGGCCTATTATGCAGCGACCATATTTTATTTTTCAAAATAGTCCATGGAGCTCATAATGAATTTAGAAATTTTTGCCTTGTTAAAAACATAAAAAGTTTTGCCTATGTTCAAAACTGCAAATTTAGCGAAGTAGACACGTAACACAGCAAATATTAAGTGTGCACTGAACAATAGCATTTTATCTGCGTGTGTTTATATTGTAGTGCATATTATGAAATAAACGCATATTGAACTAGGCTGAACTAAGATATTTGCTCGCGCAGGTAACATTAGTAACGCTTCGAAAGTCGCAACAGAGTTGTGGAGTCAACCTTGCCTGGTGAGGGTCAAGGCCACACTGAGGGAAATTATAATGGGTGGAGTGTGCTCGGGGAAGTAACTAGGCAAGGCTGGTGTGTTCACACTGAACCCCGCAACACCAATTCCTTTCTATTAATATTAGATAGGTGGCATTGTGCGGATGCCCTTTAGCAGGTACTGGAGATTCCCTATACACAGACATTCTTGCCAGGCTATGATTTCCACCAGGACTGGAGTATTTCTTACACAGGATATGGCAGGATAAATATGTTTTTATAACGTTACTGTGCCTCCGAATCGTTACACAGAAATATTTGTAAATCGGACTTAAATCTATTGTCGATCCAATGTGTAGGTTCCCTGAGGGTGTTCGTGTGTACATTTACCCGTCTGTGGGGAGAGGAAGGCAGTGGGCACAGTAGTTGAAGAGGTAATTGAGAAATAGGGATGTCAGGAAGTACTTTTCAATTTTAGGGCATAAGGTGAAACCCACTGGACTGAAATGTAGAAGTAAACACCATACACACTTTCATGAACTGGTACGATAGGTGAGGTGGAGTATAATAGTGAGTGAAGATAGTTAATAAATTAACAGATATGCCCACGCAAACTGTACCAGGGAGTTATTTATAAAATAAAATGTTAAATGCCATTAGCAAAAGTAATCAAGTGTTGATCGGAAAATTAAGTAGAGTCAGGCGAAATCCTAGAGGGTTTAAAGTGCAGACATTGTCCCGCTTCACAAAGGGGGAAGAAAAGAGCTGTGAAAAACACAAAAAAAACAGAGGAGACCGATTGTATCACTATCACCCAAGGCACCAAATTACTGGCTTTAATTAACTACCAAAATTACTGGCTTTAAAGCTGGAAGATCTTACCCATCATAACTACTAGATTACCTTGGCACTTATGAAGGCCTTGGAAAATCAATCTGCAAGGATTCTGAAAAGACATTTGACGAATGAGACTTACGAGTAACAGCTCTCAAAATGAGGTCAATAGGTATAACCAGAAAATTAGGAAAACGGGTATTAAGATGTTTAAAATTACACAGTCCAGTCTCAGTAAAAAAAAAGTACCCCTAAGACACCACAACCATTTTTTTTACCATCCTTTACTGACGATATCAAAATGAAGGCACAGAAAAAATTGTAAACAGATATCAACAAAGTCCATGAGCCAGATAGGTTGGCTGGTATCATTCTGGGTGACAAATGTTCATACTGTTTTCGGTACTTACCGTCCCAGCAAACCTGTCCCAGACAAGGATTCCGGATTGCTGGTCTGAACGACCAGGCTGTTGGTGCCAGTCAACATCAAGTAACTCTTTGCCTTCTTTGCATTATAACATTGTGTTTCTATCCTCCGATGTTTTCTTCCATAGAATCAAATGACAACACTATATTCAAATGCTCATGAATTATTAAATATTCAATATAATTCAATACAATCTTCAGAAAAATAAACGTTTTTATTGATCTTATGTACCTGAAGTTTCACCTTTGTTATACATTTGAAGAATTTCGAGAGTATATCTACTCTCTGAGCCCGGCCATGGGCCAGGCTCATCTGGTGCTCGCCTGGTCAACCAGGCTGTTGCTGCTGGAGGCCCGCTGCCCCACATATCCATCACAGCCTGGTTGATCTGGCACCTGGTGAAGATACTTGTCTAGTTTCCTCTTGAAGGCTTCAACATTTGTTCCAGCAGTGTTTCTGATATCTTCTGGTAAGATGTTGAAAAGTCTGGGACCCCGGATGTTGATACAGTGTTCCCTTATTGTCCCCACCGCACCCCTGCTCCTCACTGGGTTTATTTTACACTTCCTCCCATATCTCTCACTCCAGTATGTTGTTATGGCAGTGTGCAGATTTGGGACCAAGCCCTCGAGTACCTTCCAGGTACCTCTCTCTCCTCCGCTCCAATGAGTACATGTTCAAGACTTGCAGGCGTTCCCAGTAGTTTAGGTGCTTTACTGGCTCAATGTGAGCCGTAAACGATCTCTATTTGTCCCAGCTCCGATATTTCTCCTGCCTTGAACGGGGCGGTCAGCACTGAGCAATATTCTAAGTGAGTGAGTACTAGCGATTTGAAGAGTGTCACCATCGGCATTGTTTCCCTTGTTTTGAAAGTTCTCAATACCCACCCCGTCATCTTCCTGGCTGTCGTGATCTTTGTCTTTAAAAGAAAGGTCCGCTGACAATTATTCCCAGGTCTTTTACGTGTTCCTTACGTTCTATTTGGTGACTCTCTTGAGTTTTGTATATAGTGCTCCTTTTGAGTTCATTCTTTCCATACCTAAGCAGCTGGAACTTATCACCATTGAACGTCATGTTTTCCACTGCCCACTGGAAAACCTTGTTTATGTCTTCCTGTACTTTTTCAGTGTCCTCTACCGTACTGACTTTCATGCTTATTTTAGTGTCATCTGCAAATGATGATACAAAAGTGTGCCGGGTGTTATTGTCTATGTCTGCTATGAGGATGAGGAACAGCAGAGGTGCCAGGACAGTGCCTTGGGGCACTGAGCTTTTGACTTCGCTGATGCTGGATCTTGATCTGTTCACTACTACTTTTTGTGTTCTGTGTGTTAGGAAACAGAAAATCCATCTGCCTACCTTCCCAGTAATGCCCATGGCCTTCATCTTGTGCACTATCACTCCATGATCGCATTTGTCAACTGCCTTTGCAAAATCTGTAAATCACATCTGCGTTTTGGTCGTCTTCCAGTGCCTCCGTAATTGTCATAATGGTTCAGCAGCTGTGACAGACACGATCGTCCTGCTCTAAAACCATGTTGGTTGTGCTGGTCCACGAAATTTGTAATCTGCCGTCTCATCACTCTTTCGAAGATTTTTGTGTGAGAGGTTAGGGCTACTGGTCTGTAATTTTAACTAGTGATCTACTACCTCCCTTGTGCAAAGGAGCTATGTCTGCACAATTAAAGGCCTCCGGTATTTCACCTAGATCTAAGCTCTTTCTCCAAAGAATACTGAGGGCTCGTGCTAGTGGTACTTTGCACTTCTTTATAAATAGAGCATTCCATGAATCTGGTCCAGGTGCTGAGTGAGTGGGCATGTTTACATTTCTTTCTCGAAATCTATGGGATTTGTACTAATGTTAGTTAGTTGGTCTGCGAGGCCTTCTTCTGAAGTGAAAAATATTTCTGCATTTTCTACCTTGCTGTCATTTAGTTGGTTGCTGAACACCGACTCATACTGTTCTTTTATGATTTCACTCATTTCCTGTTCATCTTCTGTATACGAGTCTCCTCTCAGTAGTGGTCCAATTCTACAGGTAGTTCTTAGCTTGGATTTTGCGTAGGAATAGAAATATTTTGGGTTTCTTGCAATATCCTGTACGGCCCTTTGTTCCCTTTGTACTTCTTCTGTCAGGTATGACATCCTAAGTTTTTGCTCTAATTCAGTGATCTCTGCTAGGTCTCTCTTTCCTTTGTTGTAGCATATTTGTGTTTTTAAGCAGTTCAGTAACCCGTTTTCTTCTTCTGTACCATCTCCTACGCTCTCTCTCTATATCTAATCTTCCTCTGGGTTTCCTCAATGGTACATGTTCCATACATACTTTGTATTTTTCAAATATATGGTGATGGTGACCTTTAGCGGAGTTGAAGGGATGTGCTGTGCGAGAAACGACAGGTATGTAATGCATGAATGCACTGCTTACCTAGAATAGGAATGAGAAGTATGAAAGGTCCCTTCAAGCTAGAAACTATCAGTCACGTAATAACTTCAATGAAAAAAATTTAGCAAGTTCCAAGATACACCAGTCATGGTTAACTCTGATGGAAGCAGCAGAGTACGGCAAATCACGACACAGTTGGATATGGCAGACATTCTAGACGAAAACTGTTGCACAAATTTTCTACTACATTAAAAAAAAAAAAGTGCGTGTCCCGTGCCTAAGAGGTAAAAGTTGCGATTTTGTCTTAAATAGCAATGCTCTTCTTGCCGAATATGGCAAGCGAAAATTTGTGTATGCAATAATTCCGCAAAAATCATCCTGAACTTAACGAAAAAAAACATATTTCATTGTGTTTATCATTTAATAATTGTAAACTTATCTAAAATATATTTAGCTGGCTTAGGCTAAATTAAATTGTGCGTGTTATAATGCTGGTTAAGTTTTCTAAGGTACTTTTGGTACAAAATTATTATTTTTTACATTAACATAAATGAAGAAAATATCTCTTTAAACGTGTAAGAGAAATTTTTAGAAAGGACTTAATTTTAAACGAGTTCTTGCTGTGAAGGCTTACTCAGCCCTGTAACAACTTCAGACAGTATTACTCAGGCTGGCTCCTCCTCAGGAAAATTAATGAATAGAAAAAGAAATAATAATTCACAAAGATGAACACTTTATTATTTATTAAATCAAACATAAAACAATAAAACATGAAAGGTATATCCTATTTGAAAGAAAAATGAAAAATGAAATGAAGAAAATAACATTTGAACTCAACGCTAATATCTACAGAGGTGTCTGGTGTTGGTGACACTGTTGTTGAAATCGTAGCCGTTGCTGATGATGGGGTGGGGGGATGGGGTCACAGGTGTTGGTGACCATCCACTGGCTAGTTCTTCACAGTATACCAGTGAGTTATCTCTCCCTATGACAGGAAAGCAGGTTCTTTACCGCTGCAATGATGTGGGGTTACGTCCTGCAATTTCATACAGGTGCACAGGTACTTAAATGCAAAATGGGGAAGTCTCTGGACGTTAGTCCTTCTTCTGTTCTTCTCGTTGATTGACACGTGACTCTCACTGTCATCCAAGCTGAAAAGATAGACAGGTTACCCACTGCTTAATAATCACTCTCCATGGCAGTGTACAATACTCAAAAGACGTGGTGATTATTACAACAGTCAACCTAGAGCAAGACTGAAAGGACTAAGTTTATTATTGGTCAAAAGTGAAGCTTTTAACCAATAAATCCACTAGAATACAAGGCAGGCATGTACTTACAGTAGTGTTGGGAGCTGTGAGTCGAGTGATTTACTGTTTGACCAGAGCCCCACACGTCACCTTTCGGGGGGGGGGGAAGAGGGAGGGGAAGGGATAGCGGGAGCTAGACTGACCCTACCTTAACAAGCAGCCGGCAGTCAAACTATCACTTTCAGGGAGGGGGAAAAAAAAGGTGGGAAAAACGGGAGCTTGACTTACCCTACCTTAACTAGTAGCCGGCAGTGAAACTATCACTTTCGGGGAGGGGGAAGAAAGGCGGGAGCTTGACTTGCCCTACCTTAACTAGTAGCCGGCAATGAAACTATTGTTACTATATCGCTACTCCTATCTATTGAACTTTTCCCTCACACTTGCTAAGTGACCAATTTTACCTATTCGGCATGATTATATATATATATATATATATATATATATATATATATATATATATATATATATATATATATATGAGACTTAAATACGCTTAACAGAAAAGTAGAACCATCTGAAAGAAGGGAGATTTGTAACTCAAGCACCAATATACGTGTGCCAAATGCCACAAAAGATTATCAGCAACGAAAATTTTATTCACGAAACACAATTACGAGTTTATTAAGATACTGTACACTTTGTAAAAGTGATTACAATACATTAGCTATCACCAGTACAGGCATGGTAGCAGCAGAAGCCCACTATCACGCCTCTTGCTACAAGCTGTATGCATAATCTGCGAAGACGGAAGAACAGTATGCTGAGGAAGCGAGATGAGACTGATCCTTACAGAACTGCTGAAGTACAGTAGTGTGCAAATTAATTGGGACGGGTAATTTTGTGATTATCTCGTACGTCTTAGTCTCCAGCTTAACGTAGTTAGGGTTCTTTTCTTTTCAGAAGAGTTTGCTACCGATTTCTGGCAATTATCCAGTTGTGGTGTTACCCTGTAACTCTCGTCAGTGCTACAACAGCTGTTGTTCTGTAAGGTTATACCTGCAAGCATGCTCCATGAGTGAATGTAGTTTGGCCAAATCCTTCCCTTCAGTTCATGATTACTGCTGAAATTCATGATGGATGTTACACCTGTGACACGTGCAAGTATTGTTGAGTTTAGAAAATGTGCTGGTTGGAATATCAGACAGATTGCCAAAAATCTGAGCCTAGCAAGGTCAACTGCTGGTCGGAGTTTAAAGAGAGCTGACGATACTGGTGAGTGTGGAACACTGCGTCGAGGACAATGTGAAAGTCTATAGGCTAGGTGATTTGTCGGTATGGATCCAGCCCAGGCTCCCCGGGTAGGGGAGTGTCGTTCACAATGTGGAAGAAAACACAAGAGAACATCTCACAATGACAAGGTTATCATAAGAAATAGTGTGAAGGATCCCAAGAAAACCAAAAAAAGATCTACAGAGATTTGGCTTCAGATGGTGTAAATGTTGATTCTTAAACTGTTCAACGAAGGCTCTTGGAAGCTGGCAGAAATACCAGAAAGCTGGTAAAGAAAAAATTATTGACTGCTGCTATGAAGAAAAAACGGCTGCGGTGGGCACTCGATCATTATGGATAGACGACATATAAATGGGAACAGGTCAGCGGATAATGAGACGGAGCAAAGGCGAACCTCTTCGGAATGCACACATTCAACAAGCGCCAAAACACCCACCTAAGATGTTTTGGCGTAGTTTTACTCCTAAAAACCCTGGAAGGCTTGTTATTGTTGAGGGAACAATGACCAGGGACAAATTCAAGGCAATTCTGGCAATGCATTTCCTTCCTATTGTGAACAGAGACTTTCCTGATAGAGAAGGCATTTTCCAGCGGGATCTTGCTCCATGCCACACTTCCAGAAAAATGCTGACATTCTTCGAAGAGAGTGGGCGTGTCAGCATAGTTGCTGAATCCCCTTACATGTGTTGTATAGATTAACTGAGCATTATAGTATCATCCATGTGCTTTATATAGAAGATCCCTAGGCCGAGTGACTGTATGACGTCATGGGATACAGCTTGAGTGTGAGACGAGCTACCCCGGTCTCAGTCGGCATGTAGACCTAGGCAGGACAAGGCAGGCTGGGCTCCATCTCCCATTACCACAGTCTGGCAATATAGCGTTACCATCCAACAAGTGTGTCACGCTTCAACCCTCAAATCTCCTTTAAGAACCCCTATAAAGGACTTGTTTGGTAGCTGGTAGCGGGCGGGTATGAATGATATACTTCTTCGGAGGCTTCTTACTTTATTGATAAGAAGTGGTGGGTTACACAGGCTTGTGTGTTTGTGCCCATGGCCCGGGCAGGGCCATGCTCACGAGAGAGAGCTGAGAGGCGTTGTTCCTTGCTGCCAGGCCGCTGTGTGAGTGAGAGCGAGGCAAGTCTGGGCATACTGAAGTGGCAAGGCCTATAGATGGCAGCACCTGAGTGGCGCGAAATATGAACTAAGCTGGCAGACAGCATGGGCTGTCTGTGCAGACAGTACAGGCTGTCTACATACGCTCGGCCACCTACCACGCGTCGTCCCGACGCGACAATACTGGTAGTAAAAGAAACTCGGTCTCTCTCTCGTAGGAACAGGGCACAGAACACAACATAAAAACATATAGATACATATGGACATGGAAAAAAAAACTTCCTACAGGGAGGGAAGAAAAAAACAAGTGGGGTGTGCTAAACATCGTGGTCAAAGGCAATGAGCGTCGATGGGCATCACTGCACGCCTTCCTGCGTCTGGACAGATACTGCAACACGGGAGACATCGCTGCGGCTGAGCTGTGACGTAACAGGTTACGGTCTCCTCTGGAACGGTGAAGCAGACATCGTAGGAGTCGCTGCAGGTTTTCACTCAACCTGGGGCACGACATGCTGGTGCCCTCGAGTGAGGCGTCGACAAAACTCGGCAACTGGGCAGGACTTCTGGCAAGCGACTCAGGACACTTCTCGACTGGTACTGTCACTGCTGGGCTGTCACTGCCGGCGAGCGTGGAGCGAGTTGTGGAGCGAGTCGTGGCAGAGACGACTGGGCGAAACATCTGGGAGTCGTAACATCATACACCAGACTGCAGTGAGAGAGCTAGCAGTCAAAGTGACATCTTCTTTGTGCAGGCTGCTCACTGAAGCTTGTGACACGAGGCTGACACAGCGCCTGCCGACAGGCCTGGCTGCGGCTTGACGAGTATCATCTCTCGACAGTGGAGTTATAGCAGAGGGTAGTCTAAGCGTCCCCAGACTTGTTTCTCTACATATAACTGCACTCTGAAGGTCTGGAGGTGAAGTGAAACAAATCTCGATGGGAATCGTAGCAGGTACGATTCTACAGAACATCACGAGCGACGAGCATAAAAGCTTTCTGTACAAGGGGGCTCATACGCTCAGGGCTGAGTAATCAGCTGTCAAACACACTGGTCAGGCGGGTGACTTAGTGGTACAACTCAAGGGTCTGACCACAGACCTCACTGGACACACGGAAAACTTACAAACACACCGCTGTACATACGGAACAATATGGCTTAACTAGCAAATGATGCTTTTCTGCGCATAAAACTGACACTAAGACATACTAAAATGTGAGAACACTGACTGAGAGGAATTAATTAACACACGACATATATCTTCTCTCAATGTTCTCGACAATCCTGAAATAATTACTAGAACACTCGATGTGACATCATGTGATGTCAGGCGTGATGTCGCAAGGTGACGTCAGCAGCAGTGACGTCAACAGACATCTCGAGGTGACGTCAGGCAGACATCGTGAGGTGACGTCAGCAGACATCGTGAGGTGACGTCAGAAGACATCTCGAGGTGACGTCAGAAGACATCTCGAGGTGACGTCAGGCAGACATCGTGAGGTGACGTCAGCAGACATCGTGACGTCATGAAGTCGGGCAGCATCGTGGGTGACGTCAGCAGACATCTCGAGGTGACGTCAGGCAGACATCGCGAGGTGACGTCAGCAGACATCTCGAGGTGACGTCAGGCAGACATCTCGAGGTGACGTCAGGCAGACATCTCGAGGTGACGTCAGGCAGACAACGTGACGTCATGAAGTCGGGCAGCATCGTGGGTAGCGTCGATGTGATGCGGGCAGCAGACCACAGCATGAGGCCTGGGACATCTGGTAACTCACGTGGCTTTGTAGGTCTACGTGACATCGTCCACACCCACGTGACGTCGTAATCCACGTAGCTTCGAGTGGCCTCGGGCACTCGGATACACAGCTCTGGCAATGAATTCATACGAAAAACAGCAGAAAACACAACAGAGGGAGTGGGCAGTGGTGAGTGGTGTATGGTAGGCTAGGAGCGTGGTGAGTGTATGGCAGGGCGAGCATCTAGCCATTCCTCCTCCTCCTCCTCCACCCACAACCACGTGGAGAAGCTCACACTGGACGCAGAAATCACCACGAAACTCACCTCTGGCTTGCTGAAACAGCTGTGCTGAGCTGAACAACAACAGCAACATACAAGTGACGCTGAACACGTGACTTGAGAAACAGCGTGGGGTCACTGGGACGCCACTTACAATTCTCGGAGAATTTCGGCAAATTTCGGCTGGATCCTGCTAGTACCTGTGTCTGGATGCTCAAACGTGCAGACACGACATCAGGATAACTCGTTGAGAGACGGATGCTTCATGTGTAGGGTGATGAAGTGAAGATGACTTCATAACTCTCCCTCCTCGCGGGGCAAACACAACTGCTGCAAGCACCGCTGTCACCATTTATAACGGCGCTTATTTGGTAAGACTGTAGAGCGGTGTTTAATGATAAACGTCTTCGGAGGTGACAGTGGTGTGGGCGTAAAATTGATAATTACGCCGATGTACGGAGATTTCTTTCGACCAGCAAGACGGCCATTTCATGTCGCCAGTAGGCTGACCTAGCCAAGCCAGCTACCTCAAGCCCGCTACTCTCTCAAGCTTCTACCAACCATTACATTATTCACTGGTCAGTCTCTTTGTATTAGTGTTTATCTGCTTATTTGCATCACTCCCAAGGGGTAGACTCGAGTTTGCAAAGCTAGCAACCAGTCTGTGGTGGGGAAGTCAGAACAACCCAGTCAGTCCAGCCTAGCCTACTCCATCCAGCTTTTGCCTGCCAAGCCAGCTTTCCACCCCTGCTGTGCTCATCGTGAGAAGTTATCAAGCTATTCTGTGTGAAGGGTTAAGATAAGCCAAGCCACCCAGCAACTAACCCAGGTTTCTTACCCCAGTACTCAAGCAAGCCACGTGGGTACAGTCTTCATCGCTTGTGATTCAAGCTCCAAGCCATTCTGAGTGCTCTTTTTCATCCCTGTGGTGTGGTAATTCGTGGGTTTGTTTTTAAGCCAGCTGGCTTAGAATATCTTCGCGCCAGTGTGGGTGTCCCCAGTGAGGCTTACGCCGTTCATCCCATAGGCCCACTCACCCACCACGCGGTCGCCACTGCCCGGCCTCAGATGTCTCACTCAGCCATTAACCCACTCACCCAACCTCTACCATTGTTTTGGTAATCTTACTACAGGTACTAGCACCATATTTTAAGGACCACATAGGGGGTCAAGAACTAGTGTGTGTTTTGCGCCACCGTTGAAAGCCTCCTGTGTGAAGTCTATCGTCGATGTAAGCGCAAATTCTACGATCACGTGAGGACAGTAGCCAGCCACGAGACGATAGCCTCCATCCTCCACCCTTCCACCTCATTCTTCACCAAGTCGCTACAGTGATAATATTTTTCATAGAGACATTTTCGAGTGTTGAGACATTTCTTTTTGTTTCCAGTGATTTTTCTTAGTGACATTGACTCGATTAGACTCAGTGTTTATTATATACTGTTTGCAATATTTTTTTATCTTCTTAATTCAGTGTTAATTTTCGTGCATTATCTTATGTCTGTTGTGTTGTGTTTCTTTTTTTTTTACACTAGAAGTAAGTACCTTCGTGTTTTTCCTTTGCTGTGTGTGCAACATATAAGCAGTATAGAATTTGTTTCCACTTCACAATCACCTTGTGTTCATAGTGTTACAGTGAAGTAATTCAGTAATTTATTACCTTGTATTCTGCGTCACAACTCAGTGTTGTCTCAGTTATATATATTTTTTTTATCCCAGTATTTGTGAATTCTTTTGTTCTCTGTGTGCTGAACATTCTTGTGTTCATATTCTTTTCATGTAGCCAGTGTCTAATTTGTCTTATTTCCACAGACAATAGTGCCATTATTTTGTGCAAGCAAGAGATTACATCACTAAGTGTTCAAGCTTTTTTCGTTCTGTGTTTTTGTACCTATTATTTTTCATGTTTCATTGAACAAAATCACTCTTAGTGCAATTTTCAAGTTCTTCATTTAAAGTAAATCATTCTTTGTTGTTCAGTAAGTGTTGCTTAAGTTGCAATTAAGAGTTAAAGTGTTCTCTCAGTTCATTCCTTGATAATAATATTTTCTTTTTTTGTAAATAGTGTTTTCTTGTGTGTGTAATTTTTTTTATTATTGCACATTGACTCATTTTGCAATTGCACATTGACTCATTTTGCAATAATTCTTATGCAAACATTGTGTTGTCATTAAAATTTTTCTTGCAGAAATTTTAAGTAGTGTGTGCAATAATCTTGATTAGCAATTGTTATTTACAATATTGCTACAGTTTATTTCAGTGCAGTTTCTTATGCTCTGTTCTGTGCATAATATTTCATTCTTTCTGTGCCATTTTATTTTATTTCAGTGAATTGTGTCCCAGTTTGTTTTATTTTGCACAAGCTTTATTGAGTCCATTTTATCATTTATTGTTGTATTTCCCTATTGCATTGAGAGTAAAGACAACTCACTGTGCCATTCATTCAATTTTACAGTAAGATTTGAGTAAATTAGATTTGAGTAAATTACAAGTTCTCTTGATTTTCAAAGTGTTGTTTATTCAGTTGAGTATTTTGTGTGGGTTCCCTTGCTTTCTGTGTGTCCTGTCAATTTTTTAATTACTTATGCAGAATAGTTAAGCATTTTCTTCCCATTTAAGCTTATTGTATCATTCTCTCTATTTTTCTTGCCTTTATGTCCTTCAGTAAGCTCCCTGAGAAGATGTCCCAGTCACTTTTGAATGTTCACTTAGTGTATCATGCCAAAGTCAATATGAATCAGTCCACAGTACCAATATTCCTTTACTGACTGAAAGACAATAACTAGCCCTTGAGCAATGTGTTTGTTCTCACAGCTTGTATCTGAGATTTGTTAAAGTGCTGCAAAATGTGACGTTCAGATTAAGTTCCTATAGATTCGTTCATTACTTATTAACGTAGCCGAGCGGTCAGGCACTAGTAATACTGTCACTCCTGTCTGGACTCCAGCCACAATGTTGTGCATGCAGGATAGTGCTGAGACTACTATCCTTGCGATGGCGGCTTGTTCAAGTACTCGTTCCTTCCCAGGGGACGCTTTGAGAAGAACTTTACTTGCAACGAGTCATGCCATCTCTTGCTGATGCCATAAGCCATTGCAGAAAGACGTTTCTGTGGCTAGTGTACTCGCTTGAGTGTTGTTGTTGTCCCTTGTGTTCCAGATGGTGATCCCATCCTAGTTGACAGTAATCAGTGCAATGTAAGAAGTTATTTCTCGAGTAACTTTCACATGTTGTTAACGTTTGCAAGTGAAGTTTTTTTATAGCTGATACCTTGTGTCACTGTGTGCGACTCAGTTGAATATCAGCATTGTTCACCGTGTTCATTTATTTTTCCCTGTGCTTGCAGTGAGATAGTAGATTCGTTCTCCCATGCTCATATTGCGTGTTATAGCGTTAATTTTTTTCAACCGGGGAGAGTCATCCACTCCACCGAGTTTGTTCATTCCTCCAGCAAAAAAGAACCGATCCCTTGTGTTCTGGTGATTCGATTCCTGCTCCAGGAAGATCTTATTCTGACTGTGAAGCCACCAGCACCCATTAGTGACTTTGTAATGAGCCAAGAATTACTGTATCGAATAGTCAAGTTGAGTACTCCTAGCAGAAGAGTTAGTAATTCCACAGTCGCTAGTGAATGTAGCTGTATCTTTTGTAGATACTCATTCAGATCGTCCATGTAGCTGTATCTTTTGTAGATACTCGTTCATTTCTCCCTCAGTCAAGGCATGTGTTAGCCATTGCAGAGGAATTCGATCCACCCAGAGATGATAACCATTCTGCATACGTAAACCTTACCCTTGCAGAATTGGGTTTAAGTGTAAACAGCCTGTATAATTAGATGTCCAAGATGAATAAGAACATAAGAAAGGAGGAACACTGCAGCAGGCCTGTTGGCCCATACTAGGCAGGTCCTTTACAATTCATCCCACTAACAAACATTTGACCAACCCAATTTTCAATGCTACCCAAGAAATAAGCTCTGTATGAAACTGTCAACTGTGCATCTTGTTATTAGCTAATCAGTTTGTCCGAAATTTTCGTATTCACGTTCCCTCCGTATTCTGAGAATTTGACAGTAATGATCTGAGTGCGCACCAGATGCCTTTGCTGTTAAATTCACCTTGTATATATATATATTTATTTCCTCAGAATCCATAGAGTGCATGAATACAGATCGATCAATCAATACCATCCATATTGTACAATGAATTGTTCTAGTAAGTCGTAATGCATTACGTTAAAAACTCATTACGTTAACACCCATTACGTAAAACTCATTTTGTTAGCATCCAGTATGATACCATCCATTAGTTCTAAGTTATATATGAATTTGTTATTGTAAAGAATTAGCCCAGAACCACCTGCCTGTTCAGCCTATAGGCCTGATGAACTGTATGCAAGGGTTCTAAAGGAATGTAAAGAGGAGCTTAGCACACCTATGGCTAATCTTTTCAACCTATCACTACAAACTGGCATGGTGCCAGATAAGTGGAAAATGGCAAATGTGATACCTATTTTTAAAACAGGTGACAGGTCCTTAGCTTCGAACTATAGACCAATAAGCCTAACCTCCATAGTGGGAAAATTTATGGAATCAATAATTGCCGAGGCAGTTCGTAGCCACCTTGAAAAGTATAAATTAATCAACGAATCTCAGCATGGTTTTACAAAGGGGCGTTCCTGCCTTACGAATTTATTAACTTTTTTCACTAAGGTATTTGAGGAGGTAGATCATGGTAATGAATATGATATTGTGTATATGGACTTCAGTAAGGCTTTTGACAGGGTCCCACATCAGAGACTATTGAGGAAAATTAAAGCACATGGAATAGGAGAAATTTTTTCCTGGATAGAGGCATGGTTGACAAATAGGCAGCAGAGAGTTTGCATAAATGGGGAGAAATCAGAGTGGGGAAGCGTCACGAGCGGTGTTCCGCAGGGGTCAGTGTTGGGCCCCCTGCTGTTCACAATCTACATAAACGACATAGATGAGGGCATAAAGAGCGACATCAGCAAGTTTGCCGATGACACCAAAATAGGCCGTCGAATTCATTCTGACGAGGACATTGGAGCACTCCAGGAAGATTTGAATAGACTGATGCAGTGGTCGGAGAAGTGGCAGATGCAGTTTAATATAGACAAATGCAAAGTTCTAAATGTTGGACAGGACAATAACCATGCCACATATAAACTAAATAATGTAGATCTTAATATTACGGATTGCGAAAAAGATTTAGGAGTTCTGGTTAGCAGTAATCTGAAACCAAGACAACAGTGCATAAGTGTTCGCAATAAAGCTAATAGAATCCTTGGCTTATCAAGAAGCATAAATAATAGGAGTCCTCAGGTTGTTCTTCAACTCTATACATCCTTGGTTAGGCCTCATTTAGATTATGCTGCACAGTTTTGGTCACCGTATTACAGAATGGATATAAATTCTCTGGAAAATGTACAAAGGAGGATGACAAAGTTGATCCCATGTATCAGAAACCTTCCCTATGAGGATAGACTAAAGGCCCTGAATCTGCACTCTCTAGAAAGACGTAGAATTAGGGGGGATATGATTGAGGTGTATAAATGGAAGACAAGAATAAATAAAGGGGATGTAAATAGTGTGCTGAAAATATCTAGCCTAGACAGGACTCGCAGCAATGGTTTTAAGTTGGAAAAATTCAGATTCAGGAAGGATATAGGAAAGTACTGGTTTGGTAATAGAGTTGTGGATGAGTGGAACAAACTCCCGAGTACAGTTATAGAGGCCAGAACGTTGTGTAGCTTTAAAAATAGGTTGGATAAATACATGAGTGGATGTGGGTGGGTGTGAGTTGGACCTGATAGCTTGTGCTACCAGGTCGGTTGCCGTGTTCCTCCCTTAAGTCAATGTGACCTGACCTGACTAGGTTGGGTGCATTGGCTTAAGCCGGTAGGAGACTTGGAACTGCCTCGCATGGGCCAGTAGGCCTTCTGCAGTGTTCCTTCGTTCTTATGTTATGTCGAGACGACATACGTAACATGACCGAGCTGTCAGCATAGTTGCTGAATCCCCTTACATGTGTTGTATAGATTAACTGAGCATTATAGTATCATCCATGTGCTTTATATAGAAGATCCCTAGGCCGAGTGACTGTATGACATCACGGGATACAGCTTGAGTGTGAGACGAGCTACCCCCGGTCTCAGTCGGCGTGTAGACCTAGGCAGGACAAGGCAGGCTGGGCTCCATCTCCCATTACCACAGTCTGACAATACAGCGTTACCATCCAACAAGTGTGTGTACCTTCAACCCTCAAATCCCTTTAAGAACCCCTACGACAGGCTAAGCAGTCTAAATTGGCCTGGAAACTCTCTTGATCTCAACCCCCATTCAGAATCTATGGGCAATTGGCAAACGCAGGATCTCGTAACAGGACTGTTCAACTGTGAAGAAGCTAACTGCTACTGTTATCAGGACCTGGTACCACGACAACGAACTTGCCAGAATGTTTTCAACATTGGTCGATTCTATGCCCACAGAGTGTAGCAATGCTTATAAAAGTAAAGGGTAGTCATATCGTTTATAAAATCAATTATCTGTCATATCACTGCCGGGTATTTTTAAAATAAACATTAATTTTCCAAATAGTATGTCTTATTTCATTACTGTCCCAATTAATAGGCATACTACTATGACTAATAATCAGCTAGGCACCACAGCCCTCCTGATCCAAAGTGTGGGTTATTTGTGTATAAATTTAGGAACTTATAAAGTTCGTCTTCAGTTCGGAAAAGCGATGGACATTTTCACATCTGATCAAAATCATTTATAAAATACATGTTATTTACTAAAGAAAGATTTGCAAACCTCCCAAATCACACACATCAACATTTACAAACAGGGCACTTAGGAACTAATTAAAGTTTTATAACCTCTGAGCCGCGGTACGAATGTTTGAAACAACCACCCTTTATAAAGGGGGGGGGGGAGAGAGAGAGAGAGAGAGAGAGAGAGAGAGAGAGAGAGAGAGAGAGAGAGAGAGAGAGAGAGAGAGAGAGAGAGAGAGAGAGAGAGAGAGAGAGAGAGAGAGAGAGAGAGAGTGAGAGTGAGAGTGAGAGTGAGAGTGTGAGTGTGTGTGTGTGTGTGTGTGTGTGTGTGTGTGTGTGTGTGTGTGTGTGTGTGTGTGTGTGTGTGTGTGTGTGTGTGTGTGTGTGTGTGTGTGTGTGTGTCTTCGAATGCAGCAGAATAAGGAACTATAGAATGCCACACACATATCTGCACAATATAAGTACGATATAACAAACAATGGTATAGCATTTTACAAAAACAAACAGTATTTGCTACAATTAATAAGCAGCATTTGTTATACAATTAAATAAAGGTTACCTGTAAGAGCAATGCGTGATACATACCTACTGAATAAACAAAGAATTGAGTGGATATGACCAATAGCGTGTTAATTATTTGGGCTAATATGTATGTATTTGCCTTCCGGGGTCATCGTCCCGTGGCTTGATCTTAGACCAGATCAGGATGATGCTATGATCAACCAGGCTGTTGGTATTAGCAGAATGCAGATCAGGAACTGACTAAAAACTTATCAGGTTCCTTCTTGAAGACAGCTAGGAGCCTAATTCCCTTAATCTGAGTATTCTTCCTGCTACCAACTGATATCAAATAGTTCCAGAACAAATGTAATTGTCTTCAAGAGGAAACTGGGCCATTATATCCGCCATGTGCCAGATCAACCAAGCAGTGATGGCTATATTTGCCAGAGGACCCCTAACAGCAACAGATTGGTTGAACAGTCAGTAACGAAGCCTGACTTCAAGGCAGGCTGCATGGGTAGAAAAACCCTGGAAGCGCATTACAGGTATGAAGGGTGTGTTTAAAAATCTTGGGTAGTTTACACTTAGTGAGTTCTCTTAGTGGAGCTTGTTGCATGCCTGCTTTTTCTTGCACCGCCTGACGAACCTATTGTTTTCGTAGGGCGTAATTTCATTGGAACTAGTTCCTCCTTTATTTTTCAGGCATAGATTATGATGCATTTTTCTTGCCTTCATTGCAGCTACAGTCCGAAAGACTAAGCGTACCCAATGAAATAAGCGAAATATCTAAAATATTTCTATACAAAGAACAAAGTCGAAAAAAAAAAAAACAGGAGCAAAAGTCTTTCTTAAGCTGGGTCCTTGCTATACAGTAAAGAGAGAAAGAAAGAGAGAGAGAGAGAGAGAGAGAGAGAGAGAGAGAGAGAGAGAGAGAGAGAGAGAGAGAGAGAGAGAGAGAGAGAGAGAGAGAGAGAGAGAGAGAGAGAGAGAAGGCTTCAGCCACTGCCAGTCCACTTGACAGTGCACATACCATCTCTGATCCTACACCTGTCAGCACACCTGCCGACACTATCCCAGAATCTGGTAACAGTGCTTCATCAGCAAGTTCTGAGCCAGGAGTTTCTCCACCAGAGATTGGTGCAGTTAATGATCAGGGAACTATCACTGCACCTGATCACCTACTGCGCCAAAGTACGAACAGCAGGGACACATCTGTCAGAACTGGTAAAGGACGGGGCAGAGGACGTGGAAGAGGACGTGGAGGAGGAAGACATCTACAGCCGTCTCACCCTCCACTAACACAGTTCTAGGGGCAGAATCCGAGGACAAATCTGCAAAACACAGGAGGTGCAACAAATCCTAGTCCACCCTCCCGGGCACCTAGGCTGTGCTCTCGCTGTCACCGGAAGGGGCACACTGCCTACAACTGCCTGCGAGATACCAGGTGTAATTACTGCTACAAGAAAGGACATCAGGAGGACCAGTGTCGGAAGAAAAAGGAGCTTGACAGACAGGGCCACCTGTTTAGAGACCTGTTCTCAGAACAAACCAGTAGGATCTCTGAATTGGTGAACACTCTCACACGTCACCCACTTAGCTACTCCTATCCCAGCCCAGCAGGTGGGATTGTGCCTTATACAAGACCACAGACCTACATCCCTGCAGCTGCCTCAGTACCCTACCTCTCTCAAGGGCAGGCACCTTACATTCCCTACACACCCACCACCTCAAGCTGACCACTTCATCATGAGGAGCCAGTCTATCGGCATCCTGTCGGCCAACATTAGATGTTTCATTACTAATGTTGGAGAGCTCACACACAGTTTTGTGAACACTCGACGTCCTGACATGATAGCTGTTGTTGAAACATTTTTGGATGACAGGACTCCAGAAAATTCTGCAAGAATTGCTGGCTACACCTCATGGATGAGAAGAGACAGGCAAGGGCAAGGTGGTGTTGCTGTGTGCTTCTCTAAAAGTGTTCATGCCCAGCACATTGATCTTGCCACCCCTACACATCTTGAAATGATGTTCTTCAAGCTCTGTATAAACACTAGTACCTCTGTACTAGCATGTGCAATGTACAGACCTCAGTGGCAACATCCAGACCCCATCAACTTCCTAATGGAAAATATTGACTCCCTTCTGCTACAACACAACTGTCAACATATTATAATTGTTGGTGACCTCAACCAGCACCTTATACAGAGGGACTTTGATGACCTTCTTGCAGTGTTTGACATGAGAAACTTCGTTGATTTCCCTACTCATATCTCTGGCTCCTCCCTTGACCCAGTAGTGAGTGATCTGGCAGAAGGCATAGTCACTTGTCAACCCCTCGGCTACGTTGGATCGTCTGACCACAAGGCTGTTTTTACGACACTTAAGATCCCAAAAGAACGAGGTGAGGAGTCCACACGCACAACCTGGCTATGGGAAAGAGGTAATTGGCCAGCCCTTCGCTCTGAGCTCGCCACCACCGATTGGAATGCTCTTCTCCAAGGGGATGTTGACAACCAAGTGAAAGCCTTAACTGGACACATCCTTAATCTACAACAAGAACACATTCCTCACCGGCAATATGTGACAAAGCCTACAGATCAGCCTTGGTTTGGCTTTCGTTGTAGAGAGGCTGCTAATGCTAAGTACAAAGCATGGCGAAGGTATAAGAGACATCCTACCACCTTTAACAGGAACTTGCACACGCAAGCCTGTAGGCATATGGGTGACGTTCAAAAGTGGGTCATTGCTAAATGGGAGGTGGACACTAAAAGCAAGCTAGCATCAGGTAGGGTAGGCTCCAAAACCTGGTGGTCCCTGGTCAAGGACAGACAAGGTTATCTGCCTGATGAGCTCATTCCACCTCTAAATCGACAGGATGGGACCACCTCTACTAGTAGTCAAGAGAAGGCGGACCTCTTTGCTGAACACTTTGCTACCAAAATGCAAGTTCCTGATCCAGCAAGGGACCCTCCTTGGCTAGCTGCAAGAACTGTGTCAAAACTGTCAGTGGTGACAATAAGGCTGGAGGAGGTGCATTTCCTTCTTAAATCGCTTGACCAAGAAAAGGCTGTGGGCCCAGACAAGTTGAGCCCAAGATTGTTAAGAAGATGTGCAGACCAGCTAGCAGCACCTCTAACTCGCATCTTTCAGCACTGCCTAGTACAGTGTAAATGGCCCTCTCTATGGAAAGAGGCAAATGTAGTCCCTGTTCACATAAAGAAGAGCAGAGCAGAAATCAGCAACTACAGACCAGTGTCACTCCTGTCAATCACTGGTAAGATCCTTGAGACAATAATCTCAAGACAAATGAGAGTTTTTTGACTACCACTCACTACTTTGTGATCGTCAATATGGCTTCAGGAAAGGTTACTCTGCTGCTGATCTGTTGTTAAACCTCTCCACTAAGTGGCACCAGTCACTGGATGAATCCTAAGTCAGCTGTGTGGTAGCACTGGACATTGCTGGCGCTTTCGACCGGGTGTGGCACCAGGGCCTCTTAGCAAAACTTCAAGCACTGGGAATTGCAGGCTCTACGCTATGTCTCCTCAGTGATTACCTTCATGGTAGATCTCTAAGTGTAGTTCTCAATGGAACGGAATCAGCAAGACATCCTATTGGGGCAAGTGTTCCACAAGGAAGCGTGCTGGGTCCATTGTTATGGAATGTCTACTTCAACGACCTTCTTCATCTCATCCCAGAATCAGATGCATATGCAGACGACTGTACACTGACATTCACTTATCCAAGAGAAGAAATGCCAGCTGCTCTAAGCTACATCAATCACCAGCTGAGAGCTATATCAGCTTGGGGAAATAGATGGCAAGTAACATTTGCACCTGAGAAAACGCAAATGATAATCGTCTCTAGGCACCATGATGGTAATGCTGGTGCAGTAGTAAGGATGAATGGGAGGGTGTTGGCACCTGGAGAAGTTGATATCCTTGGGGTGAAATTTGACTCCAAACTAACCATGAAGAACCATGTTGTAAATCTTGCAAACAAGGCAGCCAGGAAGCTTACAGCACTTCGCCGTATCTCGCATCTGCTTGACAGTAGGGGTTGCAAGATCCTGTACGAGGCGCAAGTACGCTCACACCTTGAATATGCTCCACTTTCTTGGTTTGCCTGCCCCCCCCCCTCTCATCTGCGACTGCTTGACAGAGTAGAGAACAGAGCAAGACGTCTCATCTCTCGCCTGGACACATCCTGGATAGATCTGTCATTTCAGCAGAGCCTTCAACATAGGAGGGATGTGGGTGGCCTTACTGTTATGTACAAGGCCAATATTGTCAAAATACCACACTTGGATCCACTTCGAGGACAGCGTGAAACAAGCTTTTATGCCACAAGACGGGCAGAAAGCAGCAACTTCACTCTGGCTGTACCCTTCTCCAGAACATCACTCCATCTGAGATCATACATACCCAGGATGACTCGAGTATGGAACACATTCGTACAGCATAATGATGTCAACGAGATAAAGTCAGTTGATCAAATGAAAATGCTGGCCCACAGATGGCTCCAACTTCATCCTGTTCCCTACTTGTATGTCTCTTAACAATAAAAATGCTTTCAAATGAGCTGATGTAGGTAACAGCTCTTAACTTGTCAATAAAGCTAGGGATCCTTAGCCTGTAAATAGCTTGTCAATAAAGCTAGGTATCCTTAACCTTGTCAAACCCTGTGTATCTAAAAAAAAAAAAAAAGAAGAGTCAGTCAGTCTCGTTATATCCAGGTACTTTATATAAACCCTCAAGACTATTCCACAACATTCCAAGTATCACATCTCACCTTAAACTTCATCCATTACCTCTATCATTCTAGCATTCATATAGTTCTTCCTTTATATAAACCTTTTATTAACTAACGCGTGGTATTTCCCTAACTGCTAAGTGTTCACATTAATGCTAAAATTCAGTACCAGGTACAAAAGGTAGTGAAACAAGGAGTGTAAAAGAGGACAGGTGATACATGAACACTGGCCATTATGAGATACCATACTGGCCTCCAGGGTCAAGTGTTCATCACACACTGTCAGGGTCACTTATCAACTCTTGCCATCCTGCCTCACCAAGGTTGGCTGCATCACTTAATTACTTTTGAATGTACCTCCACCAAACACCTTTCATTCATAGGAAGGGATAAAGCAAGTCATCTGGTACGGCTTCCCCAGTCACAAGTCTCTCACAAAACATGTTATTTCATTATACGGTCTATAATAAAGAATTAAAAGTATAATTCAAAATATTTAAGATATATCACTAAGGTTCTACACAGGCTACCTATGTCCCGTGACTCAGTTGGTAGCCCCCTCAGCTCACATACTGAGGGGTTCGATGCCGGTATGGGTTGATACGCTGGCCACGTTTCATTACCCCTGTTGTCCCGTGCTCACCTAGCTATTAATCGACTGTAGCGGGTTGCAGCCCAGAGGGATACATAAATGGAGCTTGGCTTTTAAAAGCCTGAGGCAGTATAACAGCTTTTACTCTGCAAATTCAATTGTGTAAAAGAAAAAGAATAGTATTTACTCCACATCCGAAGCACTGTCTCTGTTATCCGAGCGCCATCTCCACAACTTAAATAGTTACCTAACTTTCTGGTAGATAAAGAGCTGTGCAAGTCGACAAGTGGAAATACAGACACTATAGCGGGGAATCCTTTTATTACAACGTTTAATTTGAGGGTGAACTTTATCATGTATACAGGAACAAGCAGATACACAACCTTATAAGGCACACCAACAATGTAAGGTCAGGCTCGGAGAAAAAGTTCAAAGATATCGGGAATTACCTATAGGTTATTTATAGTCGGTTTCGAGGCCCAATCTGAAACCTGGCCTCCCGGTTACTGGCTGCTCGGATAGTCTCCCGTGTCAGTCGCACGCAGGTCAACATGCACCACAGGACATAACTTAACCTTATTAATTAAGTTCCTTCTTGAAGGAAGCGTAGTGAAATATTGGTCCCCTTATACTTACCGAGTTGTTTTTTGGTGTACTGATAGCACCCCTCCTTTTCCCTGGAAATCTGCACCGTCTACAAAGCCTCTTGCTTTCGAACCGAGCGATTTCACTGTGCAGGTTTGAGATTAATTACTTCAGAATTGTTCAGTTATAAACTGTGATGCATCTTTCTTGGGAGGTATTATTATTATTATTATTAATACTACTACTATATTTATGGGAAGCACTGTACCTGAAAGGGTCGTACAGTACCTTACATTCTCACACACTGGACTGGGGAGAGCATAACAGTTAAATCACGAGAACGACAGGACTAAGTGCAGTTTGAGAAGCAGCCAAGATCCACCTTGATAACCCCATCCCTGTCCACACACTCAGTGATTTAATATATAATAAACATAGACTACGTCTGGTCACCATGGTCTCGCCTCCTCTAGCCAATACCTGACTTCACCTTTGACCTTTCTCTGCGCCTGACCTCAGGGTGTTCGAATGTCCTTAGAAGGTAGTGTGTATTTGCTTGGTCCTGTATACTTCATATAGCCCATCCTTGGGTGTACTGTTATAATAAAATGATTCCTTACTGCATTTCCGAAAAAAAAGTGCTGTTTTACCTTCGATGAGTTTCGAGCGTTTTTCTACTCCCAGAACCCGGTCTTGGGCCACACTTGTCTGGTGCTTGCCTGATCAACCAGGTTGTTGCTGCTGGTGGCCCACTGGCCCACGCATCCATTACAGCCTGGTTGATCTAGAACCTGGTGAAGATACTTTTTCAGTTTCCTCTTAAAAACTTCTACACTTGCCCCAGCAACTGTTTCTTATATCTTCTGTTAAGATTTTGAATAGTCTGGGGCTACGGACGTTGATACAGTGTTGTCTTATTGTGCCCACGACGCCCCTGGTTGTCACTGGTTTTATTTTGCACTTCCTCCCATATCTCTCACTCCAGTATATTGTTATGGCAGTGTGCATATTTGAGACCAGGCCCTCAAGTCCTTTACATTGAATAAATATTTAAGACGTTAAGGCATTCCCAGTAATTTAAATGCTTTACTGGTTCTATGTGATCTCTGTGTTCGAGTACTTATCTCTCTCCAGTCCTGAACGAGGCCGTCAACACCGAACATTTTTTTTGCAGACGAGAGAGCATAAGTGATTTGAAAAATATCACTACTGGCACTATTTCCTGTTTTGAAAGTTCTCTTTATCCACCCTATCCTCTTCCTAGCTGGCATGACATTTGCCTTGTGTTCTTCGAAAGATCAGCTTACATAATTACTTACATTATATTTCATTATCCTTTTCGAAACATTGCAGTACCATCAAAACCATCCCTACACAGTTCCTCTACCAGTCTGTTATCTATTACACGAATCGAACAATTATAATTGTATAAAAGCACATGTTTATTTTCATTAAGGCAAAACTGCAGTACTCCTACATTATGATCCCGACTTTATACTTTGCTGTTAATGTTCACACCACCAAGTCTGGCATAGGTACACCAGTGGTTGCTGGTGCCTGGTCTGCTATAGTGTCAACTGCTACTGCCAACGCCAGTGAATGGATCATCTTATGACAAAGACCCATGTCAGGTGATTTTCCCTAGCAAACTACAATCAATCTTATGTTTTTTGCAGGTACACATTTCATTCCTTTACCCAAGCACACTCCGAAAATGCACATCAAGAAAACTGTGGACAAATTTCTCCAACAAGGGGGATAAGCCCCCCTCCCCCTCTACGTTACCACATTGGCGGTGCAGGTGTGGGCTAAAGGGGCACAACCTCTCCTCCTTTCCATTAGCAGTGATGAAGCAAGATCTCATGTCTTGTAACAAAGCTTTATTATGCCATACCAGGACATCCATATATATTATTACGTGTTCCTTACCGTGCAAGATTTAGACTCCTCCTAAACTGGATCTAGATCAAGAGTAGATAAAATGGACACGTGATCTTTGCACATGTTCACCCAAATCTGCAGTATATATTCATTTGTCTGAGGAAGCTTCTACTTCCTAATGCAAATAAAAATTCAAAGTAATACATCTCTAACCAGGTAATATAGCTGGTGGCATTATACTCAATAACCAACATCTTGAAGTCGAGGAATCCGAATTTTTTGATCCAGTTAAATCGTCAGAGCTGGCATCTACGCCCATAGATATTATGTAAGCAGAAATCGACTATAAACAGAGGTGCAGGGTGTTCCAAAAACTAGATTACAACTGTGACAAATGATGATGTAGAGAGTGACTGAGTGTTACTGGCAAGGCCGCACCATGTTGAAACGTAGAAATATTCGTGGCCGTATCCGTGCGTACTTCGTAAAACTCGAATCATGCGTTGACAATTTTTAGGAAGAACTGTGGAAGAGATGCCACAAATACAAATACGTAACTCTCCTATATACATGAGTGCCAGAAACTCTCCCTGCTGTGATTAATTACGAAGATTTTAACAAGTCAGCAAGTAGCAGAACATATATTCTCTGTGTCACTTATTTGTGTTTGAATTAATATAAAGGAGAACTGAAGCAGAGATACAAGGTTGAAATGCTAACCAAAGTTATCTCTGCTAAGCGAGGTATCACTAGTAGTTCTCCGTTATGTAGACATTATCCACGGATATAATTCATTAGTTGAACTTGTGGACAAGTGATGGTCAAGTCAGGTAACGTTCAACTTGGCCAAATTGATGAAAGACGTCCAACCTCATATCATCAATCAAGCTTCAACAACGTGGTAATGTCAAGGGCTCTCGCTACAGTGAGCCAAGTAAGTTCTACGTCTCCCAACATCAGCCTAACGACGTCACTGCAGTGCCTTGAGTTAGGTCAGTGGTTCCCAAACTTTTTCAGCTTGTTACCCAATTTAACATGCCACATAAAGCATGTTACCCCTTTCACAAAATGTTGTTATTATTGATATATATGGCTAAATTAAAACACTTGATATATTTTCTTTTATTTATTGTATTTGAACATTGTGCATCTCTAATGACTATTACCAAAGATGTCAAGAACATCAGTGGGATGGATGGAGTTGCATACTTGAAGCTAGTTTAGGAATTCTTGGCTTCATACCAGCTTATGTCTACCTCGGCTGATGCTCACAGATAAACTGACAGTGTGAAATAGAGGCAGCCTCAGGAAGTGAGTGACGCGTACTGGACAGGTCGATCTGGGCTACTGAGTGACTTTTGTCCTGAAGCATACTTGTCAAAATACTTTTGGGTTTCCACACACTTAGCTATATATTTCTTCTTTTCTAATACTGTATATTAGTTTTTGATGTTTATTGTTATTTGGTTTAACTTTATTACTTACTTATAATAGGTTTACTTTACAACTTTATATACTAAGACAAAGTTAACAATAATCCTCATACCAGGTACCGCATTGTTTTCTTGATTTTCAGAATTCATGACTTTTTTTCTGTCATCCCTCCATTACCCCCCAAAAATGGTTAAATTACCCCCAGGGGGTAATTTACCCCCAGTTTGGGAACCACTGAGTTAGGTGCTAGGGGAGTAGGGCTAACCATCGCAATCATGGGCGGGCCAATGCCCAAACACAGGTAAGAGACGTGGTCTCACCTAGTATCACCTACACATACTGTAATAATAGGTCATTAGGGCGTGTTAATGATTTTAGCTCCTATTACAGCCCAGTGGGAACTAAGATACCTGACATCGAAGGAGACACCCCCCCCCCCTATCAGGCGACGGCTGCTGGGGTTCTGAGCTGTCTACGGAAAGACGAGTACCCTAAGACCCTTATTTTGCTCCTAAAATCCCCCACAACAGCTAGAAAGAAAAAAATGAGATATGCCTCTTTTGCAGGCCGCTGATGTAATATATCTATTAAAGAATAAAATTAAAACTGAAAATAGCAATTCATTACAGACACGGATGTTAGGATTCATAGTTTATTAGTGAATGTTCAAATGTTTATGAAAAATTTAAAAAATTAGTTTGACAATAAAACCTAAAGAATTTTGGTCACGTTTCCCCCGTTATTAAAAATATCTTTATACTTCATTATCGGTGTTTTCAAAAGATATTCCAATGTCCAATATCGCATTTTGTTTTTGTTCCATTCCCGATACTGAAATCTAAAAAAATATCTTCAAGCCATAAAATAAAAAACCCAGCCACGGGGGAAACAGCAATTTAATTACTGCATAAAAATCATTACCTTGATCTGCTCCTAAAAATATTTTTCATTTCACTAGAGAAAAGCGATCATCGGCTCACGCACGTAATTATTTTTGTTTTGAAGAGATCAGGTGTAGTACATTAAGTTATAATATATCAATGTCAAGTATACGTGAGGCAGAGAGCAGTTACATCTGTATCGGAGATAAGCAATATAAGGACTACTTCATAATGTGCTTTTTATTTGGGATAGAATATCTACCATCACATCTTACGTTACCTTTATTTTTTAACAGGACTGACCGGTAAGCCAGCGAAAGGCCTCGGTCATTTGACCAAAAGCTTTACGGAGTGACCTAAGACCAGCGGGAGGAGAAATTTTCACACTCTTCAAGATAAACAAATAGCAATAATAATCCACATGCCTGGGTACTAACATCACCAACAACAATATACGCTTTGATCACAGCTACAAGTACACAAACCAGTTTTTAGTTGAATGTTGGCAAGTACGTACGTACTTCTGGTGTCTGGCAACTGGCCCAGCATGCTGACGGAGTCCAACACTTGTTACATAACAATGGAACCAGGAACTGTACATATCCCTTCTTTCTTATTAGATATATTCACGACTTACTTCAGATTTATGTGAAACGCTAAACTTAAACAAGTGGTTCAGCGCAAGGAATGTAGGCTCGATCTTCCGTCTGCTATGTACGAAACAGACATGCTAACTGATTTTCCGTTTAAGCGTCAGGCCGACACGCTAATTGATCCTCCGCCTAAGTGCGAGACAGACATGCTATTGTACTCACCTAATTATATTCGCATATATCCTGAAAGCAAGAACAGTCATGCAACACCATCCTTCCTATTAGATACAACAATAGATATAATTTTGCACTGAAATCAGAGGTACATTTTGTGGCGCAAAACTAATACTCGTGTGATGATAAAACCAATTTCTTAGTAGAGGTGGCTGGCTACCTAGTAGGTAACTTTATACCTCAAACCGAAAATAAAAGTTTAATTTCCCGAGAGAATCGAGACATCTCTTTACACATGCTGGCGCTCTTCACCTAAGAATTGTGAGTCATGTCCTAGGAAGGACCACCTAAGGACTCCACCGAAAATAATCCCTCTGAGATTTCTAATCAGACGAAAAAAGTATCTCACATGCGTGGTCAAGTATCTGCACAGGCGCCTGTTAGGCAATATAAAACTTTTTTTTTTCCCTGCAAGTAATTAACCCGAGGCAGTCGAAGCTGTGCAGTTACCAGGCGCTGCTCTGCAGAATGTGCAAGTTAGAAACTAATTAGTCTGCAGCCCTTATCAGCCGGGCTTTGATGTTTACAATGAACTGACAAGTAGGTCGTGTAACGATACCCACAAAATGGATGGCAGGACACAAGTGCATCATACACTTAGAACATCTTTATTGAAAATGTTTCAGTCCTTGGACTTTGGCTCCTCCAAACAATCAGTTTTTTTGTGACAAGATCCAAGGACAGAGACGTTTCCAATAAAGCTGTCTTTTCATCTGCATTGGTCTGCCTGCTGCTAGAGCCAACAACCTGACTCGTGAAGGCATCAACCAGGAAGCCCAGTCTGGAAACGGGCCGAGGGGGGAGGGGCGATGACCCATGAAATCGACTACAGGTAACGCCGGATTTTAAAGTGAAGGCCACTCAGGCGTTAACAAAGCTTACCGTACACCAGTGAGAGTATCCGGAGCTCTTCACAAATGGAATTCTGTCCCCACAGCGACAGTAATAATTTAAATACTAACTCTCGAAATTCTTCAAAGTATATATATCAAAGGTATATTAGATTATAGACACAAATATATTAACACCTAGACACAAACACCCACACAAACAAGAACACCCGAACACAAACAAAAACACCCGGAAACAAACAAGAACAGACACAAACAGGAACACCTAGATACAAACAAGGACACGGACATCCACATAAACACGGACATCCACACAAACAAGGACACCCAGACATAAACAAGAACACCCGGACACAAACAAGAATACCCGGATACAAACAAGAACACCCGGACGCAAACAAGGGACACCGAGACGCAAACAAGAACATTCAGACACAAACAGGAACACCTAGACACAAACAAGAACACCTAGGTACAAACAAGAACACCCAGACACAAGCTTTACGTCACTCAATAATACACCCAATAAAAGTCTCATGGTGCCCGCCTTCACTGTTCTATTTTCGTCCCATCTTGGGTATGTGTGTTCTGTACTGTGTGCTATTTTAAACAAGTCTGATGGTCATAGACAGTATTTACAAATAAAAGTACACTACACAGAATGCAAAGGTGTGAATGATGTTGCAGCTGAATGTTAACATATAGAAGCCGCAACACAGCACATACGAACAACTGCAACAACACTATACCATATCTGCCAGATTTAACAGATTACGTCACCAGCCACCCCAAGTAATCAGCGCCCAAAACAGATTTACTACCACCATCACATATTACACTCTGCAACCCACACACCCTACACTCAGCATTACTACCCACACCTTCCCATTTACCTATACCCTTCAACCCCCACACCGCTACCCACACCTCATACCGTCCACATGCAATACCACATCACCCTATAGTCTACCCCCAAAGTGACCAGATGTTTGGATTTAAACTAGGACACCTTTCGAATAATGGAAAATAGAATACATAATCATCTCTATATAAATTAATAACATATCATGTGTAATTAACGTATGTTACCATAACAAATTAATCGTTGAGATGCTAACTTTATCTTTAATTTTCGAACTTTTTATTATATAAACTCAGGAGTGGATTTAGTAATTTCAAACAGGTTTGCTTACAATGCATTTTTGTCTCTAAGTCCTTGAGGGTTGGAACTCTGAGTTGCTATTTTTTTTTAAATGTCTACAAGTTAAATATTTATTAGAAACAATAATTAGTCCCAGGGAGGCATAAGCTTAAAAAAGTCTGAAATGTGTTAAAGGCAGATATCTGTCACTGAAATATAATTTATGATTCAAACTAATCAAAGATAATAGGAGCTTTATTATGTACGTATTTTTATAGTTAGTTAATGTCATAGCAAAAATTACAATATTCGTTTTAGCTGCTACCAAGACGAATTTATTCGGTAATTTAAACCCCATAAAATCAATTACTGCACTGGCACCAGTATTACATGTATGATAGTGTCAGAACTTACCATACGTCTTGACCTGGAGAAAAAAAAAAAAGGAAGCATTTACCTTGCTTGTCAAATAGTGCCATTAATGCGCAACAATATCAAGTAGTTTATTGGTAGTAAGTCTAAGCAACAGGAGCTTACATCGTCAGTATATCCTGAAGTGGGACAATATAGAATACAATGTTCACTACCACCACTGTCCCACTGACACCTGCACATCTGATCACTTACCTATCCATAACTGCCTACATCACTATTGTATCCAAACCGCTACTATGTCCACACTACTGTGTCTACACTACTATGTTCACATTACTGTAATTACACTCGAGTCCACACTGCTACCTTGTCTACGCTACTACCGTGTCCACACTATTACTGTATCTTCACTAGTGTATCTTCACTACTGAGTCAACACTACTGTGTCCACACTACTGTATGTACACTACTGTGCTCACACTACTGCCGGATCTAAACTACTGTGTCCATACTAATACCATGTCCAAACTACTACTGTATCTACACAGTGTCCATACTACGACTGGATCTACACTACTGTCCCCCACTACTGTATCTAAACTACTGTGTCAACAATACTACTGTATCTACACTACTGCTGTGTTCACACTTCCACCGTGTCCACGCTACTACCGTGTGAACGCTATTAGTACTACTACCACTACCACCGTGTCCACAAAACTACTACTACCACCGTGTCCACAATACTACAACTGTGTCCACACTACTACTACTACCACCACCGTGTCCACAAAACTACTACTACCACCGTGTCCACACTACTACTACTACCACCACCACCGTGTCCACAAAACTACTACTACCACCGTGTCCACAGTACTACCACCGTGTCCACACTACTACTACTACCACCACCGTGTCCACACTACTACTACTACCACCACCGTGTCCACAATACTACAACTGTGTCCACACTATTACTACTACCGTGCTCACAATACTACTACTACGATATCCACAATACTACCACTATAGTGTCGACAATACTACTACTACTACCGTGTCCACAATACTACTACTACCGTGTCGACAATACTACTACCACCGTGTCGACAATACTACCACCGTGTCGACAATACTACTACTACCGTGTCGACAATACTACTACTACCGTGTCGACAATACTACTACCGTGTCCACACTACTACTACTATTACCGTGTCCACAATACTACTACCATATCCACAATACTACCACTACAGTGTCGACAATACTACTATACCGTGTCGACAATACTACTACTACCGTGTCGACAATACTATTACTACCGTGTCGATAATACTACTATACCGTGTCGACAATACTACTACTACCGTGTCGACAATACTATTACTACCGTGTCGATAATACTACTACTACTACTACCGTGTCAACAATACTACTACTACTACCGTGTCGACAATACTACTGTGTCCACGCTACTACAACTACTACCGTGACCACAATACTACTACTAACGTGTTCACAACACTACTACTACAGTGTCCACACTACTACTACCGTGCCCACACTACTACTACCGTGTCCACACTAGTATTGTGTCCACACCACAACTGTATCCACACAACTACTGTACGCACCATTAATACTACTGTGTGTACATTACTACTATGTAAACACTACTATGCCACCACTTATAGGTACCGATATATTTTGATAAACCTTTTGATGAGTTTCCTAACTTTTCCTACTCTTGGAGCTCTTCCCTGGGCCCGACTTGTATGGTGTTTGCCTGGGCAACCAAGCTGTTGCTGCTGACGGTCCGCTAGCCCACATATCCATAACAACCTGCTTGGTGGAGATGCTTGTTCAGACTCCTCCTGAAGATTTCTACATTTCTTCCGGAAGAGTTTCCGATATCTCTAGTAAAACGTTGAATAGTCTGGGGGCCATGGATGTTGATACAATGCTCTTGTAGTGTGCCTATGGAGTCCCAGCTTTTCACTAGGTTTACTTTACATTTTCTCCAATATCTCTCGGTCCAGTAAGTTGTTATGGTAGTGTGTGGATTTATGATTAGGTCTTGAAGTACTTTCAATTTATACGTCATGTATCTCTCCTCCATTCCAGCAAGTATATATTTAGGATTTTGAGGCGTTCACGGTAATTTAAGTACTTGATTGGCTCTTATGTGGGTCGTAAATGATTTTTATATCAGTTCCAGCTCTGATATCTCCCTTTCCTTGAACGGGGCCGTCAATAGTGACAAATACTCTAAACGAGGAAGTACAAACGATTTGAATAATATCGCCATTTGTACTATTGCTCTCATTTTGAAATCTAGCATCCACCCCGTCATTTCCGTGGCTGTCGTAACACTTGCCTTGTGTTCTTTGACATAATTACTCCAGGTTTTTCATGTCTTTCGTTCTATTTAGTGATCCTCTTAGGTTTTGTATAGTGTCTCTTTCGAGTTCTTCAGTCTTTCTATATGTAAGTAGTTAGAACAATCAACATTAAACGTCATACTGTTCTGCGCTGCCCACTGAAAAAACCCTACTTATATCTTCCTGCAATTTTTGTATTCTACCGAGGTGATTTTCATGCTTATGTAGACATTCTCGAAACGATTGCAAAACTGTGGCGAGTTTTTTTTTTTTTATGAATGTTTGCGAGGAAGATAAATAGTAAAGGGGCCGATACCGATATTCTGACACAGCTCTACTCAAGAGTATTTATCAAAGCTTGTCATTATCTGTATACCAAACACTTGATACACACACACACGTTATTACTCTTCATTGCTAAAAATTTATGATACAAAAACTAATAATAAAGTGTTATCGATTTTGTGCAATATTCACTATAATAATTATCTAGTATATATTGAGTACCTCAGCTTGTATAGTGTTTGTACGTGAGCGTCCGGCATTTTGGCGGTCAAGTGCGTGTTCCAGTGATGGTGTGACCTGTCGTTAGTCTCAACACAATGTTTATTTGAAGCATAATACTATACATCAATAATAATACAAAATACAATATATATAAATTTAATGTTTAAACATAATTCTCCAGTACTGGTGCGTTAAATTTGCACTGTAATGCGTGTTCAAATTATATATGTAATAAAGCTATTTTTTATGCACTCTCAACTCATCCTGTAAATGATAGCGCGCGCGCGCGCACACACACACACACACACACACACACACACACACACACACACACACACACACACACACACACACAAACACAAAAAAAACAGGACTAGAAAGTCACAATAGGTTTTTGTTAGATCCTACTGGGACAGTTTTATCGTTAAGATATTACAGTCATTTAAAATATTACAAATACATTGTACATAACTAATCATCTACTCAGCGCATTATGTAAATATATTCTATTTGTTTAGTGCCACATTTGTCACTTTCCTAGAGAGATTACAATAAAATAAGTTAAGCCATCTAGCGGGTGCAAAAGGTAAACACAATCTCAAGATGTAGATATCTTATCATTATTAATAATGAAGTGGTTTACTATTTCCTGTACGTTTGTTGAGACTCGTCTCTAAATGGTTAAATGTTTGGACATTTTCAAACTGTTGTGAAAAAGGTATATTAGGCGTTCTTCATTTTTTATTTAACTTTTATTGGTAAGACGTCGATTTTACAATGCTCACAAAGATCTGTGAGAGGGGGGAGCCACATAAGTTAAACTTGAATACTCTGGACCGGGCCGCGGGGGCGTTGATCCCCGGAATACCCTCAAGGTAGACTCCAGGTATCCTAGGTTCTCTACACATATGCTGCTATGTATGATAATCTATGTAATTGTATTTGTGTATACCTGAATTATTATTATTATAATCAAAAAGAAGCGCTAAGCCACAAGGGCTATACAGCGCTACAGGGTAGGGAAGGAAGCGAGGGTATTGGATGGCAGAAGGGAGGAGGGATGATCAGTAGGTTACAGAAAACAGCGGGGCAGGGGATAGTACGGGGGTAGGGGGTAGCAAGAGATTGAAGTAGAAAGGGCTGAAGGTATCAGAATTTGTGAAGTAAGTCAGTTGTTGTCAAAAAGTCAATGAGAGAGTCTGGATGAAAGGTGGGTCCATCAGCGAGAAGGGAAGGTAAAGAGAGAGCAGCAGAGCGAAGACGACGACGGAGGTAAATTCTGCGTGCTCGTTGATAAAGTGGGCAGTCCAACATAATGTGGCTGACTGATAATGGAACTTGGCAATTCTCACAGAGAGGAGCAGGGCGCCTCTCCATGAGATATCCATGAGTAAGACGAGTATGGCCAATGCGAAGACGGGAGAGAGTAGTCTCCCAACCTCGACACTGGTGATAAGAAGACGGCCAGTAACCTATACTCGGTTTAATAGATTGAAGTTTGTTGCCGAGCATAGTAGACCAACGTTGTTGCCAACGGGTGTGAAGTTGGGAAGATATTGCAGCAAAATAGTCTGTAAATGGAATACCTCTACATGAAACTGGTAGGTCATGTACTGCTGACCGCGCAGTAGTGTCTGCCTGTTCATTGCCCTGTACGTCAACATGACCAGGGACCCAACAAAAAACAATATCTTTATGCTTGGTAAAGATGCGGCGTAGCCAAAGCTGGATACAGAGGACTAAGGGGTGAGGTGTATCAAATTTCTGTATAGCCTGTAAAGCACTAAGGAAGTCTGAGACAACCACAAATGATGACACAGGCATAGATCCATACGGATAAGTGCTGTAAGGATGGCATACAATTCAGCAGTAAAAATACTAACCGAAGATAGTAAATGCCCTTGTACGACGCTGTCCGGAAACACTGCTGCGAATCCTACGCCGTCAGAAGACTTAGAGCCATCTGTGTACACAGCAATGGCATGAGAATGAGAGTGAAAGTGGTCAAGAAAATGAGAGCGGGAAGCGACCGTAGACAGTTGGGCTTTCGAGCAAGGGAGAGAGAAAGAACAGACTCGAACAGCTGGAACTTCCCAGGGGGGTAGGGAAAAGTGAGATGCTACATGTACATAGAAAGATGGTAATTGAAGAGAAAAGACGAGCGAATGAAGGCGAAGAGAGAAGGGACGGAGTAAACAGGGGCGGCGAACAAATAAAGAATGTCTACTAATATCAGTGACCATTCTATAAATGGAAGGATTGCGGAGATCATGAGAGCGTACATAGTAGCGAAGGCAATGGGCATCACGGCGATGGGATAAGGATGGAACGTTCGCTTCTGCATAGAGGCTCTCGACAGGGGATGAGCGAAAAGCACCAAGGCATAAACGTAATCCTTGGTGATGAATGGGGTTAAGGCTAGAGAGAGTAGCAGGAGATGCCGCTGAATAGATCTGGTCACCATAATCAAGTTTCGATAAGATAAGGGTGGAATGTAGGTGAAGGAGGGTTCGACGATCAGCTCCCCATGAAAGATGAGCAAGGGTTTTAAGGAGGTTCAGCCGGCTGTGGCAAGTTGCCTTCAGAGAGGTAATGTGAGGTTTCCAGGATAACCTACGATCAAAGAGGAGGCCCAGAAACTTGACTGTATCACGTTCAGGGATACGGGAGCCATAGAGGTACAAAGGATGATCGGAGATGACAGAGCGTCTAGTGAAAGTAATTTGGTGGGTTTTAGTGCTGGAAAATTTAAACCCACGTGTGGTGGCCCAATTGGAAACACGGTCGACTGCATGCTGGGGAGAAACTGTAATAAGGTGACAGTCAGCGCCTGCACAGGCAATAGTGAAGTCATCAACATAGAGTGATGACCAAATATGTATACCTGAATAAGCTTACTTACTAATTAGTTAAGAATTTGCGCACATCCGTGTCTGGCCTCAGTTGTTACAATTTTTATACTATTTAGAACAAATTAATGAGGACAGAGTCAGGAAATAAACAGTTTGTAATTTCATATACGTAGACTTGGTTACTGTTGTACTACATAACCCCCTCAAGGGATATTCCTTTACGCTGGTGAGGGGGCTCTTGATCTAGGGAATTGGATCCGTGCTCCAGTTCCCTGAATTAAGCCTGAATACCTTCCATCTCCCCCACAGGCGCTGTATAATCCTACGGGTTTAGCGCTTCCCCATGATTATAATAATGTACTGAATAATGAAGTGTATAATATTACATTTCCATGCATATTATTAACATGCATATGGCATAATACTTTTTTAGGTTTCAGCTTACTACGTTATCATCGATGGCTCTTGAACGAAACCAGTATTTGACCACCAAAATGTCGGACACTCGCTCGTCACTTCACTGAAAACTCTCCTTACGTTAGAGCGACGCTACGTTAGGGTCATGCTGTCCATCAAACCTTTAACTCGTTATTCAAGCACCTCACCTTAACTCCCATGTGCATTACTCTTGATCATCCTTTCTACTCGTTTAGTTTCCACTGTGGTAGTTACACACACACCCACACTCAAGCATCTATATTAACATTCACGCACCCACACACAAGGAATGGTCAAGCCTCGAACACATTCACCCCCCCCCCCCCACACACTCGCCCATACTCACAACAGAGAAGTTGGTACAGAAGGGCACAGTTACAAGTTCAAGAGACACAGGAACTAAAGGAATGACAGGAAGTATTTCTTTAACCTCATGGTGATAGGGAAGTGGAATGAGATGGGTTGAGAAGTGGTAGCGATAGGACCCATACACAGCTTTAAGAATAGGTATACCTTTGAAGATCTTCGAGAGTTTCACTACTCACGGATCCCGGTCATGGACCAGGCTCGTCACAGAATAAGAGATTAAATCCAGTAACGGTCAGTAAAGAGGCAGGATCAGGAACTGAGTTCAACAACTGCAACCACAAATAAGCGAGCACGTACACACACGTAAGCAAACCCAGATTTCACACTAATATAATTAGTACAAACAAGACACGAGGTAGAGCCAACCGTGGGTCTCGAAATTGAAAAACGCATATGTACAGTACAGAAACTCCTCCAATTATCTATCATATTCAGTGACGCTCGCCTAGTGATCAAAGAAGCAAACTTCCGCAGACGTAAATGCCTCGAGTCATCTTTAATCGGCACTTCAGACACCATTCAACAAAATAAAGGTAGCTTCGTCACTTCGGAGGTATCAAGTCAGAATTCTACTCAAAAAATTAAACCCTACTATCACACAGCAACGTAGTGTTACCTCCACTCGTACTGATACTACTACTACTTAGCTTTGACCTCGTGGTACACACATATATGTATATATATATATATATATATATATATATATATATATATATATATATATATATATATATATATATATATATATATATATATATATATATATATATATATATATATATATATATATATACATACCTTCTGTGTCCTTGAAATGTTTTTAACGGCTTGACAAAATTCCTGGAGAGTGAAACGTTGCCACAATTAAGTGTCACATGAGTTACACGTGTCCATTTATCTAACATTTTGTCAGCAATTCTACCATTATTACTAATTAACTAGTCACTAGTTAATGGTCCAGTGACTTCAGTTCCCTTATTTCGATCCCAACATTAATGAACTTATTCTGTAGTGAAAATGAATCAACTACAGTTCACAAACCTTCAGAGTTTGTCTAATGACTGAGGTCTAGTATGGTCACAGCAGCGTCGGGTTCCTTGTGATTCCTCCTCCTTATATCAGATCCTCCTGAATAATGCAGCCATCAAGTCATCAACACACATCACGTGCAGTCATAATGAACGAATCCTCGCAGTAGGTACAAGGACACAACTGTGGACCTGAGAGAGCACTGGGCTAGAAAGGACGTTCAGCAATGTACCAGAGAAGTATCACGTAAACACACAACATTTCATCAGGTGAAAAGTTAATACTAATGTTCTTCGCATAAAAGAACACAATATATGAAAAATCTGAAATTTCGTATGTCTCCCTCTCCCAGCTGATTGGCTGCTTCGAGGTGTGTAGTAAAGGGACGTTGACCTCATCCCTAACATCTAGGCAACATAACCTGAATTTAATTTTTTATCAAAACTGAATAATAGGGATGTGCCAAAGTATCGGTATCGGTATTTGCTAATTTTGATCGTATCAGTATCTGCAAGAAATCTGGTAATGTCCCATCCCTAATGAATAAATTATGATGCTACCTTTTTAGTTACACCATGGGACCATTCCGTATTCCGTCATATACGATGGGTTTCGTATAGACGATACTAAAATCTACCAGCCTGAGCTGGGAGACCTTAGTAGGTTGATCTGAGATAGAGAGAGAGAGGGGGGGGGAGAGAGGAGGGGAAATAAGGTTAGGGTGGGAAGGGGAGGGGAAATAAGGTTATGGTGGGGTGTCCACATGTACTTAAAGGTGAGACCCCTGGTGGGGAATTAGGGCCAGGGTGCCGCCTTTCACCAGTCAGACTGCTCGTCCTCTTATGACACTAACTCCTTTATATAAATAAAAAGGTCACTTACACAACTCAGCATATTGCTAACACACACGGTCAGCATTTTTTGAAATTATATTAAGAGATATTAATATACAAGAAACAATCGCATATATAGTATAACACACACAGCAAGAACAGTGTGGCACTGCGATCACTGGTATTCCCGCTTGACTCCTCACCTTTAAAAAAAACTTGACATAACACTTAAGACATCCAGGGAGTAAAGACAACTACTGACTTATACCACATAAGGTCATGCACTCACACCAGCGTGTTGTTGTTTGAAGCTCCAGGGACTTTTGTGGTGGAACTTGGATGGCCCTCGTTTAATATTCTGTTGACCTTCAAATCACTGGTGCAGAACTAACAGGAGGTTTTTATACAGAAACCATCCAGGAAGGTACACACTACGATCCTGCCACATTGCGAAATCGAAGGTTGCACTCAGAGGAGAACTGGTCTATTTTCTCTCTAAGATGGCAAAAAACTCTTGAAAATTTCTGTTTACATCCAGTATACACTTAAATTTCGTAATAGTTACAATTCCTGAAATATTTCCTTTTCATTGAAGGAAACCTGGTCTAATTTCGAGTTGAGTGGGACATGATCCCAGCAACATAAATATACAAACGTGGCTACTCTTACTCAATTTTGATATGTGCAAAAAAAAAAAATGAAAATAGGAGAGGGAGAGAGAGAGAGAGAGAGATCAGACACGTAATATAAAATGTGAGTTGAGGTGTTGCAGACAACATGAAAGGATATGACAAAGTTCTTCTAATTGTCTAAGTTCAACACAGTTTAAAAGTGCCTAGTTTAACCCGTAAACGGTTCAAACGTATATATACGTTTTTTCAACATTTGAAAGTGCGTAAAAAAAGTAGATCTTCTTTTTGTTTTTTACATTTGAAAATATGTAAAAAAAACTTTGATCTACTTTTTTTTGTTATATTTGAAAATATGTAAAAAAAACGTAGATCTACTTTTGTAGCACTACACATGTGAACGTAGATCTGTTTGGACCGTTTACGGGTTAAAACAGAGCACATGTTACGTTAGGCACATCGTGGAGTATGCATATCCAGCCTGGAACTCCGAACCTAATCAAATCTATTAAGAAACTAGAGAAAAACCAACGGTTTGCAACGAGATTGGTGCCAGAACTGAGGGAGATGGAATACAGGGTAAAAAAAAAAAACTCGTGGAACTCAAACACTAGAAGAGAGAGACTAGGGAGGATATGATCAGGGCGTACGAAATAATTGGGAATTATATACAATGGATAAAGCTAGATTGTGATGCGAGGAGAGAGACCCAAGAGACAGTAATGGCAATTTTAATTTGACCAAGATGAACGACTGGAACGTAAATATTCATTAGGCTTAATAAGATGACTTAAGGTCAGTAGGAGATGTGGTTACCTGATGATTCCAGGTCGTCACCGCCCCTGCGGCCAGGTCCCAGACCAAGTCTCCTAGTTACCTGAAGGATACCTGGTTGATGGAAAAGACGATACACAGCTTGCAAAGTAAATATGATCGGGCCCTGGAGGCCAGAAATAAGTGAAATATATCAATAAGAGTTAAAAGACGAGATCTGGAGCCATGAATCAACCCCTCCAAACACGACCAGGTGCGTACGGCCACGGACAACAGACCTCTATGACCTTGTAACACACTCACGCGACTGAGTTGTCATTTAAAGCTCAAGGAGCACAAGTGGAGAGGCCTGGCTGGCCCTCTTGCACATGTTGACACTTATGTCACCATCGCAAAAGTACAGTAGTACTCAACGGTTTTCTCCATAAATATTGCAACCAGGGTGAGCAGCCCCGCCATGATCTACTTTACATCCCCTCACCAATGTTTGTCCGCCTTCATGACGTTTATTCTCTGTCTGAATTGATGGGCGCAACAAAGTTTATTGTACATTGTTAATCTGCAGTTTTACCTGCCTAAATCCTGGTTTCTTGTGTAGAGTAATATTCCAGTGTAAAGAATACAAATGCCCTAAAGATATGACTCATTCTTCAGCATTATTTGGAAAGTTCTAGTCCTGATTACAAATATTCTTGCAATTTCTATATAAATTAGTGGATTATTTACACAGACTATTTCTTCTGACATAGTTACTCTCACGTCATACACTTTATAATGAGAGTCGACTGAAAGTAACACTTTATTAACTCAGAAGTGACAACTATTTGGACTACATTATGTATCTAAGAAAAGATACATATATCTATATGGAAACAATGGAGGTTGTTGTAGAGATAAGAAATTTAATACTTCTACAAATACCCGACCAGACTTAGTGGTCATGAGCGGACATAAGGAACTTATCAAGTTTCCTCGTGATGACAGCCAAATATTCGTTAAACAGCGGTACGGGTGGGGATTGAACTCGAAGCTAATGCGTAGTAAAACTCCAGCCCGGCGCGTTAGCCACTGGGCCAGCTGGCTACAATAAGATTCATCAAACTAGGTATCTTACTGTAAGCAGTTGGGCCCAGTGACTGACGCACCGGTCTGGAGTTTAACGGCTCACTAGCTGCGAGTTTAATCCCCACCCGTAACGTGGTTTGTTTGCAATCGTCATATTACGTTTTCATGAATCATAAAGAAAGGCGATGTAAAGTCCCTTGTTTTTTATTTGAGGTACTTAGCACCGTCTACAGTTTCTTGCTCTCCTACGAAGTAATTAAGGTGCGCAAATTTGGGACCAAGGACTTCAAGCGTTCCCAATAGTTTAGATGTTTGAATGTATACAGGCAGTGAAAGTTCTCTAAGTTTTCTAGCTCAGTAATTTGGCCTGCCATGAAGGGGGCTGTTATTCCAGCCTTGTTCAGCGTCTTTTGTCTTGAACGTTCTATTTATTCCGACCATCATCTTCCTCGAGGTAGCAATAGCAATATTATTGTGATTCTGGAATCTGAGATCTTCTGACATCACTCCCAATTCTCGCACACGAAACTTTCACTCTGCTGAATGACTTTGTCCTCTAATCCGTTAGTCTTTATTTCCTCCATTCTTCCACAGCGGAGCAACTGAAACTTGTCCTCACTGAACATCATGTTGTGTGAGGTCTACTAGTAATCTCATTTCAGATTTTCACTATTTAAGATTAAATGTCTAGTTATTATGTATATAAAATTTTAAGTTAGTATTTCAAAGTTTCAAGTTATCATGAACTGTTGGAAATATTTATCATAGGCTTGAGGTGTGGAGAATAAAATAATAGCCTGCCGGAGATAAAGGGCGTGATTAAGTTGTATGAGGTGAGTGTAATAACCCAAGAAATACATAAAAGAGTAACTAAAAAAGTTGGCAGATATTGTCAAATTCCTGAAACAACCCGGACCCAGAGTGCAATAATCAACAAAGTAAAAGCACATGAACTATGAGAAAACTTGAATTATGAGAAGAAATAATGAATGTACATTGCAATAAGGCTACATTAGTTGAAATATGTGTATGGTATAGAATTTAATATTTATCTATACTAGTACAGATCAGAGTAGCCAGGCCATAACATTATGCTACCTTCATATATGGGAGGGAGAGCGTAGCAATTCCAACAGGGAAAAGACTGCATAGTGTGGGGAAAGGATAAATATACTCCAGCCTATATTATACACTAATAAAGAAACTAAAGTTCGTCGCAATTTACAAATACAAATGCTGGAGTTGTAGTAATCAGATAATGATAATTTATTGTAAAGGCAGTAATACCTCGAGGTTTAACATAAACCGGTGGATTATTATTACTATAATCAAGGGGGAAGCGCTAAACCCGGAGGATTATACAGCGCCTGGGGGGGGGGATGTGGAAGGCATTCAGGCTTAATTCGGGGAACTGGAGCACAGATCCAATTCCCTAAATCAAGAGCCCCTCACCAACATCTAGGAACCTTCCTTGAGGGGATACACGGGTGGAATTTTATCAACAATGGGTTATCAACTATTTGGTCTCATATACACTGTTTTCATGGCGTTATGTTCATTCAAAGGATGATTAGTGCTGTCAAATAACTCCATACATCTGTGGAACAAGGAAACACGTTACGCTAACTAGGAGCTTTTCTCAATTCTATTCCTCCTTGTGGGCTAAACTTTTCTTTAATAAATTAACCTATGCGTTGACCATGCACTTAGGTAAAGGGTTAAACAAAATTTTGTTTTGTATTGTCTCAAAGGTTGCTTGTTCTAAGAGTCAGGTGCTCTCTGCGTCAACTAATACGGCCCTTTTCTCTCTGCCACATACGTGAATGAGAATATTCGTCTTAGCACCCTATCTTATGTGCAGAGATTTTCATGGTTCGGAAGATTTATGGTTTTGCTCTGATGATTGTTGGATTCTGGGTCCGGGGTTTTCAGGAAGGTGACAATCTGTCAATTATTTTAATTCTTGAATGCATTTCTTGTGTTATTGCATTCGCATCACATAACTTAATTACGCCTGCCATCTCTGGCAGGCTATTATTTTACACTGCAAACCTAAAGCCCTCTAGCCTAACTGATTAGCATTCATTACGAACAGCTCATGGTAACCCTGAAAATTTACCACACCAACTAAAATCCTTTAAGGTTGTGGCTAATAAAACTTTATAAATGCAAACTTACCAATTAAATTACATGATAATATGTGTAACATTTAAGAAAAATAACAAAGTTAAGGAAATTCACGACTAAGCAAAGCTAGAGAATGTGCACGTATAAGTTCCACCAACCACCTTAACTACTGGGAGCGTCTGGAAGCACTTGACTTGTACTCACTAGTGTGTGTATAATGTTCGCCAAGACCATAGTCCTGGCACGGGTCCCAATCTTGCGATGACCCGTCTCTGGCTCCCGATGGAGAAAGGTTTCCACAATGATGCGACGCATGCCGCTCAAGCGCCCCTCTGGTCAGTTCAACTGGTGCATCTCATAAGCGACACCATATGTAACTATGGACACTAGCGAGGAGGAGGATATGTCATTATTACAGGTAACAGCTTGTCTGGTTCGTTGACCCCATGGTACACTAGTGTGGCCGCAGTCATCTCTGGGTCCTCTTCGGGAGGGAATATCACCCCTAGTTGCCTGCGGAGTGTCTCAGTAGCTTCGCACTCTAGAAGATAGTGTGTTAGGGGCCGCTGGACAACGTGCTGACAGTACTGGCACATCTCCTCAGCCTTGTCTACCATCATCTTGGCTGTGGGAAAGCCCAAACGAAGCCGATGGATGGCGGTACACTGCGCTCTGGACCAGCTTCTATCATATGGAGGGGGTTCTCCCCGAGTCGCTGCTCGGTACCACTGTTGAGATGGGGTATCACCTAAGACCTCCCCCATAAGTTTCGTGGCTCTGGCAGCCACCAGTTTGGTCTGTCGTAGGCTGATTGGGACAGTAATCCCAACATGTGGATAGTCTGTTGCTGCCTTGGCTGCATCATCTGCCGCCTCATTTACCCGGATGCCAGCATGGCTGGGGATCCAGTTCAATGTCGATCTATTACCCTGAGCTTCTAAGGCTGTCATTATGCTCAGGATCGATGTGATGAGGTGAACATTATCCTGTGGTTGAGGATGGGAGAGGGCATTGATTGCAGAGGTGGAATCAACATGTATGACAGGTCGGAGTCGATGTCGTAGGGCATGTGACAATGCCTGCTGAATCGCCACCAGCTCAGCTTGAAGGATCGTGCAGTGGTCAGGGAGTCGCCAGCCTTGTGTGTGACCATTGTGGTACAGTCCAGCTGCTGCTCTCTTCCTGTCAGGGTCGACAGAACCATCTGTGAAATACACTGCACATGTTCCTCCCTCTGCCAGTGCCATGCTTGTCTCAGCATGATTGCTGAGGGTGTCTTGACTGCAGAGACACTTAGAGATGGGTAGCTGCATGATGAAAACATTGGCTGGATCTGGGCGCCAGGGAGGTGGTGGATGGTACCCAGCAACAGGAAGGTCACAACTCTTCTCACAGAGCAGCTGTACAGGCAGCAGCTTCCGCCCAGCAGCACAAAACGAACGAATCCAGGAGTAGTCAGTGAAGAGTGTGGGATCTTGTGACATGGTTGTTAATATCCGTCTCCTTAGTGGGGTACCTTGCTGCCGGTGCAGAATCGTGGCCACTTTGCAGGCGTTTATGTATCTTACTCTGTCAGCCAAGGAAGGAAGCCGGGCCTCAGATCTGAGACATACTGTGTTGGTCCAGATGGGGGCACCAAGCATAGTTCTTATCGCCTGGTTTTGTACGACCTCCACCCTTTGCCTGCTCTGCGGGAAGAGATGAGCTAAAGCCGGTGCACCGTAGTCAATGAGCGAGCGTATAGCTTGTATATAGTACAAGCGAAGTACATCTTTGCTTGCCCCTGCACGGTGCCTCGTCATGGCTCTCATGGCGTTGAGTCTGAGTAGAGCACGTGACCTGACATACTCGGCCTGTTTCTGAAAGGTCAGCTTTTTATCAATGTAGATTCCCAAGTACAGGTAGGAGCCTGTCCACTCAAGTTCTATATCCTGAATACGTAATCTATTCATAGGATCTGGTCCCTTGAACATCATTGCAAGAGATTTCTCGGCCGAGATCTTGAGGCCTAGTTCCTTGCAAGACTGCGTAATTAGGTCCAAAGCTCTCTGAGCCTGTCGTTCTAAATTGCCTTTCCCATTCACTACTAGTGCAAGATCATCAGCATAGCTGAGGAGCTGTGTACCACTATGAAAGGGAAGGCTCACAAGTTCCTGCATAAGGATGTTAAACAGGGTAGGACTGAGCACACCTCCTTGTGGCGTACCGTTTTCCAGGGTTTTAAAGGAAGAGTAGTGTCCCTGAAAGCTGACACAGGCCTGCCTGCCCCTAAGGTAGGACTCTATCCAGGCCAGGAGGCGTCCTTTGATTCCCTTCCGAGCTAGTATTGCCAGAATTGCTGTGGGGCTGGCTAGCTCAAATGCCTTCTCAAGGTCGAGGTAAACGACGATACTAGGTTTTTTGTTGCTATCAGCAATCTGGCTTAGTAGAGTGGTTATGCACTCTGCTGTTCCCACTCCTTTGGTGAAGCCAAATATGTGATGAGAGGGTCCAAGTTTCCATAGGAGGCGGTTTAACACCATCCTCTCAGCAGTCTTGGCTAAGCAGCTGGTCAGCGATATGGGTCTCATACTGCCTGGGTCCTTGGGCTTTGGAATTGGTACGATTGTAGCTTTCTTCCAAGCTGCTGGGAGTGTCCTGGCCCTCCACGACTTGTTAATGACGTCTAGTATGGCCTCCCATCCACTCTGCCCAGCCCGTGCAATCATGGAGTACGTCACACCATCGATGCCCGGGGCAGTGTCACCTGTGTTCTTAATGGCACGTCGGAGTTCCAAGTCCGTGAGGTCTACATCAGTCACATCTTCCGACTCACATGCAGCTTGTATCGTTAGCTGGCGCTGTGGCAGAAGATCCGTCTGTATATTCCTGATGTCCTGTGGGAGCTGAGTGGAGGCTCCCCTGGAAGTGAAAAGCTCCACTAGTTTCTCTGCTTCCTGGGATGGGTTCGGGTGTGCTGGTGGCCTCGGCTTGCTCTTGCCAGTTGCTATGTTGAGCTTGCCCCATATCTCAGATAAGGTGGTGTGATGCCCGAATGTTGAGCACCACTCACTAGAGCGCAGGCGAGATATATATATATGTATATATCATAATCTACACCTGGAAGATTCTGGAGCGACTGGTCCCTAATATGCACACAGCAATCACTCCATACGAAAGCAAAAGACTTGGCAGGCGATGCAACATACCCCCAGTGAAAAGTAGGGGCGTCACTGGTACACTAAGAGTAAACGCAATAAGTGTCCGGGGCCCAAGACTGTTCAACATCCTCCCACCAGCAGTAAGGGGCATTATGGGAAGACCCCTGGTTGTCTTCAAGAGGGAGCTGAACAGATACCTAAAGACGGTTCCGGATCAGCCGGGCTGTGGTTCGTACGTTGGAGTGCGTGCGGCCAACAGTAATAGCCTAGTTGATGGTCCCACCTGCTAGATCACGATGGCTTCCCATGAGGCAGCTACTGCATTATTTCCTTTGAAGAGAACAATGAGAGAAACTACTATGTCGTGGTAAAACCTATGACATAAACCAGGCAGTGAGAGGAGTTGTACTCAGCTGCCGGCGATAATGACATGTATAAAGTACATGGTCCCACCTGCTAGATCACACACCACCCACCCCTGAGAGGTCAGCCGCTCGCTCCCCAGTACTAGCCACACCTCAGGTAAAAGTCCACGAGTTACAAGGACACTTTCCAGCTACACGCATACCAACATCAACAAAATTATGTTCCATTTGTAAATGGCTCCTCTCCCCATGTCAGCTCTTCTTGCTCGCAAACGTTATATAGTAAAACATTTAATTAGTTATTTCATATCACAAGTAATATGAATTTTAAATACTCTGTAAAACTTAACGGTTCTTAAAGTTAGACAAAAGCTATAAGAAGCAGGAAGAAAGGAGGTGCAACATTTGCAATGTGCTTCGACCTTTAAGACCATTCACTGATTATGAACTATATTTAGTTATATACATACACTAATACTCACAAGCCAAAGTTATCCTGCTTACAAGCACAAAAAAATAAACAATGACACAAAAAACAAAAATGAAAATAACCAGAATTTAAAAACTAAATCGCTAACGACTACTGGCCCCCAAAACTTTCCAGAGGTCTATATAGGAAACTGGTAATTAAAAATAAGACTTAGGCGAAAAGACGAATGAAGCCGTTGGTAAACAGTGAAAATGTTCTCTTGTATAACAGGATGTGTAGTGTGGTGTCGACGCGTGGCGCCGCAGAGCCCGTAGTGGGGCAGCCCTCTCACACCAGCACGACCAGAGGGAATGTGACACGCAGGGCACCATCAACAAACAAGTGGAGGAAGAACAGTTCCACCAGTCCCCTCCACTTGACCAGACTCACTCTCAAAGTCTCACACTTGTCCTTGAGGCTCAACACTTGAATATCTTAACTCGCTGATGTGATCACCTAGACCAGCTGCAGCACTTCCTATTTCAATACCACACTGATACTGTGATGATATTCCAATATGGGTGTGTTTTAAAAACTATGGAATCCTAATCCCATACAGTCCATTCATCGCTTAAATACGCATTTGACAGCACGAGTTAAACAATTACAAAACAATTCTACACGGGCTAACGTAAGTGTGTTTGTAAAAGAATGGGATTGAATGTTTATCTAGAGTTGCAAATACCAACTGGTCTCTGCTTGTAAAAGAACACCACTCCGCCAGTGCATGTATAATATTAACCCTTCCCTTCGAGAGTAGAGCCCTAACACTGTTCTGCTTCACAACACTCATCTTCATTTCACCTGCAAGTGATCAACAAGTTACATCTCTGGTACCAGACAATACTTCCGATATTCCATTGGTAAGTTCCGAGTGTTTTTCTACTCCCAGAGGCCGGCCTTGGGCCAGGCTCGTCTAGTGCTTGCGTGTTCAACCAGGCTGTTTCTGCTGGTTGCCCGATGACTCACAATGGTTAACTTCTGGTCACGTCTCTGGCACTAGGTATTGCTGGACCTCAGGTCACATCCCTGGCTCCAACACCAGACCTTGGTGGAGTTCACATGCAATTTTAGTATCCCGAACCTGACCTTATAATGAACACTCAACATAGTGGAGTCAGCTTGCACAACAAGAAATATGAAATACAATGTCCTTGTACTTGGAGCAGACACGCAATGTAATTTCCATTATAAGTCACAGAACATGAACTTTAGCTACATGAAACTTAATTAGCCTAATTAAAAGTGCCACGAAAATAATCAACTCAAATTGTGAAAATCATTACTGAAAGAATACTTTCACCAATATTAGATGAAAGCATCTACTATCCAGCTATTTTAATAAAGCTTAATGCCACCATTATGTGAGCACAGACATGCGATACACTAATCAAATTACATGCTCTGCCCTTGTCCGAGAAGATTATCCAGTAAGACCAATTGTGCAGCTGAATTCACTTGCCCAACTCTACGTCTCTCAAGTTACAGAAACACTCCAGCAAGCAGTGCATAACATGCTAGTAACAATGGGGTAGTGACACGGTCACTCAAGTATGTCTGTGTCTCTAACTTTCTCTCTTTACACAGGGTTTTACTCTCACTCACTCTCTTTACACAGGGTTTTACTCTCTCTCTCTCACACACACACAAAGGAAAGAACAATACCAAGATACCAAGCACGAAAATAAGAAACAAGTAAAACGGAATTCAATCAGGAACACAGAAGGTAAGAGGAGGTGCAAGAGAGTTTAAAAGAGGACAAAAAAAAAAAACGGGAAATGAGCAGAAGAGCTAGGAACGATTACACAAGAATAATAACTGAAAGACAGCTTGAAAATGATATAGCAACAGAGGGCAAAATTGAAGTAAAGTTACTCCACAGCCACACATAAATAAGACTGAAGGAGGGGGAAAGATGCCTAAAGTACACCTGAACGATGCTTCAGGAGATAAATGCCTCTGCGGCCCGGTCCCAAACGAGGCTTCTTGGTGGATCAAGGTCTGATCACCCAGGCTGTTACTACTAGCCTCACGCAAGCCAAAGAACGAACCACAGCCCTGCTGGTCAGAATCGAATCGAATCGAGGACGACGAGATCTGTCGTAAGATGGGAAGGAAGAAGGATATGGAAGGATGGAAATAACTGGAAAAGGATGGGGAGGAGGGGAAGAGGAGGAATCAAGGCAAGTGGCCCAACCACTTTGGGACATGTGGTACAAAAGTACTGGAGACGTCGATAGAGAGGCTTGACTGATGTCATTGCTTGGCTCACTAGGAGAGGATGGCGAAGGCAGCGGTAGGAGCTGGGAGTGTCAGAAGGCAGCAAGCAGGATGAGTTGGTTATGGTCTTAAACCGTTTATCAGTGCGGTAAATTGTTTTCGGGAGAGTTGTATCACACTTATGGGAGAGCTGTAGTAGTATTCGTTGGTTTGGAGTTGGTGGAGTATCTGGTTGTAGGTAGGGAATGGTCTTTCTTCGCTTTGGTACGATACAGTGTTGTCTTGGAGATGTTGGACGAGTTCTAGGCGAGTCATGCTTGCAGGGTACAGCCTCGTGGTGTAGAATATGAGTCCTTTGTGTTTAACCCATGGTGTTCCAGGTAATCGACGTGAGCTAAGTAGAGAAGGCGGTGGTGGAGTAGAGGAAGGTGGTGTTGCTTCGTTTTCAACTTCAGTAGACGAATTAGAAGATGTTTCTGGTGGTAAGGCTTCTGATTGGTTGGATTCAGTGAGAGGTGGTGGCGGTGGAGGCTTCTCATTAGTCGTTGTTGGATTGACGTCACTAGTTGGTGGTGTTGATGGAACTTCTGCAGAAGAGTTGGCGATTAAGTTTTTGGTGAATTTGAGAATTTCTTCAGGTGGAGATGCTGGAAATGTAAATGAAGGCATGTTATTTAATGCAAATAACTCGTTGATGGTAGAGTTAAATGATCCAGGTACAGCCATGTTTTGCATATGAGCGTATAGTAGACAGTAGTGAATCTTCGTTACGTCACATGTTGGAGGAGTGATGGTAGTGGTGGTGGTGGAGGGGCGGGCTGAGTAGATGCTTGAAGTAATTTTGTAGTGTCTGCTTGTATTTTTGCAATTGCTGCATACGTTGGAGTGTTGCTAGTAGGTTTTTTCTTTGCTGCATCTTGTGTTTTCTTCATAATATCCTTTCTTGTAGGACATTTTGCTGCCAGTGTATGGTGATCATTACTCTTGCAGTTTAAGCACGCTGGTTGCTGCTGGTCAGAAGCTTGTTGGTAATTCCCCTTATGCAAGGAGGGAGGGCGGTAACGAGTCGGGGACCTCTGACACTAAACGCGTTCTCTCAGTGTAGTCGTCCCGCCCCTACTATTCTTACTGGGATACTATGACCATAATTTTTAAAGGGATGGACCGGTAAGCCACCGGAAGGCTTTGGTCGGATGACCAAAAGCTCCAACGGCAGGTCATCATCTGACTAAAACCTGCGTCAGGAAACACTTGTCCTGTTTCCTGACGAACCTTATCTAACCTGGGATATACTGAGCCGTCTACCAAGTCTCTTGTTTTCACAAGAAGTGATTCCGTTGTGCAGGTCTGGGACCAGTCCTTCCAGGATCTTCCAGGTTAATTATGAAGCGTTTTTCTCGCTTACGTTCTAAGAAATAGAGTTAAGGGGACTTTAGTTATTCCCAGTAGTTTAGATGCTTGATTGAGTGTATACAAGCTGTATGTTTTCCAGCTCGGCAATCTCGCTGCCTCGAATCAAGGGGGTCGTTAGTATATAGTATTCCAGCCTGGAGAGAAGTAACTTGAAGAGTATCATCAATATGCTTAGTCTTGAAATTTCTAGATATCCAGCCTATTATTTTCCTTGCGGTAGCAACATTGTTATAATCCTTGAATGTGAGATCTTCTATGGATCATGACTGGAAAATATGAGAGGTGCTCAGCAAGATTCAAAGAGGATTTTACTGAATAAAGTGTGGGAGCATTATAGTCAGAACAGATCAACAGGTGCTAGAATCAACATAACAGGAAAAGCGATAACTGCTAGAGCAGCTTAACGTAACAAGAGCAAAAGTACCATATATCTCCAAGGGTGCTGAGAAATACAGCAGAACCACTGTGACCCACATGACAGAAAACTGGAAAAAGGCAAATGTTTTCCCTATATATGTATATAAACATGGGAAACATAAAACAGGCACAATTAGAGACAGTGTTGTGTGGACTGCATCTTCTTCACTGGAAGAAAGCATCTGATATAGTACCTCGGGGGGAGGTGTTACGTGAATGACAGCATGCAGAATAACAAAGATGTCAGAATGGGAGAGAGTAACGGGTAGAGTTCTGCATGGATCAGTACTAGGGCCGCTACTGTTGCTAATATACGTGAACAACCTACCAGAAGGGAGCGAGTCCTGCATATCGCTTTTTTGGGGAAGATGTAAAACTAATATGAAAAATAAGAATAGGAAAGGCAGGAAGAGAGAAAGGCAGGAGGACGAGGAGGAAGTGAAAGGCAAGGAGAAAGAGGCAGGAAAAGCAGGAGAAAAAGGCAGGAAAGGCAAGAGGAGGTGGAGTACAGGGATTGATTCACTTGTACGGCTTAAAGCACTCGTCCCAATGTGTTATTCAACATTATTAATTTGCAACCTTAATTACTAATTTACTTTGTTACAGAAATAATCAGCACAATGTCATTAAGATTCAGTAGCAACATTTCACAAACCTCATCAGTAAATTGTTCCGAGGCCATATAACAGAAATGATCACCATATAATAAACAGTATTCCCAGCGGAGGGTTTTCAGATGTGATCCAAGGAAAAGGAGAGACTACATCAGCCTAAGTTACTTCATCAACGATATTATAGGTGCATAACTGTTAGGTAGAGCGTGTCAGACGGCATGAGAGCGTCTAAGGAAGTAGCAGAGTGCGTCATCAGGCAATAGTGCGCCTAAGATGCAGTAGAATGCGTCGGGATTCAACAGGATTCGCCAGGACTCAGGATAGTGCATCAAACACGTCAGGACGCGTGAATGTATTTCACGACGCAAGAGAGCGCATGAGGACACAGTAGGCTTCATAAGCGAGCAATATGCATGAGAGGCCAGACAAGGTCAGCGACAACACTGACCCCATAACTTGAGGCCACTCACTTCACACACCACCATACTAAACACCTTACTCCATCCTCTGTGATTAAGTGTGACAGGAAAACCATCCTGCCTGATGTGTTACATAAGCACTTAGCTCTTGCTCTACCCTTGCGAAATGTCGTACAAATCAGCGCAACCATATACTGTACTATATCAGATTTTAAGAGAAGAAAGCTAATTTTTGTTTATCGTTAAAAATAGAATATTTTAGTGCTAAATGTAAGGAAGGACCATTTGTACCCTTTCGGTAGGCGTTCGGGCGTGGGTTATCATTCCAATAATAGTATATAGTACCAAGAAGATGAGGAATTAGACATGTGCAACACCTGGGAATCTTTATTTGAAGATATAATAATGTGAAGACAGTAGATGTGATAAATTAGTCCCTCAGCTTTGCCGATCTATTTACAGAAAACAGTGTAAGATGAAGGACTGATAGCCTCATCTACTGTCTTTGTATACAGATCTGCAAAGTTGAGGGGCTAATTACTTCGTATTCTGTCTTCACATATCACCTCCGTACTGAACTGATAAATCCACAAGGTAGCGAAGCATCTTTGGATAAAGATATTCAGGTGTTGTACATGTGTCCAATTCTTCATGGCTGGGTTAACCACAGAGGTGAAGGTCTGACTGGGCTGTACAAGCCCACTCCACTACCATCTCTCACTCTCACCTGCTCAGCTTCCACCTGTCCCGTCCCCAGCAACAACAGCGCCTTTCACTGGTTACTACACAACATAACACTGCGCAAAATCATATGAGGGTGGTAAGGCACAAAATTCAATAAGCAATTCATTAATATCTCAGTCAAAAACATTTGCACGTTCCAGTGAAAAAAGGATTAAAAATTGACAATCTGTACAGCATGGCAATAGGGTTGTACATGAAAAACTGTTTATGGGAATAAGGTTGGAAATAAAGTTGAGACCATGGTTTACACTTTAAGTGGTGGGTTGTAACAGCAACTTAGAGAGAGGAAAGGCAATGTAAAATGAGTGGAGAGGAGGATAAGCACTCGCCAGCACACTCTCAAAATGCAATTACATATATGAATTGTACCACATGTTTTAACTACAGGCAATAGCATTTTACTGATAATAATAACCAGCAGCAGCAGCAGCAGCAGCAGCAGCAGCAGCAGCAGCAGCAGCAGCAGCAGCAGCAGCAGCAGCAAAAGCAGCAGCAGCAAAAGCAGCACCAGCAGCAGCACCAGCAGCACCAGCAGCACCAGCACCACCACCAGCAGCACCAGCACCAGCAGCAGCACCAGCACCAGCAGCACCAGCACCAGCACCACCACCCATAATGGTCATACGGTGCTCCATGAAGGGATGAGAAAACAGGAGTGTGCGAAGGACAGGAGTGCATGAGGAGCAGTGTGCGTGAAGGTAGGGGTTAGTAAAAGTAGGGGAGAGCGCAAGAGTAAAATTTGAGTCAAAGTTAGTGTAACATGTATTTCGTCAGAAACTTAGAAAAAAACCTTCATCAAAGGTGGTACTTTCAATGAGGAGGTTAGTTAGATGACGGAAGTGTATTTACTGACAAGAGGGCAAGGACAGCAGTTCTATCTGGGTTATTACATGGATCAACGCCCCCGTGGCCCGGTCCATGACCAGGCCTCCCGATGGATCAGGGCCTGATCAACTAGGCTGTTACTGCTGGCCGCATGCAGTCCAACGTACGAGCCACAGCCCGGCTGATCCGGCACTGACTTTAGGTATCTGTCCAGCTCTCTCTTGAAGGCAGCCAGGGGTTTATTGGCAATTCCCTACTATACTCCCCCCAGTCTGGGAATGGAGCCCACGTACTTTCAGTTGTGGGCCGAAAGTTTTTCTACCAGCGTTCTGATCACTTTATTGCAGAAAGTCAAGTGAATTAAGGTGAAGGAGTGTTCCCTGGGAAGTTGCTAAATGTTGGCATTCACGCGCGATAAGCTGGTATAAGTATTGAGATGTACGAGGTAAGATATTACAACACTCACGCACTGAATGGATATAATGGGTTTAGAAGAAGTGACCCAAATATGAGAAATTTGCTAACTGTGAGAACTGGTGTGACATGTGATGGGGATATAGGGAAAGGAAAGGCAGTGGCTGATAAACCGCTGGAGGTGGCAGGCATGTGGGACGCAATCCATGTCAACATTGCTGGACCATTACATGGTCTTGGAAACAGATAAATAAAATGCAGCTGCAGTATACACAGGCTTGATACAAGGATTTGCAATGTGCATTTATTGTGCAATAATGCTTTGTACAAAATGCGTGCAAAAGGGATAATTGGAAAAAGTGGACAGATGGACATTTAATTTTCTAACAAATAAAACAAGGAGATTAACAGCGAATAAAGTCAAAGGCTAACACAGTGAAAAGCTCTGTTCCCCAAGGCATAATAAACGCCCCTGTTCTCTCTCTCATTTCCTTATTTGACACAAGACAAAAATCATTACACACCTTATCATCCTCTGTAGATAAAAATTTGCTTGAGAGTGCCAACCATTAAGTATATTTTTTTTAGACAAAACTGGTTGTATCAGCAATATGCTGGTACCCTATTGTTCATACTAGGTCGAAGTTTATATCAGCAAGGTCTCCCAGTGGATCACGGCGAACAATACGATGTTTAATGCGATATGGAAAACTTGAGGAAATAAAACTGGAACAAAGTATACAACAAACTCAAACCCTTCAACATACCTTTGAATAGTTTCAAGAGTTTCTCTACTCTCTGAGCCCGGCCATGGGCCAGGCTGTATGGTGCTTGCCAGGCTGTTGCTGCTGGAGGCCCGCTGCCCCACATATCCATCACAGCCTGGTTGATCTGGCACCTGGTGAAGATACTTGTCCAGTTTCCTCTGGAAGAGTAGTGTGGGGGACTTTAGAGTGATAATGTCAGATGATCTCACATTGAGTTTACAACAGCATTAATATTACAACAACAAGGAAAACGACAGACTGGATAATTAAAGGTTTCAAAATGATGCAAAGCCAATGACGGTATTGTTTAAGTTGGGTGTTCCTTTTAGATTGAATATTGCTCTACACTAAGTGCCCCTTTCAGAGCAGGTGAAACTGTAGATCTGGGGAACGTACAAAGAATCTTCACTGCCCGTATAAATTCAGTCAAGCACCTATATTGTTGGAAATGCTCGAAGTCCCTCGAACTACACTACTTGCAAAATGGGCGAGAAAGATGCATCATAATTTACATCTAGAAATTTCTGTGGGGATTGATCTCAAATCTTCATATACAAATCACTACCTCGTTACCGAATTACAAGGCCCACTGGGCTTGCCGTTTACCAGTGATATACCGTCAGATGCCAATCATAAAATCACGGAGGTAGACATCTGCTTTACAAAGAACGTGATACAGCATACTTGGCCTCAACATCTGTCATCTCATAATTAGAGTAATACAGAATAAACGGAAACCAAACGTTCCAGAATCGAGTCACCAGAAGTCTTTCTCCATCTCAAGAGAAAATATATCAAGCTACACATTTTTAATACGAAAGTTATAGTTTTCATACGAAAACCAAGCAATCTAATCTAATCTTGCTAGACTTAATTTACCTAGCTTACCTAAGAATTTGCATAAGTTTAATTAACTGTTTTTCTTGAGAAGGGGAGCATGAATCTTTAGGTGCCTACATGAATTTTCTGGACAACTGGATTCAGAGAAGATACTGTGCTAAAGTTTTCACAGTAACCTGAGAGTCTCAAGAAATCTAAAGTATAGGACCCGCGTGGATGGCATGCAGGTCAACAGTAAAAAACAGAGGACTCCATTACCGGCTTAGCAAAGTAAGAATCCTCAATATTAACCACAAAACTCCGGTCATCGTCGCACTTGGAGTACTGAAGCACGAGCAGCATCAATCTCACGGACGTATCTATGTCTTAGAGCTGGGGCAGTATATTTAATGATATAGTTCACCCAAATTACGTAATTAAATATATCTACCTGTGATATACCCCCACAGCATGGTCCGAGACCAAACTTCACTGCTGACCACCTAGTAACTAGGCTGTTTGTGCTAGTAGCCCAAAGAACAATATTTTCCTAGTGGTACCTTAAATATGTTTATATATAATCTATGCTCTGGTGGGCTCTGGTGGCCTGGTGGTTAACGCTCTCGCTTCACACGGCGAGGGCCTGGGTTCGATTCCCAGCCAGAGTAGAAACATTGGACGTGTTTCTTTCAACCTGTTGTCTATGTTCCCCATCAGTAAAATGGGTACCTGGGTGTTAGTCGACTGGTGTGGGTCGCATCCTGGGACACTGACCTAAGGAGGCCTGGTCACAGACCGGGCCGCGGGGGCGTTGACCCCCGGAACTCTCTCCAGGTAAACTCCAGGTATGCCAGGAGTCAGCATTCCCACACATGTAGCACCTGGACCTATTTCCCTTTCGAACTCTGAAGGATTAATATTAATGTCAAACGTATAATTTGTAAGGTGTGATGAATTTTGGCAAAATATTTAAATCTTCAACTCTCATGACATAGAATTACTGAATAGAGATTCATACTGTTCTTTCAGAATTTTCCTCATTTCTTTGTAGTCACCTGTGTATAAATCTCCTTTGATTAGAGAACCAATATCGAAAGAGATTTTCCACAAATTATTCATATGAAAAGTTTTTTTTGGATTATGCTGTATCTCTTGAACTGATATTTTTTCTGCTTTGTATTTCTGATATGAATGCTTTAGTTTCCGTTCAATATATGCAACTCGTCGGTGTCTTTTTTTTTTTCTATTTTCTGTTTATTAATTCAGCAACTCTCATTTTTTCTAATATAAAGTATTCTGCACCGTTGTTCCATAAATGATTCCTCTTTTTTCACTTTCTTAGCTGGAAACATCTACAGACCATATATCCTTCATGCGTTGGTTTCGATTTAGTGCTTAGGTTAATTTTCCCAAGGAATACTTGATAAGCTCACTGTTTATGTTGTTCCAGACAATTCTCTGATAGTTGAAGTTGGATTTACGAAACATTCCCACAGGGTGATTATTGCTTAGGTATTCCATACCTTTATTAATGCTTGTTTTAATTTCATTAAGGTTGTAATACGAGTATTGTGCTGGCGACTGTTAGGCTTATCAGTATTTGTGAAGATCAAATCTATTTTCACTTCAAGTAGGTTCTACTGGTGGTTTAATACAAACTTTGCGCACAGTCTAAGAAGTTGTCTGTTATGAACCAGTTGAGACACAGTACTTCCCGGTACAACACTGCTGTCCATCCTCTTCCATTTTACATTAGGGAGGTTAGTTTCCAAGATAATATTTGGTGTAGGATTTCCAGGGTTTTCTAGACATCTTCCTTATCTGTTCAGTGAATTCCTCTGCTGTAACGGATGATAGATTGTATACAAGGATAAATACTAAGTTTTTATTCTGTACTTTATTCCAAGCACTTTCACCATATTATATGATGATTTTAACAGTTCGGGGCAAATAATATTTCACATATAAACCCACTCCTAGTAACTTATTATAATTTGGCATATATATTTTTCTATCTAAAAAGTCAATATTGTAGGCTTCCGTGATGGCTCCATGTTTCTGTGAGCAGGCCATTTATGTTCAGAACTGAATTATTATTATTTGCTTTTATGCTTTGTACATTTGCAAAGAAAAATGAGGTTGTTCTCTTTGTGCTGTTTTGCAATGATAATTTTGTCAATTTTGTACTTTGCATGTTTGTTCTGCCCAAGACAGCTCTCCATCTCTCTGTAACATGGCTGGCGAAATTTTCCTGAACATTTTTCAGCTCAGCAATTTTGCCTGTCTTGAAGTGTCTGTTAGTAAACAGCAATATTTCAGCCCAGAACAAGTGACCAGATGGTACTCTTCAGGTCACTCGTTCTCTATTGGCTATAATACTGATGTACACTAGCGGCCCCCTTTAAGGCGGACGAAATTGGTTAGAAAATGTACAGAGAAGTTTCACAGATGGTATAAACCCAGTCAAGCACCTAAATTACTGGGAGCGCTTGAGGTCCCTAGAACTGTACTCCTTATAACGTAGGTGAGAAAGGTACAAAATAATTTACAACAGGAAGATAGTGGAGGGATTGGTTCCAAACCTGCATACCGAAAATAGTACTTGTGAACACAAGAAGCTTGGCAGATGGTGCAGGATATCTCCAGCGACAAGGAGAGCGACGAGTACAAAGAACTCCAGAAATGTGAAGGGGCCATAACTCTTCAACACCATCCATTCATGCATAAGGGGAATTACACACACACACACACACACACACACACACACACACACACACACACACAAATTTACGAATTCTTTAAAACAAATCCTGATCAGCCGGGTTGTGGTGCATACGTTAGACGGCGGGCGATGGTATTAACAGATTGGTCAATCAGGCCAGCAACCAGCAGGCCTGATCTGGAACCTGGCCGCGGGGGCGATGACCTCCGGAAGCGACTCTAGGTTATCTCCAAGTAGGTACTCTTGTTTCTACCAAGTATGACTGGTGTTTTTAATGTTTTGGGATGCAGTATTTTTTTTTTATTCCGTGGAGTGTATGATCCGTTTTTTGTCCAATAAGTTATACTCATACTGTTCCACATGTTTTTTTTTTCTGTGTTCTTATCTGTTTAGTCTCAAGTAGTTTTGTTATCCATTTGAATCTGTTGTCTTACAGACATTTAATAAGACGGTGTAAAGAACAGACTTATTTTTCGTCATTTTTATACTGATTACTAAGTTAATGTATTCTCTCACACGGGATACAAAATTCGTTTCTCATGATCTTGCTTAGTAGATTTTTGGGCAGTCAAGGAGGATTCTACCGGATCTGTCTTGCTGTAGCTCCGAGCAAGAGTCGAATAAGATGAGAATGGAAGCTCAACAATAAAGAAGAATTTTACACTAGGAAAGCCTCGTCCAGTGAAATGCCAAAACCTGTGTATACACAATAAAAATAAACATACAATTTACTATCAAGTAAACTGCAGAATCTGACAAACCTGTTTTAGCCTTCACTGGCACTGCCATTAATGAAGCTCGCACATACCTGGAAAAAAATAAGAGCATCAGTTATATCTAGCGGATTATCCCATCAACTGCCTAATGAATGCAGCAGCAGTATCGTTAATGTTATCCAGGGTGCATATTAAGATGGCTCCTAAATGGATTATAAATTTAGACATGGAGGGGAGATTTGAAAGAGCTTTGAGATTAGCCACCGAGGTGGAACATGTGAAGATTACAAACTGATGTCTAAACATTTTAAGAGAAAATTTCCAGAAATATCAATATTTGATATTACGTGCAACAGTTTCACTCTTCTAGTTTTTAAATATATATGACAACATTGATGTTCTCGGTGGTGTTTTGGAGTGCTGGTGTGGCCAACGTTACCTGGAGTTTACCTGGAAAGAGTTCCGGGGGTCAACGCCCCCGCGGCCCGGTCTGTGACCAGGCCTGATACACACAATACCAATTGCAGATATATCGTGGAAAATGCAATCTGGTAGAATTTTATATCAGTGGAAAACTAAGGGAAGGCTGAAAGAGAAGAGGGTGTGAAGAAAAGGGGAGAGAAAAGCAAGAGAGGAAATACATGGGAAAAACAGAAACCGAGTTATAGGATACTTTTGTCATGGGTTCAAAGCCTCACCCGCACTACGATTTGAAGAATTGTATACTATCTAAATCAAGGACTATCGTTTTACCTAGATGTGAATCAAATATGGATAAGCATGACTCAAAAGTGGAATGGGGGGAGGGTGGGTGCGAGATAAAAAAAAAAAGCGAGGTAAGACACGATAAGAAAAAAAAAGCGAAAGGGAGCCTAGAAGTGAGAAAAGGGGAGGGAGAGCGCAAGAACAGTGAGAAAAGACTTGATGGAGGGCACGAGAAACGTGAGGGGGAGAGACGGCGCCAGAAAGGAATAAGTGAAAGCGAATGCAAAATATGACAATGAGGGAGAGTTACCAAGCACGTTGAGAAGTCAGAGGCAACACAGTAGTAGTAGAATACTCCCGTGTAAGACCCATGTGAGTGAAAGGGAGATTTGGATAGTGGAAGAGAAGTGAGGGAGAGGAATGATGAGATAGTGAGGGAAAGAACCGGGGCTAGACCCATCCGCATGGCGTTGGTCGGCCAGAGTAGAGAGAAAATACTGCTGGATGTGCTGGCTGTATAATCGCTAATGTAGAGCTGGTCCAGACAAAAATGGCAAAGGTCCACCCCTGCAAAGGGCACGGCAGACAACACAATATGGAGGGAAAAGCAAAGCACTCAAGGCACAGAGAGAATGTAAATGGAGGTGTGAAAGAAAGCACAAGGGTGGTGGGTCCCGAGAGATGTGATAACGTTAAGGATAAAAATCTAAAAACCCTGCTCCATATCTATAAATATACGAGTCACCCCTAGAAAACTGACATTTCTCTCTTGATCTTGTTTTGAAAAAGCCAGAGAAGCTCATATCACCAAGAGGCTAAAAAGGCGGTGTCCAATATATAAAAACAATTACATCTATGCGAGGAGCCTTTCCTATAAATTGTATGCTTGGCAAGGAAAGGTGAGATGCAATGTGGGAGGGCACGGCCTGGCTACAACACTACGTTAGAGAAGGGTAGAAAATGAGAGTGAGAGTTAACAAACTTAGGCGAGGAAGTGTGGCAGACTGTGTGTGTTGGCGTGTTGCCAAACATCTGTGACTCGCTACTGACACCGCCAAAGTTTCCTTAAACATTTCTGAACCTTGCATCTAGAATTATTTACGCTGACTAGGACAGTGACCCGTCCCAACCCAACTAATACCGTAGTTGGAGCAATTCAACACTAATCTACGTTTCGGTCCATCCTGGATCACTGAGTCACGAGTTAAGGACAGACCGAAACGACGTTGTTTCATCTCCAACTTGAAGGTTTGGAATCCTACTGTCCGTGATATACAAGCGTACATAGATGACGTGTCACAGGAAGCGATCCTATCATGGCAGATTATTTGCATGACCAAAATTAGCACAGAGAATGAAGAAAAGCTTCAATATCAGCAAGGTGTCTATAAGACAATCTTACTAACAGAAATAAAAAATGAGAACAGAAACAATCTGGAATACAAGACGTTGTAGATAATATTTAAGAAGGCCTGGGCGTATGTATTACATCAAGCATATCACCACAAGTACACATCAGTCCTATGTACGAGTATAAATTCAGCAGTATATGCTAAACTTGCTAACATAACTCCCAAGAGTAACTTTAACAAAGCTCCCATGTGTCAAGTGTACAAAGGCTAAATACAATTCGGTCGCTGAGCGATCCGAGAAACTTATCCTCGTATTGCATAATCCTAGTCCCCTGTACCTTAATGCATATGATTCGAATAGTGCAGAATATAGTACAAGTTTGTAATGCAGCCAAATAATATGACTGAAGATTTACAAGGACATTAAATTTGAAGATGCCCAAGATTCAAAATTATCGCATTAAAAGCAGAATACAAGGACATTAAATTTGAAGATGCCCAGAACCTAATCGGATGCGACATCAAAATTATCGCATTAAAAGCAGAATTTCCAATTTTCTTCTATAAGAAAATGGTAATTTGGACCTACAATGCCAAAATCAATCCAACCTTACCTCTAATTAAGACTGACCAATGTTCAATCAAGGAAGTTTTATGGAAGCTTTGGGTACATTTTTTTCAATAATGGTCTCTAAAACATTTTAGCGCACATAAAAATACATTATGCGGATTTATCATAGGATATCCCAATAAAGTCAAACACTGACTCATTTCTGACCAGAAGAGACATTCTCTGGTTATTTCACAAAAATGAATTTATTAAAATCAGAGGTTAGAATCCTGCTCAGGATTGAGAAATAGTGTGTGTGTGTGTGTGTGTGTGTGTGTGTGTGTGTGTGTGTGTGTGTGTGTGTGATATATATATATATATATATATATATATATATATATATATATATATATATATATATATATATATATAAATAAACACTGATCTCTGGCTGAAGGAGACTCGAACCTAGGAAGCCTGGAACAAGGTACGCAGTGCTTTACCAATCTACCTACACTGGACCAATACCTTGGAGTCCAGCCAGCTTTCAGGGAGAAGGCTTACAGCTTTTCATCTCATCCCCTGCATGCATCAGCCTTACTAGAGAATTTAACAGTGCAAGGAATTCGCAAGAGCAGGCGAAATATACACAAACACTGATCTCTGGCTGAAGGAGACTCGAACCTACGAACCTTGGAACAAGGTATGCAGTGCTTTACCAATCGACCCACACTGGACCAATATATATATATATATATATATATATATATATATATATATATATATATATATATATATATATATATATATATATATATATATATATATATATAAATAATTTGTAGTGTAGTGTAAAGCACCCCTCTGGCAAGACAGTGATGGAGTGAATGATGAAAGTTTTTCTTTTTCGGGCCACCCTGCCTTGGTGGGACTAGGCCGATCTGTTAATAACATATAATATATATAAAATTTTGGATCAGTGTTTTTCATGACATAAATTACACTTCATATTAATTACCTAATGCAAGCGAGGTTTATTCATACGTCGAACATACATGACCAAACACTAATCTTACAACATAGAAAAACTGTCCCTATTAAAGCTTGTTTAATAAAGTATTTTTCTCTACACTATCGCCAGTACGCCGTTTTAGTTCTAACTTTATTCTTGTTAAGAAATCTAACCTATCATTCCATATATTGATGCTGTTGCTGCTGCTAAGTAATACCTGAAAACACAATCACAATAACTAACTACTACGTTTTATACAAAAACCTGCATACAAATCAAACATATATTACATCCATCACTGATGTCACGTTTGTATCCTTCAAATCAATTTTGTTATTAATTTAAAGCTTTATCTGAAAATAGTAATACTTGCACTTAAACCTCACTACGTACCCAAGGCCACTAAGGCACTTTATTCCCTGGAGATGGAGATACAGGTGGGGTTGCTCACGCAGCTCAGCAACCGATACTTCCCCTTTATCGGGTCAGAGTGCAGAGCGAGCCATTCAGAGTTTCGACTATCAGCACCACGCTCGCTGGAGCAACCAAGCTACCCGGTTCCCATGAAATATATTCTTTTTCGTTAGGTTTAAAACGATTTTTGGGAAATTACAAGAAGTGTGTTGCTATTTAAGCCAAAATCGCAAGTTTTACCTATTCGGCACGACATATATACCAATGATATCACGAACAAATGACTGAATCATTAACAGAACTGTGGCTTGGCCAGGACTCGATCCTGCGGTCCCATGCCCAGCCTTGCGTGAACTGAAGTATGCATCCCTCTGTCCACTGGACCATCATTACACGCCAGTGGTCCAGTGGACAGAGGGATGTACTTTGTTCAGTTCATACAGGACTGGGCATGGGAACGTAGGAGCGAGTCCTGGCCAACCCGCAGTACTGTTAATGATATACAGTAGAACCTTGGTACTCGAACAGCTCCATAGTCGAACAATTCGGTTATTCAAATGTTCTGTTAGGTAAACAAATCGCTCGGTAGTCAACCGTTTGCTCTGCACTCGACCAAACAAACACGACCAGACAGAACTTCACTGTAAACTATTTCGTGTTTCTTTGCATTTTTTGGTGTCTTTTTTATATTATTTGTATAAATAAGTCACCATGGGGCCTAAGAGCGTTAGTGATAACAGCCAACCAAAAAAGAAAATTGGTTGGGAAAAAATTCGTTTGGTCCTCTAACAGCCTTCTGGAACGAATTAAATTCGAGTGCCGAGGTTCCACTGTGTGTGTGTGTGTGTGTGTGTGTGTGTGTGTGTGTGTGTGTGTGTGTGTGTGTATGCAATAAGATCACAGTAAACAGGCGATTTTAAAATATGCAAAACAACCACTGTGAAAGAGTAGTGAAATTTCAAGCGCTTTCGTGACTACTCACATTGTCAAGGAACTATGAAAGTAATACATCAAAGAAAGGCAATTAAAGGGCTTAGACTACACCTCACAGTCAACCCCCACAACAAAGAAACACCTGACGCGCGACAATACCGGACTCATAAGAAAAGAGGAACACTGCAGTAGGTCCGCTGGTCCAACTAGACAGGTCCTCACGACATCCCACTAACAAAATATTCTACCCAAGAAATAAGGTTTATTATTTACCCAATGTATTATTAAACTCTAACCAAATTTTATTAATTATAAATGGACCTAATTTATATAAACCTAAGGAAATATTCATATTATTTTCAAAACTGCTTTTTATGAAACAAGATTCAATTATATTTCTGTCAACCATGGACTTGCTTGATACTACTTTCTCAACTTTTTGAAAATCAATTGGATGGTTAAAATCTCTCACATGAATAAATAGAGCATTGGAATCTTGTCCAGTTCTAATGCTATATTTATGTTGTTTTAATCTAAGTTCGAGACTTTTACCAGTTTGGCCGAAATAAACTTCATCGCAAATTTTACAAGGAATCTTATAGATACATCCGTCAGCATTTTGGAGGGAATTCTTCATCAAAAGTTTTTTTTACTGTATCAAGATTTTTAAATACAACTTTAATATTAAAAGTCTTAAGAAGAGAAGGCAGATCAACCAAGTTTTCATGGTAAGGGAGAACCAACATATTTTTAGTTGAATAAGGCTGGTTGTCCCTTTTTGGGTTGTAAAAAGTATTTCTAGCAATTTTAAATGTTTTATCAATTACATTTCTCGGGTATTTCAGATCAATGGCTATTTCATAAATTTTGGATATTTCTTCATCTATGAACTATGGACTATAAATACGTAAAGCTCTCAAAAACATTGATGAGAAAACAGACAGTTTAACTCTATCTTGATGGGAAGAATAATAGTGTACATAGGAACAGTTATTTGTAGGTTTTCTGTAAATTTTAAATTTGAATTCATTATTACTCTTAATAATTAAAACATCTAGAAAAGGCAATGAGTTATTTTCCTCAAACTCAACAGTAAAGTTTACAGAGTGGACTAAGCTATTTAATTTGCCAAGGAAATGGTGTATATCGACATTCTTGGGCATAAGACATAAAATATCAACAACATATCTGAACCATTTTGCTCTATTAGGGAGGATTGTGTTAAGCAATCTTGTTTCAAAAAATTCCATGTATAGATTACTAAGAACAGGTGAAAGAGGATTTCCCATTGCCATACCAAATTTCTGAGTGTAAAACTTATCATTAAATACAAATTTTGCATCAACAATACAAAGTTTAATAAGTTTAATGATGGTAGGAACTGGCAATGGTAAATCATAATTAACGAGTTCTTCAGATAAGAAACTTAATAAATCATCAACAGGAACTTTCGTAAACAAGGAAGTAACATCAAAACTAACCATGTTAAAATCATTTAAGTCAGTCAAGGAGCTTAATTTATCAACTAAAACTAAGTTGTTTTTAACATTAAAGTTAGAAATTTTACCAACAATAGGGCTCAAAGCCTTTAATTGCCTTACTTCGATGTATTACTTTCATAGTTCCTTGACAATGTGGGTAGTCACGAAAGCGCTTGGAATTTCACTACTCTTTCACAGTGGTTGTTTTGCATATATATATATATATATATATATATATATATATATATATATATATATATATATATATATATATATATATATATATATATATATATATATATATATATGTCGTGCCGAATAGGCAGAACTTGCGATCGTGGCTTAAATAGCAACGTTCATCTTGCCATATAAGACAAATGAAAATTTGTGTATGCAATAATTTCGTCAAATTTATTCTAAACCTAACGAAAAAAAATATATTTCATTGTTTTTATTTAGTATTAAATTACTGTAAAAGTATCTAAAACATATTTAGTTGGGTTAGGCTAAAATAAATTGTTCTTGTTATAATAAGGTTAGGTAAGTTTTCTAAGATTCTTTTGGAGCAAAATTAAACATTTTTGCATTAACATTAATGAAAAAATATATATCTTTAAACGTATAAGAGAAAATTTTAGAAAGGACTTAATTTTAAATGAGTTCTTGCTAATTGACCAGTTTTACATATTCGGCACGACATGTGTGTGTGTGTATATATATATATATATATATATATATATATATATATATATATATATATATATATATATATATATATATATAATATGCACAAACACATGAGGCCTGGTCACAGATCGGGTCGCGGGGGCGTTGACCCCCGGAACTCTCTCCAGGTAAACATTAAAGTGAGGAATATTGTACTGGCACGAAATATCTTAACATCCAGTACACCTGTATACTCAGGGATGAGAGAGTGAACCTCGTTGGTGTTTGGGAAGAACTTCGTCGATGCTGAAAAAATCTGGTATAACCTGATGCCAGCAAAAACTAGAAATTCAAGAATTCTTAGAAGCATCCAGGAAGTTAAATGTTCGGGTTGTGGCAAGCTAGAGTGCGTGGCTGGAGGAACATGCACTTCAGACATGTTCCTGCAGCCACGGTTAACGCATAAAACGAGAGGATGACATCGTTGATGCAATAGACAATGATTGTATCCACGAGAGAGCCAATACCCATGGTGCTTATAGAAAAATGTAATTACAGAAGTAGCAGCCATGGGAACACTGCCCAACCTTGACGTACCTTTTTTGACGAATATAAAACTTCTCACTCAGCTTACAATGCCTTCATATTCTCCTCTGTTTTAATATAATGTTTCATTTAATATTATTAATCTTAACTTGTATAGTACAATACAGAGTACAGATTAAGGTGAGAAATGATGCACCTGTGGTCCCAACTTACTGTTTGGTAGTGATGGGGATTGGTTTGGACTATCAGATAAAGCGTTTCAAAGGTATACACTAAAACCTTAGAAAAAAAAACACTGCACTCGAGTATATGACTGTCTCAACAATAATGCCATACGGAACTAAGATATTTAAGGGCTCACTAATCCTGTAACTTTAAATCGCCACCCAAAATACAAGTTTTCAATATTTCTACTCTTCTGTATATTCTATACCAAATTCTCTACAATTTTGTGAGGAAAGTAATGTTTATTTAAGTACCAGAATTAGCATGCATTCAATGAGCTTCCATACAGGGACAACTCAGGTGTGGGAGTAAAATTTAGCAAATTGACACCTACACAGTCCAAAACAATCCAAAGCTCCCTGTAAGCAACATACCTTCAATGCTATTAAATAACTCAAGTTATTTAATAGAAAAAAATATCACTTCGAAGGTACTCTCTAGACAAAAGATATCTGATGTCTCTGTCTGTCTGTCTGTCTGTCTCTCTCTCTCTCTCTCTCTCTCACACACACACACTGAAAGATACTTGAGGGCCTAGTCCCAAATCTACACACTACCATAAATTACTGGAATTAGAGATACGAGTGACAGTGTAAAATAGATCCAGTGAAAAACAGGGCAACCATGGATATATTAAGAGAATACCGTCAACACACAAAGACCAGGACTATACTAGAAATATTGCCGGAACAAATGTAGAGGTTTTTAAAGGAAACTGGACCAAGTGACAGATCACTTAGGCTGTGATAGATGCGTGAGCCACTAGATTGCTAACAGCAACACGTTGACTGAATAGGCTTTTACTACGCAGAATACCTTGGTACCAGGCCGGGGTGCGAGTGAAGTCAGTCTCTCGAAACTAGTCACAGGTATATACCACATCATGTCAAGTTTGACGCCAATCAGAGAAAGGCTTTCTCAAGTTAACAAATTCTAAAATTCTGCAATGGTCAATATAAAACTTACTAGAGGGCACTTGCACATGTCAAAACTAGAAAGAACCTTTCCGTAGTTACAGCAAACCAATGCTGAAATTTTGAAAGTGGTCGTATGACCCGTTCTCAGTTATAAACAAAAAAACTTTGAAGGAAGATAGAGAACAAATAATGCGCTGTCAATCACTTAAAGGTACCCCATCAAGAATACCTAATATATCGGGTGGTTTATGTCTACCAGGATGGGGCATATACTGAAACGGTTCATGCATTTTCACATTTACTGTGACAAGTGTGGAGGACGAGCAATGTTCTCTTACACTGAATTTGTCGCAGTACACTCACTAGTCTCAATCATCCTTTACACATTTTGACCAAGTTGGTTGCTGAAACAACTCCCGTTTTCCTGTTTGTTTTTTAAGTTTTCAAATCTATCAATAACATTTTAAAACTAATCTTATATCAAGTGCAGATACTATAAAAATTGCACAGCCCTATTACAAGGTTAAAGAAGAATTAGGTTAAAAGAAAAATAAATATGGGATTTGTGAATAAGTAAGGATGACTGAGGGGGAAAATGATGATGATGGTGCTGATGACGGCCTAGGATCACTAATAGTGAATCATGTGGTATTACCACATCTGGGATATTGACAAGACACTACAATGAAGGACAGGGTGAGAACTATCAATGGTAAGAGAGAGAAAGGAAGATAAAATGAGGCATGATGAAGAGGAATTAGAGAACGATCACAAGAAACTCAAGCATCCAAGGAAATCTTGCTATATTTCCCCCCCTGGTCAAAAATATTTACAGAATTTCCATGAAAATGAAGTCTGCCTAACCTTGTCTCGCATTAAAATTTACACGAGTTTCACCATTTTGATATATCAGGTGGTCAGATACCTTTGCACGTGTGGACGACACTGACCCCCAGCCAGTCACAATACGTCCCCATCATACCTCCTTTGCCGTGAACACTCTACCAGCATCTTGCCATCGTATTTTAATAACAGATCGCTGAATCAAGCACGGATAAGCCAGTGGTCGCTGCTGCTGTTGCCCGATATACTACCAATGGCTACCCTACATTCAATCCTGGCTTAGACACACCGTCTTCCGTATCCCTGAAAGCGGCCGAGGCAAATGAACGGATCATCTTATGGCCAAGACCCTTGTATATCTCTAACTTGATGAGTAAACTTGCAATAATAATTTAATGATGAAAAATGATCTAACTAACAAACATTTTATTGACCTTAAACACCGCAACTTGTTTTTGTACAGTCAGGTCCAGAGTCAGTACGGGAACACACATTGCGTGGGGTACCTTGGAGATATGACGGTTGGAGTGATACACACTAGGTCGGTTATAACACTTATATTGGCAGAGTCGTGAGGGGAGGATAGCCCAGCCTACCTGGCGAGTCTACGCCTGCGGTCTTAGTGAGACCGGGTGCCTCTGGTATGGCGCTCACATTGGCATGGCTTGGTGACGTCACAAGCTAGCAAGAGAGCCTAACTCAACAGGGCTCTTACATATAATATTGCTAGTACTCACTACATATACTGCACAAGTACATTACAGGGGAATTCAGTAACACTACTGACACACACTTGGTCAGAGTCAGCATGTGGCACACGCTAGTCAATCAGCCTGGGGTACACACTAGTCAAGAGTCAGCATGGGGCACACACTGGTCAAGAGTCAGTATGGGGCACACTGGTCAAGAGCCAGCACGGGGCACACATTGGTCAAGAGTCAGCATGGGGCACACACTGGTCAAGAGTCAGCATGGGGCACACACTGGTCAAGAGTCAGCATGGGGCGCACACTGGTCAAGTCAGTATGGGGCACACACTGGTCAAGAGTCAGCATGGGGCACACACTGGTCAAGAGTCAGCATGGGGCACACACTGGTCAAGAGTCAGCATGGGGCACACACTGGTCAAGAGTCAGCATGGAGTACACACTGGTCAAGAGTCAGCATGGGTCACACACTGGTCAAGAGTCAGCATGGGGCACACACTGGTCAAGAGTCAGCATGGGGCACACACTGGTCAAGAGTCAGCATGGGGCACACACTGGTCAAGAGTCAGCATGGGGCACACACTGGTTCAGTCATCACAGACAATGGACATAACAGCTTTGCAAGCTCCCCATTTTCTAAACTTAAAAATCTATCTGAAAATTATTCCCGGTTAGAGCACTAAGCTCAAATCAACAATTGTTACCTGAAGTCATGTGTGAAAATGTTAAGTATTAAAAGTTGTGTTAAATCAATAAATATAAACATATTAAGTACTATGATTTGTATTTAAATCATTCTCGTGCATCATTCTTGTATAATTAAGCATTAATTTTATATTATTAAATGAAGCTTGAGTTTGCGCAAAAGGTGACTTGTGGGTTGAACGACTAAGAAAAACGTTCAATAACGGCATCAAAATGAAATTTCCCCGCACGTTGGAGAGGCAGCGAGGAAACAAGTGGATGAAACGTACACAAAACAGTGTAATCGTGTCATTACGATTTTGTGAGTCAAAAACAGTGTAAGTCTTGATTATGACGGCGTTTCGCTCAAGGGGAGTTTTTCAACTTATGGTAATTTGATAAAGCTTTCTCTTGACTGAAGCTTCGTTGCAATAAATTCTTATGCTGCTCTGTGTCTTCATCTACCTCGTTAAGAGGAATATTCAGTGCCAACGTTCCAAAACTTGTAAGTACATCTTGACAGCAGGAAGGACGACGAAGATATTCTTCACAGTAGGAAAATGAAACTTATGACGATGTATCGGTCCGACTTGGACCATGTGATTAGTTAATGGTCCAAGCCGGACCGAAACGTCTCCTTGAGTTTCATTCTCCTATGAGCGGGTTATTAATAAAGTATTCCTATTTCTTTCTTCAATACAATTTCCACAAAGTATACACCACTCCACTAGTTATTCTCAAAGACCGTCACCGTCAAATACACGAAACTATAATGCTGAATAATATAACTTTAAATAAAAGATGAGTTAACAACCTAATATGACTACTGTAAATAAATTTGCAGAAAATTTCTACTGGTAAATATAATTATGGAATACGGTAACTTGTGACGTATATAAAAGAGGGGAAAGTGAGAGGAGACAAGGGCAGGAGAAGGTGGGCATAAAACTGAAGCAAGCAAGCGGAAAGACGAAGCAGGAAAGGAGAGAGCCAAGTATCCTGGCCACTCTTGACTTCCGACCTCCTCCCTCTCACACACTTCCTCACCCACCCCTCCTACTCCAACCGTTACCTCCTCCTCCTCCTCCTCCACCATCACCACCACGGCCGCCGCCTCCTCCTCCTCTTTTCTCGCCTCTCCATATAAATAAGTTTATTTAAGCACAGGTACACGTAAGTACAATTATCATACTTAGTGTAAATTATCTAGGACGACCCCCTCCCCCCCAAAAAAGTCAAGACACGTACTTTTTGTTTGTAGCAAGAATAATTAGTAAATTGTCACTGTTGTTGAAGATACCGAGGCCATGGTCTTGAGTAATCAAGACATTTTTTTTCCAAGGGCCTCGAGAAGGTCGTGCATAGGAATGTTACCAGTGGTAGTACTTGGGGATACTTCCACTGGTTTCATCAGAGATTACTTACCTTTGATTGATGAGTTTCCAGTCTTTCCTTTCTACTCCCGGAGCCCGGCCATGGGCCAGGCTCGTCTGGCTGCAACAGAGGTTAGGAAAAATTTTGGACATTCATTTAGTTTATTTGGAGTTTCAATTTATTTAGACTGTTAATGAGTCAGTATATATATAAGTCGTACTGGTTCAGAGTTACTGCGCTAATTTCATTGTCAGCACTGAAATTTCATCTTACATAAGGAAGTGCCTAGAAATCACTAGCACCACCTGCACTCCGAACCTGACCTCGTCACGTCAACAAATTAGTCCAAGACTTTTCCTTCGATTTCCACATCATATATTAAGGTCAAACTAGGGATCACCTCAATGGTGTAACACAGCCATGACCAAATATATTGAGGCGTAGCACCACCGCTTCAGTTGGGTTAAGCCAGGCAGGAGGAAAAACTGGTTGACGGAACAGCGGCGGCTAGAGACAAACCCGAGTGTGGTAATCTCGAACGTCCACCATATCAGACAGAGCTGTGGTAACACTGCCCTCTCTTTCTTTTTTTTCTTTTTTTAAGTTTCCACCCTTGGGTCAAGTTTTCCCACTTTGAAAGATGCAGAAAAATAAATTCTTCTATTTCTTGGGTTTTTCACTAGAAGTACCTTCACACTCCCTCTCCCCTTCATCCACCAATATAGTAGCGGTACACTACTGATGTTTCTAATCGACAAAATCATGCACCCATTTTATTAAAAAATATAAGTGGTAAGAGAACAGGTGCATCTCCATCTCGCCGCTGCCTTCACAATACTACTACTGCCACTACTACTGCTGCTGATGTTACCACCAGTAATATTATCTGTCATAGATGCTTCGACTACTAAGAGGTTCTTAACACCGTTTCTTTGGTAAACTGGATACTATCAGGTAACAATATTTTAACCCCTAAAACATGAACTAATGGGAAACCCTCAGTGTTAAACAGCAGTCCAGGGCAGCGTTTCAGACACTAAGAAGCCAACCCGTCCTCTACGTTTGTTTTATATGAAAAACACTTAATTTGTTTAGTTATTCATCATTTTAAACATATTCCGTTTCTACACATAAAATTTACACTATCAATAACAGCTTGCTACTGTCATCGCCAATTTACAAAGTAAAACCGTTCAGTATATTTATTCCATTCCGCAATCCATATCCATAATTCGTTTTGCGTCAACAAGTGTCAGCAATTTAGACAAAAGGGGAGATATCCCCACCATTTATGCCAAGAGAGATGCTGGGCGCATAATCAAGACAATTCTCTCAAACATCTCCATCACACTAAGGCGACCCAACGTCGGGGATTAGGGGGGGTGGAAGGGGTTCGCCCTTGTTACCGTGAATATGAAAAAGCACGAGCGAGATTTCATTATACCCCTCCCCTTCCCCGCTGCCAGATGTAAGCCACTTATTTTATTTCATTACTATCGGGTAATCATACGAAAAAAAGTTAATTAACATACGTTAACCTAACCAAGAATAACATTAAAACGTTACTGAAATTTCACGTATTATGAAATATACGCACAGCAATTTCGTGTGAAACTGTCGGACCTAATTGAAGGACAAGTTGCAGAAGCACACTGACTCTCACAAAACCGAGAGCTCTTGCCACGCACGCATGCGCAGCTCACACATTCATCTCATGCGTGTACAAAGGAAGCCAACAGGAACCTTCTCACTCCATAGCAATGTTATCTGCCTTGCACTAGTATTGTCTTACGTAATTAAACAATGTTACGAGTGTGATGTGACGTGGTATTGTATGTAACGTGCATGTTATGTGGCCTGGTGTATGTGGTGTGTCATTGCAACACTCGTTAACAAATCCATAGAATCCTCTACCTTCCCTACAGTTCTCAAAATAGCAAGGGTCACCCCAATCCATAAAGGAGGAGACCAAACAGACTTGAATAACTATAGGCCAATATCCAACTTACACCCTCTCTCTAAAATCTTCGAAAAATTAATTCATATGCGAATCTATTCCTACCTCATCTCCCACAACATACTCAACCCCTGTCAATTTGGGTTCAGGCCTAATAAAAATACTAATGATGCTATTATACACATGCTAGAACACATATACACTAGTTTGTTTAATATGTTTATTATGCACCCCATACCCATCCTGTGGGCGGTAGTCAAAAGATTACAGAGGTACATAATTGGTCCAGGGACTGGACTCCAAAGTTTTGATAGCTGAGCAAGTTACAGAGGTAATGAATTCACAATTTACAAAGGTAATGAACTCACAAATTACAAAGATAATGAACTCCGGGTAGGTCTAGTCACAATCATGATCTTCATATACTTACGTAAAGCTTTTGATACAGTTGACCATGACTTGCTCCATATAAAATTGTCGCACTATGGTATAAGAGGGCACTCCCTCAACTACCTTAAGTCTTACCTCAGCAACAGAAGCCAATATGTGTACACAAACGGGGCAAACTCTTCAGCACAGCCAATTACAGTTGGTGTCCCACAGGGAAGTGTCCTAGGCCCTCTTCTCTTTCTCATATACATAAATGACCTACCAAATGCATCGCAACTACTCAAACCCACACTATTTGCAGATGACACTACATACGTCTTCTCTCACCCGAGCCCAGTCACGCTAGCCAATACTGTAAGTACCGAATTACAGAAAATATCTACCTGGATGAGTACTAACAAACTTACTCTAAACATTGACAAAACCTACTTCATTCAGTTTGGTAACAGAGCTACAGATGTCCTCTTAACATAATGATAAACGGATCACCTATCACAAAACTCACAGAGGGAAAATTCTTAGGAATCCACCTTGATAATAGACTCAAATTTCAAACACACATACAACAAATTTCCAAAAAAAATTCCAAGACCGTAGGCATACTATCGAAGATACGGTACTGTGTTTCACAGTCAGCCCTCCTGGCCCTATATCACTCACTTATTTATCCCTATCTCACCTATGGAATTTGTGTATGGGGCTCAACAACAATAAACCATCTCAGACCATTAATTACCCAACAAAAGGCTGCAGTCAGAATAACAAATTCCCACTACAGGCAGCACACTCAACCAATATTCAAAACTCTAAACCTACTCACCATTCAAAACATCCATGCTTATTACTGCACCTACTACATTCATAGAACACTTAATTCTGATATAAACCCTCCCCTCAAACGTCTCCTTACCAACCTCAACAGAACACATGACCATAACACAAGGCACAGATCACTCTTTGATGTTCCTCGAGTCCATCTCACGCTATGCAAAAACTCAATGCACATAAAAGGCCCTAAAATCTGGAATTCATTACCTGTGAATATAAAAGAAACACTGTTTATAAATTCAAGTCTCTTCTCAAAAATCACTTACTCACCCACAACTAAATAAATACTGAATAATTGTATCTCATAAATTGTATCTCGTAAATGTTTCTCATTATTGTATCTCATAAATGTCTAACCTGTGACCCAATCAAACTTTATATTTAATTGCATTACCTAACAGAATACTCCATTCTACTGAATGCTCAGCAACACAGTAAATGACCATATGAACTGTCTTTGTAATACTCATTTGTGCTAAATTGTTATCTGTTTACAATAATGTTTTTACCACTGAATATATCATTGCTTAGTTAATCTTAAGTTAATTTTAAGCCTGCTCATAATGCTCTGCATACAAGGGGCTTTGGCATGTTGCACTGTTATAACTTTGTACTTCACTGTATCATGTTCAAATAAATAAATAAATAAATAAATAAATAAATATGGTATGGTGTGTGATGTGGGAGTGAGGGAGAGGCCTTGTGTGGTGTGGGAGTGTGGGAGAGGCCTTGTGTGGGGTGGGGGTGAGGGAGAGGCTTTGTAGTGTGAAGGAGAGGTAGAAGCCTGGTGGCCTGATATGGTCTTCCTGGAGGTTGTTCCGAGGGGTCAACGCCCCCGTGACCCAGTCCCTGACTAGGTCAGGGGGGTGAATCAGGGCCTGACAAACCAAGCTATTACTGCTGGCCGCACACAATCCAACGAAGGAACCAAAGCCCGACTGATCCGGCACTAACTTTATCTATGCAGTTCCCCGTTGAAGGCAGCCAGGGGTCTACTGGTGATTTCCCTTATGCATGGTGGAAAGGTGATAAACAGTCTTGGGCCCCGGACACTTACTGTGTACTCATGGCACCCCTGCCTTTCATTGGGGGTATGTCGTATCGTCTGCCTAGTCTTTTGCTTTCGTAAGGAGTGATTTCTGTGTGCAGATTTAGGACCAGTCCCTCTAGGATTTTCCAGGTGTAGGTTATATGCATCTTTCTCGCCTGCGTCCCAGGAAGTACAAGTCAAGGGACTTCAAACGTTCCCAGTAATTAAGGTGCTTGACTGAACTAATAAGTGCAGTGAATGTTCTCTCTACAATCTCTAGATCTGCGATTTCACCTACCTTGAATGGGGCTGTTGGAGTACTGCAGTATTTCAGCCTAGCGAGAACAAGTGACTTAAAAGGGACCAACACTGGCTTGACAGTTCTTGTTTTGAAACATTACACACATAAGAGAGAGGAGCTTACGGGTTATTTATGTAATGTTCCAGTCACGGTATTGTGCCTTTTTGTTATTTATTGTTTTAAAAGTTTTCATTATTCATCATTTTCCTCGTAGATGTGATAGGGACACTGTTGTCATCCTTAAGGTGTGATCCTCTGATTCACTCCCAAGTGGTCGTGTGTAGGGGTGTGATGTGGTCTGTGGGGCGACGGCAGTGATGATTTGGAGGTGAAGGAGAAGCCTGGTGATGGTGATTTGTGGGAGAGGGCCCTGAAGGCTGTGATGAATATGCGACACGCAAGCAACAACAGCCTGTGTGACTAGGCAAGAATTAGACAAGCTTGGCCCAAGGCCGGACTGCAGGAATAGGGAAAATTCGTAAAACCCACAAAAGACATATCAAAGGTGGCGTGGTATGAATGAGAGGCCTGGTGGTGAGGAGGAAGGAGAGGAGTGGTGGTGTCCAGAGACCGTGACATCAAGCACAGCTGTGGTCTGCCGCTCTCACTGCGCAAACCCTATCTCACATGCTTACCACCACTCAACATTCTTGCTCTACTCTCTCAATCCTCAACATTTATCACCTTACCACAAACGCCAAAGGAAGGAAGGCTGTCTGGATGACCACCAACCTTCTTGTATGTAATTATTTATACAATGACCTTAACATGTTTCGCCCTATAATTAAGTTACTAGGGTATGTTTATTCCGTGGGCTTGTTAGGTTCAAAGCCTATCATCTATATTTGGTCCGTGAAAGTTGTGATATACTTGAACACTAGCCAAGATCATTTTATCTTTAATATAGACATTAAACTCCTTGATATATACACAGATACACACACCATTCGTTGTATACTCGATGTATATACACTGATAAATATTCACACCCTTTGGTGTATGTAGGCATACATACACCTCTATGCATGTATAAAAGGAGATACACCTCACCTTAACACACAAACAATATGCAGCAACAAATCTCTTGACTGTATGGAGCCAAGGTGGGCAATCCGGTTGCTAATCATCAAGTGGCGAACTGGCCCTAAGTGTGGCAAATATGAGTTTGCCATATTTTGGCTCTAATAATAAAATGTAATAAAATTCCTGACGGCGTGTGCTAATTTCAACGACTTCAAATTGGCATTTCAGTTCCTTCATGATCCACTTAACTCTGGTATCATATATGCAAGCGAATAAATTGCCACACTTCTGTCTAAATTTAGGCAAGCGCAAGTTTGAATGATTTGATTGTTCTTCACAGTATGGAAAACTTGTGTGGATTTTTTTACATAATTTCCTAAAGGCAGAACACAATGTGATGCTATTTGGACCCTTCGAGAAATTTCGAGTGAGGGGGAGAGACAACAGCCGGAGGAGTGACGCCGCAGAGGTAGACGCCATACTGAATTTAATGTGTGAACACTGGACTGAATTGTGTAATGTAATCAGGCGTTCTTGAAGATCAATTGGTGTATATCGGCCTCAATCCGTAATTTAGAAATTGCTGACACGTTCCTACTGAAGAATTGGGAAAGTGTGGGAAGCCCCTACAATTCGGCAACAAGGACGGAAAAATAGAGGGATTCAATGATTCCTTCCCAACAACACACCTTAGCTAAGTGACGCTTACCCAAAATGTACAGTAGTTTTTGCATTGGCCATTGTAGATCCTAGCTGTAGAGGTAGGATCATAATTATAAAATAATTATGATCCAGTAATTAAATGGAAAGTGATTGTAATACCAATTTGTTTCGTGTACCCAGCAAGCAATTTTAATTCATTTACCAAACTGTGGCGCAGTTTGGTAAATGAATTAAAATCACTTGTTTCGTGATCTCATTGCTATATGGACTGCTTGTTGAGGCGGGTATTTAAACAGGAGGAGGCTGAAATTAATCCTTGAGATACCACTGTCACGAGTGTCCTCGGACCAAGGTAAAACACACAGCTTTATGCTGTGTGCTTGATTCTTGTAGGATCGGTGGCTGAGTGGTAAGGTGATGCGTATGTTGTGTTGTCTCACGAGGCGGTACAACGTTCGTAGGGTCGAGTCCTGGCCTGCCGCAGTTTGGTAAATGAATTAAAATCACTTGTTTCGTGATCTCATTGCTATACATATAATAGTGAAATTCACAGCGCTTTCGTGATTTCTCACATTAACAAGGAACATTATCTCACATCACAATTCCTAGATAATGTGAGAAATCACGAAAGTGCTTGTAATTTTACTTTTTTCACAGTGGTTGTTCTGCATGTCGTGATACCACCTGTTTACTGTGATCTTATTGCGCGCGCACACACACACACACACAAGATACATATGTACATACACACTGATAAGAATCTTTCTTTGAAGTTAAGCATTTCGAATTTATTTATTTATTTATTGACCAACGTGGGTGTGTGACTCAGCGTTCTCAACGATGGGAATCATCAAGTCAAAATACAGTTCTCAAATTGTTAATGTTAATTTAGAAGCGGAGCGGAGATGTGCACCGAGCTCAAATATTCAGTAAATATTTCTGAAACTTGTGAGACAAAAAAAACTGTCAAGTCTCCCATTACATTTTCTCATTTTTCAACTTTAGGTGTTTTAATTTTTTCGAGTGTCTAAGGCAGTTGTGAATGTAAAGTCAAAATTTACAAATTTGGAATAAACTTGTTCGAACATTTTTTTTTTTTTTAATTTTCAATTGAACAACCTAATTTCTCAATTTTTGCATTCAGGCTCGATTCAGGGAACTGGAGCACAGATCCAGTTCCCTAGATTAAGAGCCCCACACCAGCGTCAAGGAACCAACTCCCCTCAAGGAAAGTTCCTTGACGCTGGTGAGGTGCTCTTGATCTAGGGAATTGGATCTGTACTCCAGTTCCCTGAATTGAGCCTGAATGCCTTCCATCCCCCCCACACTCGCTGTATAATCCCTACGGGTTTAGCACTCCCATGATAATCTCAATTTTTGTAAACGTATGGCTAATTTCACTTTTCATTCGCCACATGTATGGGTAAATATAAAAATGTTGCCGGTATAGGGTACAGTGGTACCTACATGATGTGGAAGAGGACTCACGTACATTTATGACATTTAGTAAAGGAAACGTTTCGCCAAGTAAGGCTTTGCAGTCGTGAAGAGACAAGTGGCGAAAAGTTTCCTTTAATGTCATAACTATGTTGAAAATGGTATATAATACCAACAAGTTGAAGAGTAATACACGTGTAGAACAGGCAGGTATCTTATTGACTGAAATGTTTCGCCTAAACGGCAGGCTTCTTCAGTCAAATATAGAGGCAGCAGGCGTGGTAGCACACACTGAACTTTCTAATGAATGATCCGAGTTTGTCTTGTACTCCATTTCGATCTTTATTTCATCCTTCTTCTATAGCGAAACAACTTAAACTTGTCCTCATTTTACATCATACTGTTGTCAGTGGTTCAATGGAAGACTGTTTTAATCTGCTTTAAAATTCACTGTCCTCGATGGATGGTATTCGCATACAAATTCTTATGTCATCAGCAAAGCATGATAGTCCTATGATTTATGTCTTTGTCTATGTCGGATCTAAGAAAGAGAAACAAAATGGACGAATACCTTGAGAAAGATATTCGCCTCCAACTTTACTGTTTACTACTACTATGGGTTCTATTCGTGACAACGTTAATCGTGACAACGTTAAACATCTATCTGCCCACTTCTCCAGTTATTCTTTTTGCACGCACTTTGTGCGCAGTCACACCATGGCTGCATTTGTTGGAGGCTCTTGCAAAACCATTGTTCACTATATCAGCACATAGCTTGTCTTCTGATGCATCCAAGACCATGTCCTAATGGTCTGGCACATAGGCGGGCAACTTGCAGCTTAGAATCCGTTTAAATATTTTGATAGTGTGTTACATTGCAATTGCTTTACTGCCACCTTTGTGGAGTAGGGAAACATTTTCGGTTAAACTGTAATGAAAAAAACAGAGATGCAATAGCAAGTAAATCTGGCAGTTTGATATATACATACACAATGTTCAAAGTAAATGTTGAGTATGCAGTTAGCAGTTTAATGACTCACGACTAAGACAACTTGAATGGTTAACTTCAGACGACGTTCCTGTCCGTCCTGCCCTATAAACATTTCAAGATACAGACAAGAGAGGAGAAAACCAAAAGACAGGTGAGACGAAGCGGTAAGGAATTCAGTCAGAAGACAAGAGAGGTAAAGGTAATACCAGAAGGTAGGTCTGGAGAAACCCAATATCAAATGACGCGAGTTCTGAAGATTAGAGCACATGATAATGAACCCGTAAAAGCAACTCTTAATTGAACCACTTTCTTGAAACACTGTTTCACTGTCCAATCACCGAGGAATATAGACATTAGGGTTATAACTTTTTACTTTTTTTCAAATAAAACATCTCCTGTGTCATAAATCGATGAACTTTTGTTTAAAAACAATGAAAAAGTCCCTAACTCCCCTCAGTTTTC